>NC_073341.2:9216666-9533333 GCF_027580225.2 Misgurnus anguillicaudatus
ACCCCTTCAAGTAAAGTAAAAACTTTTTCATGTGTCGTCAAAATGACCCACAACCTAATCAGTTTATATGTTAAGAAATCCATGCATTTACAAACGTCTCACGAGACAAATTATTCGCCAAACTAATTCCTCTCATTGCTGCTTTTTGATGGTTTTGAGAACAATTACTCACGAGTCGCCCTCTGTCATTTCACAGAATTATACAATAGAAAGCACGTCAAGCATAAAAGCCTTTTAGGTTTACACAGTTTTTCAATATTTTACTATGTTCTTACCTGATGAATTAATACATGCCTATCTTTTTTCAATACTGTATGTGCACTTAATCTTTGCACAGCATGTCATGAATGTGTTAGCATTTAGCCTAGTCCCATTTATTCCTTAGGATCCAAACAGGGATAAATTTAGAAGCCACCAAACACTTCCATGTTTTCCCTATTTAAAGACTGTTACATAGTTACACAAGTAAGTATGGTGGCACAAAATAAAACGTGATTTTTAAGTGAATAAAAAATGAGAACTATATTGTATGGCGGAAGAGCACTTAGTTTGCAGCACTTCAACCTCGGGCGCAGTAACATCATTACTCCTGTGAAGATGTTACTGCGCGCCGAGGTCGAAATGCTGCAAACTATGTGCTCTTTCTCCATGCATTGAAAAAAGATAGTTATGTATTAATTTGTCTAAGTTGAGATAAGAACGTAGTAAAATATAAAAAAATTGTGGTTTTCCTTTAAGTCAAAAGTGTAGGCAAATTGTCAGCGTTCCACACTCTGTCTCAGTCGTGCAATGTGCAAGTGCAACTGTAGCGTGCAACTGCTTGCCAACGTGAAAGTGTGAATTTGAATTTCCTTTTGCGACAGTTATAACACAAATCACATCACACCCAATAATTCAATCGCCTTTGCTTTATTTCCCACTCCAACATTTCAATTATTGCCCACTAAAAGCTGCACAGATATATTTGCTTACCTGAACTCTGTTGTCTGGTCTGAACTAGTTGATGCATGAAAACAGCACCCTGACTGGTTGACTGGCTCAAAGTATTTTGAGTATTTTAAAAATACAAAAATACTCATCTTAAATGTATTTAAATACAAATTACATTTCATTTTTTTCAAAGGCTTTAAAATACAAAATACTATTTTGTATTTCAAATACGTATTTTAAATACATGTATTTGAAATACTGCCCATCCCTGGGTATAGGGAATGTTAATGTACGTCACCGCAGTGTTGCATTATGGGACGTGGGCGCCATGTTTAGAGGCACCGCCGACCGCTATGCCATTTAATTGTGCGTGTGTTCAGTTAAAAACTAGGTAAAATTGAAAAGGAACGGAAGAAATCGAGAAGTTGAAAGAAAAAGAGAAGGGACCCTATAGGGAGAAACTAAATGCTACTGCCAAAAAACTTTATTTGGACAAATAAACAACATAGATCCATGATTTAGCAGCCCAAGACTGGATTACGGATCCAGACGCACTACCTCCGCTTACATATCTGGACAATTACCTTGTTTTTGCAGGACTTTATTTATACTTTGCAGGAGTTTAAGAACTATAAATCCCTTCAAGCTGATAGTAAGATGACACTTCTTCTTTTGGAGTCTTATGGTTGGCAAACCAGCTATTTACTGACAATGTGTTAATACCTACGTATCTTAATGATTCTATAAAATAATTTCTCCGTTGTATTCTGCGCGATGAATTAACACATGTTCATAAGATGGCACTTCTGTTTTGGCCAAGTTATTAAAACAAACAAAATGCTAAATATTTAGCTAACGTTGTTATTTAAAGAGTCACAAGCAGTGGGTTTGAGCAGTTGCATTTAATAAAAAATACGTGTTACAATCGTCAAAATGGTCTAAATATTTATTTTTATAACTCATGTGTTTAGGGTGATCAGAAATGAATGAATGAATCAATGAATCAATCAATAACTTACATTTACAAGTTAGTTTGACAGTGTTAGCATAAAAACAAGACAATTTAAGTGGTTCTGCTTTTATAAATCACAAATTACTGAATGACTGAAAATGCAGCGAACACACTCTGCTGATTGCAGGGATTTTTTTCGAAAAGTAAACGTTTTTCTCCTAACTGCAGCAGGCAAACCACGCGATCCGGCGTCTTTTCGTCAGCTCCTGCACCGGCTTCCTTTGTTTTTTCCACGAATAAAAGCTGAAAAAACGTATTCCGTTGTTCAGTTTCCTCCCTGAACGATCGCGTGACCTGCTTGATCGAGCAGTACTGACCAAACGTATCGAAGTTTATTAAAATCTCGACAGAAAATACAAAAACAACCTCCAACACATGAACTCAAATACAGCGGGATAGGACGCGTGCCTGCAAATATGGCGGATTATCCATATTGCAACACCGCGTGACGTCAACTCCACATTCCCTATACCAAGATGGCGGCTCGAACTCTGCGCTGGCTTCACCTCACGCTGTTACGTTAAGCGTTCTATGCGCAATCCAGTCATTTATATAGATCAGTGGTTACTCTCAGAAATAAAGGTACAAACATTGTCACTGGGACAGCACCCGTCCCTTTCAAAAAGGTACACCCTTGTACCCAAAGAGTATATAGTACTTCAAAGGTACATATTGTTAGTTCCAAGATACATATTTGTACCTAAATGGTACATATTGGGACCTTTTTTAAAGGGTACTGCCCCAGTGACACTTTACCTTTATTTTTGACAGTGTAGAATAATCAAACATTTATACAAATTCCACAATTATCAAAGACAAGTGTCTATTTAATTCACATTACAAATAACAAGATTTTATCAGATAAAATGATCTAAACTGCTGAATGTTAAAACATCATCCGTAAGCGCCAGAAATGGCAAGACGTGCAAGGACCCTTCGCCATGCCGATTGGTTTCCGCTATTGGGCCAACGGATGTTTCTTCCTTTACAAGATATTAACAAGACGTTGCAGTGGTCCTGTAAATTGATGAAAGTGTGAAGAAAGTAAAAAGAGACAATTGTACTAATAACTCTTTGGATGAGGGCCCAAAACTTTAACTCAAGCCTCCAAAGTGAGCATTATAAAACGTAATGTTGCAGTACACAGGGAAGGGCACCCCTGAGGGGCACATTTGTAGGGTCATTATTAGCAAAATAAACACCTAAATCGCTTCAAAAAGAACACTTCCAGAAGTCTGTTCACAAATGGGTACATGCAAAGGTCACTGTAAGGAATTGATTTCTGTTTGTTGCAATTTTTCGGTTTCGACATTATTTACAAATAGGTATGGTGCTGAATGCATTTTATAAAACGGTTAGTTCCCATCATTGATTCTGGTTGGTAAATAGCTACAGTATGTGTTTTATTTATGATAGAACACATCTGTGACTGCTGCACCCAACATTCTTTGTATTTTTCCAGCAGAAGGATAGCTTTTAGTGATTTTACTTCATGAAAGTTGCATTGATACTTTATTTTTGCCTTAATATTAGCATTGTGTGGTAACTGTTTTATAAAAGCAATAAGTAGGCTAGAGCTGTAGCATGAATAAAGTCCTTTTCCCACAAGAGAGTACGGAAAATACAAGAAAAATGCGTCCGGGATTTGTCCAGATCGTTTGAATTTTGGTTCATTTACACTGCCAATGATTTTCCGTAAAGATCCTGTAAAGATGTGTACATATTTTTTCCACAGTGTCTGAAGTTTGCTAATTATGTCTGTCAAAAACCACAGTTTATGACAAGATCATAAGGAGCGTGTGATGCGTTGTTCTGTAATGCTGGTGAATGATCTCAACTTCAGTGCTGATAGTGATGAGCTTCCTAATCTCTGTTTCAGTCCAGTGCCGACATTTCTCGCCGTGAATGTTGATCTGCGTTTAAATGCCTGATGTGTCAAAGAGCTGTACCATATATTGTTGTGTCCAGAGATGGGCATAAATACATGGAAATGTATTTCAAATACAAATACAAAATACTGTGTTGAAAAATGTATTTAAATACAAATACAAAATACTGTGAGGAAAAATGTATTTAAATACAAATACAGTATTTTGTATTTTGAAAATACACAAAATACATGTGAAATTGGTGATTCTGTGCAAGTATCCCTATTAGGCTGAAATCTATCTGGGTCTATTTCTGAATGCCAAAAAGCATTTAGATGTGTGCAACTACTTAGAAACTTTCATTTTATTTTACGTACCTCTTGCTTTCCCCTGCCCTGTAAAAAATAAAAAACTAGGAAAAAACTTGGTAACACTTTACTTGAAGGGGTGTGCATAAGGCCAACATGACACATTCATAATCATAACATGACATGTGTCATGAACATGAAGAAGATTTTATGCACATTTATCACAACTGCCATTAAGTGTCATTTACTCAATTATGTAATTTTTAATGCAAAGATGACATTGTTTGAGATATCTTTGTTATGACAACTTGACACATAAACCAATACAACACAACTTGTTATAAATTATAAACAATAATTATCAAACTTAAGAAACTACCTAGCTTTGTGGGTTAACATTACATTAAACCATGATTTAAATGGCATTAAGTGTTAATACTATGTCAAATATTATTAATAGTCGGTCAAATAAACATTATGAACTGAAGAATATTCATGATGCTGTTATAAAAACTATTTAACAGAGTATTAACACCTGAGGCTGAGCTCTAAGTGGCTGGTTTCGGATCCGCCCTGGGGCGCAGGACTGTGCGCCCCAAACACTTCCACTTATGTTGAAAGCGAATCAATATTGCTTTTAATGTTTTTTACCTCCTGTGATTGGATGGTTCGAAGAGTCTCATAACCGCGTTGGAGATTGCTGTGTTAACTGATAGCTACAGTACAGATCAGTGAAAGCAAGTGAAATATCTTGAGATGAAGGAAAAGATGCTTTTATCCTTACAAAATCTCCCTATACAAGGTATTTAATTGATGAATAAATAAAGGATTAAGAAGCTTGGACCAGATCGACCAACGGAGTCAAATGATGGCAGTCTGTGTTCTCCACCACTTCTCATGGCAAACGGAGTTGGCTAGCTGGATATCATGTAAGTCTTCTTGAGTTTTATTTTTTCCCTGTTTGCTGTTTTAAAGTCTGAATGCGTGATAGACGTGCACGACATGGACTTTTGTGGCACGTTTGAGCTTGTGTTGCGTTGAGCTTGTGTTGCGTGGACATAATGAGAGCGAGAGCTCATATAATCCGGTATATTATGTGGCTTGGTCAACTTTGTTGTTAGTTTTGTTGTTGTAGAGTTTAAAAAGCACCCACGAGAAAACCACTGTTTTTAAGGAAATCAAATCAAATCAAATCAAAGTTTATTTATAGAGCACCTTTTTAAAACAGCAGGTGTTCACCAAAGTGCTGTACATACAGTATAAAATAAACAGAAAATTAAAAAGCATAAAATAAATATAAGATAAAAAAAGGAAACTTCACGAGCCGTGCATATTGAGCTGATGGACTGTATGTACTCCCTGTTGTGAGGGAAAAATGCATGTGCTATTGCTATAAAAGCAAAAAGAAACGTACGAGCCTGGGATTAGGCAACTTTAGTTGATTACCTTGATATTAGTTAATTACAGATTCATAGTACATTTATTTTGTGCGTTTGATTTCAACTGTAACATTTTCAGAATTTAATGCTAATGATACTCATCTGATAAATGGCTATTAAGAGTACTGCATTACTACAGTAAAAGTTTGATTATGAGTGTGTTTGCGCCCCCCCAAATTTTTTTAGCACCAGCTGCCACTGGTTGTGATATATAGTTGTGATCCAGTGCACAATAAAGATCAGATTTTTTTCTACAAATTCTGATTTGGGCATTAACAACATGAAGTAAAATAAAGCAATAAACCCCGAGAAGCAGTGGGTTACCAGTGCATTTTATAACAGCTAAGGGGCGTTGTTAGGCACGACGCGAAGCTGTTATAAAATGCACTGGTAACCCAATGCTTCGAGGGGTTTATTGCGTTTATAAAACGGTTACTTCATATGCATAATGTTATTTATGTATATATTACTCTTCCGCCAAACAAAGTAGTTCCTCAGAATCAAGTGTGACTGAAACAGAGCGCAGTTCCCAACAACCAACACAAACGCAGCAAAGACACAATGAAAATATGATTTAAGACTGTGGTGTTTATTTTTATAAATCAACATTCATCTAATTTATACATTAACATTTATATTAATGTACAAATTAGATGCAAGTGTTGAAGTGATGATCAAATATGCCTGGAAGCATGCTGAACTCTTTCCCCGTCAACGTTTTTTTTTTTAAGTTGCCACCCAGTTTTAGTTTAATGCCTTGCAGAAAAACATAAAATATCAAATGAAAGAACAGACCATCCGCTTTCAAACAAATACAAACAAAAAAACATTTCATCCTACCTTTATTTGTTCTCTTATCACCTCTCAAATTTTTGTATTAAAAGCGGAGATAATTCCATTTTTGTGAATAACATTAGTAAGAGATCAAATTCAGAGACATGAACAGTACTACACGGTGTTTTCAGTGAATGCGTCAGTGTTTAAGTTGGGTAAGATCGCCACCCAGTGGATAAAAGCAGACGTATGAACTTGAGTTATAAAATCCTCAGACAACGTTTTCTCTTTATCGACGAGATGACTCAACAATATTTATTGACATTCATCTGGATATCGCCATTAATTGTGCAATTGTAGACAAATTTTTAAAAAATGATTAAAGACTGTGGTGTTTATTTACATAAATCAGTACGCAGCAACAGTGGCGCAGTGATACTTATGTAATGTGGTCTGAACCGTGAGGTTACCGGTGTATTTTATCACGGCTTAGAACGCGTTTCAACCAATCAGAATCAAGAACCAGAACTGGCCGTTTTATAAAAGGCATTTTGGATTTATATTTTGATATACTATGCTTAATAATTGTTTAATGTGGGTTGCAGCCCTAACATTCAGATTTCCGTTTTGACTAGAACGTTTTTTTAACAGACCATTGATCTTCCCCAGTTACTACTGTTTACACCAAATAATACAATTAAATTGCACAATTAATGAATAAATATTTAATAATTACTGTGTAAGTAAGAAGAGACAACATCCAAAAGTTCATCAAACTTTTATTTTTAATATGCAGCCTTGGCTGAGCACCTGAAAGTATACACAAGTTTGTTATTTTTTTATAGCAGAATATAGTTTAAGGTGGAAAGTTTGGTTTGTTTGAAAGTTTTGTCAGTGAAATGCAATGTATTTTGTGTTAAAATAAATAAAAGTGACAACACAAGTTGTGTAAAAGTAACACGAAGTGTGTTGTTCCAATAATAACACTGATTGTGTTGAATTTAACACATTCGTTTTTTAGAGTGTAGACATCAAAATAATAGTAATTTTTGTTTTTTGTATTTTTCCCTCCTGGCTTTCATTTTTTTCCTTCTTTTTTTGCATAATTTTAAAATAAATTTTAAAACAATCCTACATACTATTCCTTTAAGAATTATCAGAACATAAACAATGCTCTTATAACTTTCAAAGAATGGAAAGGTTTTAAAATATTTTGGAACCTTTCCATTCTTTGAAAGTTGTAGGAGCGTTGTTTGTGTTCTGGTGATTCTTAGAGGAACGGTATGTAGGATTGTGGCCAAAACTGGTATTGCAATCACAAAACTTGTGGCTAAAACTGGTACTGCAACCACCCAACTGGTGGCCAATACACAAAATGACAACATAAACATCAGTTGAGGGCT
This sequence comes from Misgurnus anguillicaudatus, assembly GCF_027580225.2. Lineage (NCBI taxonomy): Eukaryota > Metazoa > Chordata > Actinopteri > Cypriniformes > Cobitidae > Misgurnus > Misgurnus anguillicaudatus. The sequence continues at coordinate 9,224,401 of NC_073341.2, forward strand.
GCAACTCCACTTTTTAAATGACAATATCCAGGCCAGACCACTGTTGTCAGTGTTATAAGTATTTGAAATGAAAATGTTTTGTTAATGTCTAGTGACATATCAGAGCTATTTTATGATTAATTGATATAAATTTCTTACATACTGTTCCTTTAACTGTTCTGTTAATGTTAACTGTCAAGTGCATTTATTTCATACAGCTGACATTTCAGCCAACATGTTTATATAAGGCAGTTTTATGGCTTTTGCCTGTAAAAATAAACGTTTTAAATTTTGTATGTGTGTATTATGTATTTACTTTCCATTTGAGACTTTTTAATAAAAACAATATTTACAATTTATTGCAATAACACATGTAATGACTCATTTATAATTAAGTGGCATATCAGTAGAATACAGAACTTGGTTATAGTTTTGTAAAAATACAAAAATACAGTAATTTGCTGGCATTACAGCTGCCATTATGTAAATTTACAGTGTAAAGTTTTATAGAACATACTGTAAAAAATTAATTGCAGCATGATACTGTATCTGGTAATTACAGGTCAAGTCTGTAAAAGTTGTCTACAGTTGTAAAAATACAGAATGTGGCTGGCAACCCAATTTACAAGGAAAAGTTTAACAGGGAGAAGACGGCCACATACTCTGCACCCCTAGACATACACACACTAATAAACTAATTCAGTCACACACTCTTTCAGATGTCTGCGCTCCGGTGGCTTGCGGTGGCTTCATCATCAGCGCCACAAGAGCGGCAGAGTCGTTGGCAACCTTCAGAAATCCACTGAAGACACATCACTTTCATTTACACCTGAGCCTGCATTGCTACCACTTACTTTTTCTCTTATTCTGTTCTTTCATAATGTTTCCTTTATATAAAAAATAACCATGTACTGGGTTAGGTTAACCGAGACAAGATTCAGAGCAATTATGTACTGCTGCCCTTTTGTTGATGTGATTGCTTCTACATAATTTGTAAATCGCTTACCGTCTGCTAAATGTAAATGTACTTATTACTACTAGCCAAAAGTAATTAGTTACACTACTAGTTATATTACTTTTCAATTGCACACCCCACCATAAAAGATTTGTGAGTCTGTGAATCCATGAAAGTTGCAGATAAATGAAGAGTACAACAGCCTCAAACTATTTGTTAAACAAGTTATGTAATGTAATAAAGCAGTAACATATACACCAAAATTTGCAACAGGCTCAAGCAGGTGCCAGTTAAACATGTAATTAGCAACTAGCCCTTTTTGGATGGTAACTGTAATGTATCTGTTTTTTAGTATATCATTACATTACCAGTTACCAGGAAAAGTAATATTATTAAAGTAACTAGTTACTAGTTTCTGCCCAACACTGTGAACCTTAATCCATTTTCTACGTTTTAACTTTGTGAATGGATTTGGGGAATGTTTAGCCCACACCTATTTAAGCAACTAATATGTAAACAATACCCGGTCACTATATTCGTTCGGATGATAATTAGGGTTTATTTTAGTGATGCACAGATGTATCGGTCGCCGATATTTATCAGACGATTTTTGATGAATTTGAAACCATCGGCATATCGGCAATAGCACAAGAAAGGCCGATACCGATTGTTTATTAATTAACTGCATAAAGAAATCCATATTATGTAAAAAATGAGTTAATGTTGTTAATAAAATAAATGCTGAATAGCAAAAACCACCTTTGAAGGTTGTCATGCAGTCTTATTATATTTGTTTTAGCTTAATTTGTGCCTCTCTTATTATGTTGCTCAGTTGAATGTTCATTAGATCAAATCCATGTTCAGTAAAAATAATTTGATGCAGAAATAAACTAGCTAATAAACCAACTGTATAGTATTATATACAAGTGTTTAATATCGGTATCGGCCCAAAAAAATCCTATCGGTGCATCCCTAGTTTATTTTATAAGAATTATATAGTCAGAGATAAATGTTACTGAATGTTAAAAATAAAAGAGTCTTACAGTTAACAACAACAAGTAATTACAATACAAACATAACCTATAGAAAACACTTCATATATAGTAAAGACACTACGAAATACTGCAATGATAATTAAAATGATGTGTTTATATGACAGGCCTAGCTTTGGGTCGAAGGACAATTTAATGGAGAATATGTTTATAGACCATTTTGCAAGAAACAACACTGATCCAGAAGACTTCCTGTTTCAGTTTTTTAACACTGAACAAAATATTAATATTAATTGAATTAAAATGTAAAATAAATATTAACTAAAAAAAATGTAAAACAAGAGGAAGTGCTTTTGGACCAGTGTTGTTTACATCTGGCAAAATGGTCTATAGTTTTTCTCTGTAATATATCTATCTCAAATATTGACGCCATGGGGTGAGACTGTGTAGACCAGGATATAGTGTTATGAATATATAAAATTTATATGCATTCCTATGGGGGGTGGGGTCATGTAACTAAAAACTGTCACTACATTATTTCTATCATCAGATGACCTTGAAATATGAAAACTACATTCTGAGAGCTTTCCAGTGATATAGTTTATCAAGATTTTTTAGGTTTAGAGTAGAGGTTTAGAAATATGTAAAAACAAATTGGGCCTACATGTTGACCTTTTAGAAATTGACTCTCACTACGTCATTTCTTTCCCAAAATTTTGATGAAATATGAAAACTACACTCTAAGAGCTTTCCAAAGATATATAGTTTGACTGGATTTTCTAGGTTTAGAACAGGGTATTAGTGCTATACATATGTAAAAACAAATTGGGTCCACCTGTGGCCCGTGACGTTTTAGAAACTGACTTTGACTACGTCGTAATTTTCCTAAACTTGTGATGAAATATGGAAACTACACTCTAGAGCTTTCCAAAGATGTATAGTTTGTCAAGGTGTTGGTGTATTAGTATTATAAATATGTAAAAACAATGTGGGCCTGCTTGACCTTTTAGAAAATGACTCGCACTATGTCAATCTTTTCCCAAAATGATGATGATAAATGAAAACTAAACTCTTAGAGCTTTCCATTGATATACAGGTTGGTCATGATTGGATAAGAATTCATGCAAAACACTGAAGTAATTGTAAGCATCCCACCGTTGGGACAGTGACAGGATATAAATCTTTTGAAGCACACTCTCTTCATAAATGAATCAATTACTCTCCCTACATAATTTATTGTATAAAACACTGCTGAAATATGTATTCTAGATGCTTCGACCTTTCCAAACATATATAGTTTGTCATGATTCAACAAACATTTACATCCAAAATAGTAAAGTAAACCTAGGGTTCCCCTACGACAGTTAAGTGGTTAAACTATTTCTATGGCGCACAAGGTGATGTCACAGTAAAAGTGACGCTAATGGAACTGTAAGCATGTGTGATTATTTCGTCACTGTAAGAGGGCTATATAAGACCGCGCGAATTCCAGAAAATTTGTGGGTTTAAAGTTAGGAGATTTTGGTTGACGTTGCTGTTGCTCTTCATTGCTATTTCGTTGTATTTCGTTTTTTAGTTTAATTTGTGTGTTTTGCGTGTTTTTGTTTTGTTTTGAGCGTGTGTTAGTTTGCTTTTGGTGTGTGTTCGTGTGTTTGTTTTTTATTTCTTTTTTTCTCAATGATTTATAGACGGCCAAAAAAGCCCGCTGCGGTTAGCCGGCCATTCCGGCTAATCGCGCGGTTTTTTTTGGCCATGTACAATTGGCTGGTCTCTTTCTTGGGACGCCAGCCTAGCGGTAAACCGAAGGTCCACCGCGGACAATACAGCAGGCGTCCTCGGATGCCAGCTGTGGAGTCCGCGGTGATGCCGGTTCACCGTATTTCGGACACCGCGAGAGAGACCTGTAAGTAAACCCATTTCTTCTGTTATTAACTATAAAGTAAAATGAGATGTGTTTATTATATTTGTGTTAATCAGAGTTTGACATGAACTGTGTAAGTGAGTCAGTAGCCTATCTGTAACTAAAAAGTCGTGTAAAGTGTAAAACTCAGTTATCGTTTTGCTACTATACTAACGTTAACTTAAAAACTTGACAGTTACTTTAAAAACATGGGTAGCGCTTCATGTTGGGACCCGCAATGTGCCGGGTAATTGGGCAGAATTCGCAGCGTACCTATTTGTAACAACGGAGTACCTTTACGGTACATAATACTTGTGGGTGTAGGGGGACAATATGATACGTTTGGGGTAGTAAGGTGGTAAAAATGGTATTGTATCACACGAATTTACCATTAGATGCCATATGTGGGTTTTCTGTTGTTTTTGTGTGGTAAAACCAAAGCTTGGACAGAGTTAAATACCACATGATTACCACAGAACATTTTTTGTAACTATTGTAATATTACTTGGTATGTATGACTAAGGGGCGATATTATTATAAATCAGCTGGATTTTTGCTATTTAAATCATATCAGTAATATAGGCTACTAAAAAGTGATGTGCTGTTATATTTTATTTGACGACGTGGCTCGTAGACATCGACTGTATACAATATACTTTCTTCAAGTAAGTAGGGAATAAGAAAAATGTACAAAAAAGTTATTAAATAATTTCCCCAGATACTTGCCTAAGTCGTACATACCATGTAATATTACAATAGGTACAATGTAGTTCTAAAATACTTATAAATAATTTATAAAGTATAAATAATTGATAATTTTCCATATTTTTACCACCCTATTACCCCAAAATAAATATATTGTTACCTTATACCTACAAGTATGTACTTTAAAGTTACTCTGTTGTTACAAATAGCTATGCTGTAAATTCAATTTAATTATGCCGTACATTGCGGGTCGTAATATAAAGCGTTACCAAATACCGTTGTTAATGTTGTTGACATTGCAAGTCCTTCTCACACCTGACTTAATCTCAAATGGACACTTCTGGACAATAAGAAAAAATGGTCTTTAACTCTTATACTGTAAAACTCATAAAATGCTTTTCATATACAGGTCCAGTGTTTCAAGCCCAGAAACTTGTTTCAAAGTTTTCTGCGGCATCAAACGAAGGCGGTCTCAGTAAAGGGTAACATAAAACATTCACAGTAATATTGTTGTTAAAACATGTTTTAAACAAAAAAATATGTTTAGCTGTAAATAAAAAATTGCATTGTACTTGAGTGTTTGCACAAACAGGTTTTATTAAGTTTTGTATTTGTATTTATAGACCTTCTATGAGCTATCCAGGATCCCTGGGACTAACTCCTCACAAGCCTCCCACTTGTGCTTCACAGGTTAGAGTTTTACCAGAGCCCTTATCATAACTAGTGCCAAGTTACAAAGTAATTGAATGTGCATGTATTAATTCTCTGTTTTCTGCATTTCCAGCCAAGTGGGACAAAGCTAGTTGAGGAGTTCCCTCCAGGAGGTCTGTTGGAGGCTCAAGAAGGTTCTGTGTCCCGCGGTTTGTCCAGGGGAGTCTGTAAGTTTGAAATGTTGCAATACATATTTATTAAGATTTAAAGGGCTTCACAATTGTACTTTAACTTGTAATTTTTATACTTGCTTATTAGGTTTTGGACAGCCCAATGGGCGAAGGTCAGGCCCGGGCAGGATTCAGTCTGCGAAAATCTCGCAGGTTTAAATTTGATCATAACTCGTTCAATTTTAAGTTAAAAAGTAGTTTAATGATCATTTGTTAATTCTCAGTTTGTTATTTTTCCTGCAGACTGTTACTGTGACATGTGAGGAGGTGGATGCGAGCTTTAGGCAATCTAATGCTCCGTGAGTTCAGCTATTAACCTTTTGTTTTACTTAATCATTTGTAATATTTGTTTTAGCCATGTTTATGTAAAAATGTAAACAGCAATTGGGTAGTCCCTGAATATTTTTATATTTATTTATATATATATATAGACCAGTACGCCCCCTCATATGTCCGGTACCTGCCCGGGTTACCAGACGACCCATGGCCGCTCGTCCGCCGGTCCGGTCCTCAGAGGACATCTGTAAGTTATTAAAAAATTCATTTAAATTTCAATCAGTTTTTCTTATATGCACAATTGTTCTTAAAATCGTAACTTTTAGTGTTACTGACATTATTTTTATTCTTGATTATCAGGTTCAGCTCAGCCTGAGGCTGGGTCCGCGGGTGCGACTGGCAGAGGGCCGCCAGAGGGCCGGCAGGGGGCAGGTCCCGGTCCCGCCCGCTCCTCTGGCGGTCGCGCCCGCTCCTCTGGGGGTTGCTCCTGCTCCTCTGGGGGCCGCACCCGCTCCTCTGGGGGCCGCACCCGCTCCTCTGGGGGTCCCGCCCCTCAGCTGGTCGTGCCGTCGGCCGGTCCACAGCGGGTGCTGCCGTCGGCCGGTCCTTTGCCGGTCCTGCCGACGGCCGCTCCGTTGCTGGTCCTGCCGACGGCAACTGCTGAGCAGGTCCAGAACTCGGAGGACATCTGTAAGTTATTAAAATATTCATTTAAATTTCAATCAGTTTTTCTTATATGCACAATTGTTCTTAAAATCGTAACTTTTAGTGTTACTGACATTATTTTTATTCTTGATTATCAGGTTCAGCTCAGCCTGAGGCTGGGTCCGCGGGTGCGACTGGCAGAGGGCCGCCAGAGGGCCGGCAGGGGGCAGGTCCCGGTCCCGCCCGCTCCTCTGGCGGTCGCGCCCGCTCCTCTGGGGGTTGCTCCTGCTCCTCTGGGGGCCGCACCCGCTCCTCTGGGGGTCGCACCCGCTCCTCTGGGGGTCCCGCCCCTCAGGCGGTCGTGCCGTCGGCCGGTCCACAGCGGGTGCTGCTGTCGGCCGGTCCTTTGCCGGTCCTGCCGACGGCTGCTCCGTTGCTGGTCCTGCCGACGGCAACTGCTGAGCAGGTCCAGAACTCAGAGGACATCTGTAAGTTATTAAAAAAATCTTTTAAATTTCAATCAGTTTTTCTTACATGCACAATTGTTCTTAAAATCGTAACTTTTAGTGTTACTGACATTATTTTTATTCTTGCTTATCAGGTTCAGCGGAGCCTGAGACTGTGGCCGCGGGTGCGACCGGCAGAGGGCCGGCAGAGGGCCAGCAGAGGGCAGGTCCCGGTTGCGCCCGCTCCTCTGGCGGTCGCGCCCGCTCCTCTGGGGGCCGCAACCGCTCCTCTGGGGGTCGCGCCCGCTCCTCTGGGGGCCGCACCCGCTCCACTGGGGGTCCCGTCCCTCAGCAGGTCGTGCCGTCGGCCGGTCCACAGCGGGTGCTGCCGTCGGCCGGTCCTTTGCCGGTCCTGCCGACGGCCGCTCCGTTGCTGGTCCTGCCGACGGCAACTGCTGAGCAGGTCCAGAACTCAGAGGACATCTGTAAGTTATTAAAAAATTCATTTAAATTTCAATCAGTTTTTCTTATATGCACAATTGTTCTTAAAATCATAACTTTTAGTGTTACTGACATTATTTTTATTCTTGATTATCAGGTTCTGCTCAGCCTGAGGCTGGGTCCGCGGGTGCGACTGGCAGAGGGCCGCCAGAGGGCCGGCATGGGGCAGGTCCCGGTCCCGCCCGCTCCTCTGGCGGTCGCGCCCGCTCCTCTGGGGGCCGCAACCGCTCCTCTGGCGGTCGCGCCCGCTCCTCTGGCGGTCGCGCCCGCTCCTCTGAGGGCCGCAACCGCTCCTCTGGGGGTACCGCCCCTCAGCCGGTCGTGCCGTTGGCCGGTCCACAGCGGGTGCTGCCGTCGGCCGGTCCTTTGCCGGTCCTGCCGACGGCCGCTCCGTTGCTGGTCCTGCCGACGGCAACTGCTGAGCAGGTCCAGAACTCAGAGGACATCTGTAAGTTATTAAAAAATTCATTTAAATTTCAATCATTTTTTCTTATATGCACAATTGTTCTTAAAATCGTAACTTTTAGTGTTACTGACATTATTTTTATTCTTGCTTATCCGGTTCAGCTCAGCCTGAGACTGGGTCTGTGGGTGCAACTGGCAGAGGGCCGGCAGAGGGCCGGCAGAGGGCAGGTCCCGGACGCTCCCGCTCCTCTGGCGGTCGCGCCCGCTCCTCTGGTGGTCGCGCCCGCTTCTCTGGGGTCCGCGCCCGCTCCTCTGGGGGCCATGCCCGCTCCTCTGGGGGCCGTGCCCGCTCCTCTGGGGGTCCCGCCCCTCCGCGGTGTCTGATGATGGCCGGACCGTTGCCGGTTATCTGTAAGTTATTTAAAAATTATTTAAATTTCAAACAGTTTTTCTTATATGCACAAATGTTCCCAAAATCATAATTTTTAGTGTTACTGCCATTATTTTTATTCTTGCTTTTATTCTTGCTCCTCTGCCAGTCCCGCCTGCTCCTCAGCAGGTCTTAACGTGGCCCGGTCCTCTGCCGGTTCCACCGGGGGCTGCTCCGGCCACTTCTCGCTGTACTTCAGTAGCTCAGTAAGTTTAACAAATTCTAAAGTGTTTAGGTTGAACATTTGTAAAATAACGTTTTGCTTTAGGGATTTTACAAATAGCAATGTTAAGTGTTGGAATATTTGCAGCAACAGCTCTTAACAATATTGTTTTATTTGATGTATTTATAGACCTTCCCCTCCACAAGTGCAGCCAGCACCAGCAGCACGTGCGTCCCTCAAGCGCCGTGCTGCTGCCATGTCAAAGGTAAACATTTACCAGAGTCAGACATAACTAATGTCAATTAATATGTAAAATGTAGTGTGCTATGCATTCATTAAATCCCTGTTTTTTTTACAGCCACACACAATTGATGAGGGGGAGGTTGAGGCAAAAAAAGCCAGAAGGACTGTAGCTCAGTAAGTTTAACAAATTCTCTTTTTATAATGTTTAGCTGTGGTCATTTACAGTTATTATATAGAAAACTTGTGCTTAGTGTTTGAATATTTGAAGCAACAGGTCTTAACAATATTGTTTTATGTGTTTTATAGGCCTTCAACCTCAGTCTCAGAGGTAGAAATTTACCAGAACCCTACATATATCTATATACTGCCAATTTATGTGTAGTGTAATATACATGCATTTAATCTCTATTTGTTTAATTTGCAGCAAAAGAAGAAGAAGAAAAGAGAAAAGAGAAGGCTCCAAAGACAGAAAAGACGGGCGGCAAAGTCCGCTCAGTAAGTTTTAGCCAAATAACTTTAACATTTGTAACATGCTTTTTATAGGCAGCATTCGGTTAGTGTTTGAATATTTGCAGCAACAGCTCTTAACAATATTGTTTTATTTTATGTATTTATAGACCTCCTCCACAAGTGCAGCCAGCATCAGCATGTGCGCCCCACAAGCGCCATGCTGATGCTGTGTCGCAGGTAAAAATTTGTCCTAAACAAAACTAATGTCAATCTATATGTAAAATGTAGTGTAATATACATGCCTTCAATCGTTGTGTCTTTATATTTACAGGAGATAAAACAGACGAGAAAAAGGGCGAGAACTTCGCCTCCAGCTCAGTACTTTTATCAAATTCTGTTTTAACTTAAACATTTATAATGTAATGTTTAGCTGTTTCAACATTTTTATAGACAGCAGTTGTTTAACGTCTGAATGTTTGTAAAAACAGGTCTTAATTATATTGTTTTATGTATTTATAGACCTTCCTCTCCACAAGTGCAGCCAGCACCAGGGCCTTCAGCTGTTCTTTCAGAGGTAGAAATTTACCTAAACATATCTACTGCCAATTTATATCTAATGTGTAGTGTAATATGCATGTATTACATCTCTATTTGTTTACTTTGCAGCAAAAAAGAAAAAAGAGACGGAAGAGAAGGCAACGTCAAAGAAGAAATCGGGCTATTCAGTAAGTCTCAGCAAGTCTAGCAAAATCTCAGTTTTAACAAAAGTTTAATGTTTGCAGAAATGAAGAATATTGCTGGTCATTAAGAAATGTGTTTATGTATTTATAGACGTGCACTTCAAGCCCAGAGGAGTGCATCTCTCCAGGCTTCGTCTAGCACTGCGGTCTCACAGGTACAAATTTACCCGAGCCCTGAATATAACAAGTGTCATGTTATATTTAATATGTAGAGTGACGTACATGCATTAAATCTCCATTTGTTTTATTTACAGCCTTCAATAAGCAGTGCTATAGACAGCCTGGAGAGAAAGCTGTTTTGCTTATCAGTTCACAAAAAATGAAGTTGAGGGGAGCAGCAGCAGAAAGCTTCAATGAAGCCCCCCCCCCCAAATACAATTAAAAAATTTAAAGACCTAACTCTTGAGATCATTGGTTTACAACTTTTTTAACTTATTACTCAGTTAGCTGGATTTCATTGTTATTTTTTGGGTTCTTTGATCTATTTGGTTCTTAGAATCACATCCTGTAGTTGCTGTCGAGCAACAGATTCAAACGTTAAAACCTGTCCGGGATCAGGTTTAGTTCACCAATAATAACAGCTTATCAGTATCAGAGGTGATGGGGGAAGTCTGTCACATGCGTGTCCTCTCCATGGTATTAAGAGCAATCCGTTGAGGATGGTGTGATATGAAGAGCTTTCTGAATTCAACGTGTAAAATTAAAATGAGAAAAAAGTTGAGAGAGAGAGAGAAATTTGATGAGAAAAATGAGAAAGCTTCTTTTCTTTTATAATAGTAACTTTAAAACAGGTTAGATTACAGATGAGTACAGTGTTAAAACTTAAAATCAGGTAAACAATTCAAGATGTCAGGATCTACAGGCATACATTTTACATTTCATTAACATTAACTCATTAGCAGATGTCATGAGTTGCAGGGTTTCTTCTCATGGTTCCCAAATGGCTACAGACAGACAGCTGTATATATTCTGTTTGATAACCGTATATCCTCCAGCAATGAAGAAGCTCAAAGCTGGAAGTTTTATGTGAAGACGTGGCAGACAGAAAAACTAATCGTGCATCATGAAGTGTTATACAGTAAATTATTCATGCGTTTTGTTCGTTGATTTATATGGATTCGTTTAAAATATTTAATTTTATTCATTTTTTTATTGTTTTGTTGAAAGATCAGTCTAAAGACTTGTATGTTTAACTAAGCGATCACCTGATTTGCAATAAACATGTTTTCACTTCAATAGTGAGCTTGACCCGAACCAAACGCACATCTATCTTACTGTAAAAACTGTACATTATATCAGCAGCCTTCAAACTAACTTGTTTGTTCTGCATTTCTCATCCTTTTGTTCCCAAACAGCCATGAAGAGACTGACAGACCCAGCTCCGGTTCAGTGTGATGCTCAATGATGACTGCAGCCATAGAGTCAACCAGAAGCAATGAAATCTGTGATGATCAAAGCCTTTAACTTTGCATCCCATGATCTGTGACGCCATTGCATTCATTTTGTCATCTTACATCCAGCTGAGAGGGACTTTTGGCCACATAAAAATATTCAGATAATCATCCCATCATATATTAATTCTCATGATGTATTTTAAGTACTACTGTAAAATTATGTTTATGGTTTTATTATTTTCACAGATAAGTGATGCGGTGTGAGGATGAGACCTTCCACATGCTCCTGAACTGTGATGCAGATACGAAATCGGAGGATTTATCTGTCTCTGACCACAACTACACCTCAAAATCACAGCTGAACCTGAAGCCACCTACATCTGATATGAGACAACAGGGCTGTTTCCCAGACAGGGCTTATTCTAGTACCAGACTAAAATGCAAATGTGAGCTGCCATCATTTTGTACTGACATCTCAACATATATCAGTGCCATTGTTTTGTCTCAAGATGCACACCAGTATTGTTTTTAATATTGTTTTAAACTACTTAAATTTGGTCATATTTTTTGTCAACTAACGACATATTCAAACGTTTTATTTGATTAAGGGGGCGATTCCTAAAGAGGGATTAGATTAATCCAGAACCATCCCTGGTTGTGTCGATGACATGCTTGTCCTCACTACGGCACGCCTCTTACGCTATTGTTTCTGCGTCTTGTTCACACAGAATGCTTTACGATACGGCAATGTTACTAAGTGCTCTTTACGGAGCGATCCCAGAACATTTACAGGACGTGTTTGTGTTCAAACAGAAGCCTCTATGCCAATTTTACGAAAAGTTTCTTGGACCAAAGTGCTGGGGTTTAAGTCGGTCTGCTTTGCGTTTTCCCTAACAATGCCTTTTAGCTGAGACTTGTTTCATGCACAGCCTTTTGTATCTTATTGCTTAAAGGCAGGGTGCATGATCTCTGAAAGCCAATGTTGACATGTGAAATCACCTAAATAAACACGCCCCTACCCCAATAGAATCTGGACCTTCTTTTGATAGACCCACGCCACACATAAACAACCCAGGCAACAATGTTGTTTTGTAGACACGCCCCTTACTGCTGATTGGCTACAAGTGTGTTTTGGTAGTCGGCCCGACACTCTTTTCCAAAGCGTTTTTCAGAAATCGTGCTCCGCCTTTAATGGATACTGATGTAATATCAATTATACTTTATAAATTAAAGTTGTAAAGGAAAATGTAATTTATGATATTGTATTATATTGTAATTGAAAATAAATTCCATGGCTTCCATGTTTTAAAGGGGACATTTCACAAGACTAGACAAGATGTCAAATAAATCTTTGGTGTCTCCAGAGTATGTATTTGAAGTTTTAGCTCAAAATACCATATAGATCGTTTATTATAGCATGTTAAAATTGACACTTTGTAGGTGTGAGCAAAAATGTGCAGTTTTTAGGTGTGTCCTTTAAAATGCATAATGAATAGTGCAGATTAAGGGGCGGAATATCCCCTTCTGACATCACAACGGGAGCCAAATTTCAATTACCTATTTTTTCACATGCTTTCAGAGAATTAATATAGCACTAATTATAGCACTTAAACATGGAAAAAGTCAGATTTTCATAATATGTCCCCTTTAAGTAAATTACATTTGGTTTGCAGTATGACTGCCTAATGATTATAGCCATTTTCTTTAGTGAAAAAATTTGACCATGTACACTCAAACCTACGGAAGCCGAGAGAGGACATGCACTATTATTATTTTTGCTTGCTTGTTTTCTCGTGATCATGACTTAATTTCTCGTGATCTCGAGATAACAAAAATTGTTTTCTCGTGATCACGACTTAATTTCTCGTTTTCTCGAGATAACGAAAGTTGTTTTCTCGTGATCACGACTTAATTTTCTCATGATCTCGAGAAAACGATCTCGTTATCGTGCCATGATAATCCAAATGTCATAATGTAATTTCCTGTTCATAATTTATTCTATTTTGAAGTGGACTGCTAATGTATATGAGTTGGGGTCTTCGCCGTTACCACACTAATGTGTAGATAGACTTAATATATAAATAAAGTTGGACGTTCATGTTCGTGAATTTAGGGACCATCTTTAAAGTAATACTGTAACGTTACACGTTTCTATCGTCAATAGTATTTAACAGTTTATTTAAATAAATATCAACAATCTAAAAAGTGTGCATTAGCTGACAACCACATAAACACGTTGGTTTTGTGACTGTTTGTTGACTTTCAGTCATTCCATTTAAATGCTGTTAAAAGTAGAAACGTGTATTGAGTAACTTAAAGACGGTCCCTAAATTCACCACTGTAAAATTGTAAATATTGACAAATCTATTTCAGCTTGAGCGATCTCTGATCCAAGTAAAATCTCATTTGTTTATCCATGCTAATTTAGCAAAATATGCTTTTGCTGTTTACAAACAAAACAACTCGTTCAATCGAGTACACGCAAGCTTTAATGACATCTCAAGAACACAACTTATGTTATGTCGAGATCACGAGAAAACAACCCCTGCCATCTCGAGACCACGAGAAACCAAGCCGTGACCACGAGAAAACAAGCAAGCAAAAAGAATAATAGTGCATGGCCTCTCTCGGCTTCCGTACAAACCCCCACTCTGACATCACACATGAATTTTGGTTGGGCAACATTTTCTTCAATCCATTCTTGTGTTAGGTTAAACATGGAAAAGCCCAATAGTTGTGTTAAATTGACCTATAGCATCTTCTTTTAGGTGAGCCAAAATTCATTAAAACCTCTATAATTTATTATAACATCTAAAAGAGATATATGGCACATTTTGTTACAAGTAGCTGTACCAAAACAAACTTGTGTAAGGACCATTGAGCAAACACTAGTCTGCGTAGGTTTGACCTCATGAGACACTGCGCAAATTTATCATGTTATGACACCAAAGTATCGCGAGAGTGACTCAGAAACATACAGAACAATTTACTGAAGAATAGCTCCTGCGGTACTTTGATGTCATACGCAGTGCAGCGTCATATGAAGTCCAAAACCGAATATACAATTTTTAACCCTAGTGTAGTCACGCCCATGGACCGCTGGCTGAATTTTCGAGACCCGTATGACCAAAATACCTGACCGGAAGCGTTGCAAATATGACTGCCAAGTGCGGAGACTTTCTTTAAAGGGACTTTAAGTGAATCTCCCCCTGTGTGTTTGCGGAAGAAATAAATTAATTTTGGGTTGAAGCGACATTAAGGTGATATTTATTTTGTAAGCAATGCTGTTGATAATTTATAAACAGAACGGGTCCCTTTAAATCCTGAGTAAAGGGAAGCAGGTGGGCGTGGCGTGCCCTGCACAACACAACAGTGCTGCAGGCTGCTCAAGTGAAATCACTGCTTTTATCTGTAGGTTTTTATTGACAGTGAGATGCTCCAGCTGAACGACAGCGTGGATCCCGAGAGCCCGGGTGCGGCTGTTTTACACCCGGCAGACTGTGATGATGCGGCGCTCCTGACTGGAGCTTCAGTGGCCTGCTGCACCCCGCTGCAGACTCTCACGCCTTTCCATGTCCACAACCCAACCATGCGAGCTAAAGTTAAAGATTATTTCGTCTTCAGGGTGAGTAAACCTGTATACAACTGGATTTTGGTCAGTCGGGGCCGTGACGAAATCTGTTTTGATGCGTCTCAAAACCTAGGAAACTGGCCTGGGAGATCACGATGTTACATCCACATTATTGTTATACATTATACAAAACTTTACTTTCTGATTTAAACAAGCATTTTCTGTAAAGTAGATTTAAAGCAATACGAATTGTACAGCGCTACACAAATAAATGTGAATTAAATTTAATACATTCTCATAATAAATATCAGCCAATTTAGCTGTAAGAATAACATGTATGTAAATCTATGATCTTTTAAAGATGAAACACTGCACATTTTAAGAAAAAGTGAAAGGACATTCAGGTCTCTTTACTGTACATACAAAAAATCTATATACTCTGAAGCTGTTCAGTGAACAGTATACAGTAATAGTATTTTTGTAGTATTGCAGTAAGGTATTATAAATCCTCAGCTTTTATGTTTTGAATTTTCATATAAATATATGGCCTGTGTAAGGATTTTAACCACTCAAAAAAAAAGGGAAAAAAAATTGGTACAAAAGCTGGGTTGTCAAAGGTTTCCTTTAAGTTGTCATAATATGTAGAGCTTGGGTACAGCTAAGTATACATTTGGTACAAATATGTACATTTGAAGTATAAATGTGTACTTTTTGAAAGGGTACTGCTCCGGTGTCAGATTTTGTTCCCTTATTTCTCAGATCGTACAATATACGGTTAAAAATGTCTGTATAAATGACAGTATTACTGTCAGCTGTCTGCCAGTAACTTACTGTAGATTTAAATGTATGTTTTTACAGGCAACAATTTGTTCAAAGTTAAATGAACATGAAACATTAACAAGTCTTTATCTTTTCATCTATTTACTTCAGAATAAAACTAAAATAACAGACTCATGCAAATCATTCTGGGAACCAAAAAATGAAGGAAAAAATGATTTCTGGTTCCCAGAATGCTTTGCATGAGGCTGTTGAGACTTGTTAATGTTTAATATTCATTTAACTTTGAACAAACTGTTGCCAGTAAATAACATACATTTAAATCTACAGTAAGTTACTGGTAAACAGCTGCAGAAGTTCTACACTGTAAAAAAATTCAGTAGAAATTGCAATGTTACTGCAGCTGGGTTGCCGGTAATTTACCATAGATTTACATTTATGTTATTTACTGGCAAGAGTTTGTTCAAAGTAAAATAAATGTTAAATATTAACAAGTCTTTATCTTTACAGAATAAAACTATACAATAACAGCCTCATGCAATGCATTCTGGGAACCAGAAATCATCATCAACCTTTTTCTGTATTTTGCTTCAGATTTTGTTTCCCAGAATGTTTTGCTTGATGCTGTTTTTTTAGTTTTACTAAGTAAGGACAAAGACTTGTAAATGTTTAATGTTCATTTAACTTTGAACAAAATGTTGCCAGTAAATAACATCAATTCAAATCTACGGTAAGTTACCGACAACCCAGCTGCAAATTTCTATGGAATTTTTTTACAGTGTACAGCAATTTTTTACAGTGTTTATATGATATTTGTCTCTAATGTATTTAAACATTAATGCTAAATTTCATCTAAAATCTTTGCTTTTGTTTTAGACAGGAACCATAGAGCAGGCGGTTAATGACATCCGCACAGTTGCTTTGCCGTCAGAAGATGGAGAAGTTCTTAGCGTGTGGCTCTTGGCAGAGTTAGTCTGTTGCTTTTTACTGCATGCCTGGACTGTGATGTTTGCTGCTGTTTAGTGTAAATCCTGCATGCCATTTTAAATAAACAGTAGACCACTAATGATGATCTTCAACAAAACATTACAATGTTTTTTGGTAATGCCGATTTTCAGACATGTACAACATTATTGGATCTCTTAAGGTATATTGGAGTACTGTGTAAATGGGTCAGTGACGAACGGTTTGGCAAGATGAGAAATTCAAAAATCTTTTTAAAAAACTTGTTTTAAAAGAATGCATCAGTTTTACATAGTGTATTTATATTAATTGTATGCAATAAAAATTACATTTGCACCATTTTATGAAAGTTAAGACTGAATGGACCTGAAAATGTCAAATAATGTAACCACCAATTGCGCCAAACAATGAGAAATATTAATTATTTGATCCACCTTGATGGCACGTAATCATCAAAAAACAAATAATAATAATTTTTAAATATCATTTTATTAGTTATTTCTAAATGTAATTTTTTGTAATATTTGTCCTGACATATGCTGAAAAAGCTCTGTTTTCTAAATAATATTTGACAAATGATGTAAAAATGTATGCAAATAAACTAATGGTTATATTTTATTCCACATTTTTATGAATATATATACTCACCTAAAGGATTATTAGGAACACCTGTTCAATTTCTCATAAATGCAATGGTGTGGTGTGTTTTCTTGGCACACTTTAGGCCGCTTAGTACCAATTGGGCATCATTTAAATGCCACGTTTCTGTCCATGTCCATCCTTTTATGACCACCATGTACTCATCCTCTGATGGCTACTTCCAGCAGGATAATGCACCATGTCACAAAGCTCGAATCATTTCAAATTGGTTTCTTGAACATGACAATGAGTTCACTGTACTAAAATGGCCCCCACAGTCACCAGATCTCAACCCAATAGAGCATCTTTGGGATTTGGTGGAACGGGAGCTTCGTGCCCTGGATGTGCATCCCACAAATCTCCATCAACTGCAAGATGCTATCCTATCAATATGGGCCAACATTTCTAAAGAATGCTTTCAGCAGCTTGTTGAATGAATGCCATGTAGAATTAAGGCAGTTCTGAAGGCGAAAGGGGGTCAAACACAGTATAAGTATGGTGTTCCTAATAATCCTTTAGGTGAGTGTATTTTTTCATTTTAAAAAACTAGTTACACCAATTAACACAGACCGGTTACACCACATTGACATTTTTTGCAATTATCCCCCAAATATTCTGTCAAAATGAAATAAAACCTGAAATGTAATACTTAGTCCTCAAAAAAGAGAATGTATGCAAGTAATAAGGCTGTGACAAGTACATAAAGCAACATTTACTACAAAAGAGCCAAAGTTCAATTACAAGCTGGGCCATATTGCATATACGAATGATATTGTAGGCGATACGTCCGCGATAATTAATACAAAATTGCCCCGATTGTCAGTGAACTAGGGGTTTGTGTAGTAAATGTTGCTCAATCTGAAAGCAGGTGATTTACTACTAATCAAGGAACCGGCTTTACGAGATGCGCATGACAATCACATGCGATTTATCATGCAGCCCTACAAGTAATCTGCAAATTTGTAATTTGAACCCTTTTACATTTTATTTAACCACACGGACACAAAATAATTAACGTCACGTCATTGACCCAAATACTATCATACATAAATGTGTCAATCATTCAGTAATAAGGTATCTACCGAAGGAGCATGGTATTATTATCTGATAGCCTCAGATAAGGGTTAAGTAGCGGATAAGGGTTAAATTGCATTACATTAAGAACTTCAGCTTGACAATAATATACTGCATCTATGTCATAGAAGCTAACATAAACAAATAAAGTAATTTTATAGAGGTTTATGACGGTTTTCTGTGCTACCACAGAGTTGATCACTGGAACAATGAAAAAGAGAAATTGGTACTTATAACTGAGAGGTAAGATCAATATAGAGAAGAGCATTTTAATACATATACAGTAGTATGCAGGTGAGGCAGTCTGTCCTAAATAAGAAATGTGTGTGTTACAGGTCTTTGTTGGTGTGCAAATATGACTTCATAAATCTCCAGTGTCAGCAAGTGATCCGAATTTCCTTAAACGCTGTGGACACGATCTCTGTTGGCGAGTTTGAGTTTCCCCCAAAATCCCTCAACAAGTAAGACACTTTTATTTTCAAGTTTGTCGATGTGTTATATTGTTAGGCCCACTACGTGCTCTACATTTAGACAAACTACATTGTCAACATGATCCTATTTACTTACACACCAGGTCTTGGTCTTGTGCAAGGTTCATCAATCATGTCAAAGACAAAAATGTTTGCCCAAAATGTAATAACTTTCTCCGTCTCTAAATCAAACACCAATCCCTTACTTTTTTCAACCCTTTTCCCTCTATCCTGCTTTGTATTGCTCTGTTTTCATGATTCAGTCCCCTGTACGATAATTCCTATTACCCAAATTTGGTAAAATTGGTTGCACTGAATGCAGTTTTCATATTAACTTAAATTATTCAGCTTCATGCTAAATTATGTTAGCTTCATGCTAAATCGTGCTTGCTTCATGTTAAATCATGTTAGCTTCCTGCTAAATCATGCTAGCTTCATGTAAAATCATGTTAGCTTCATGTTAAATCATGTTAGCTTCATACTAAATCATGTTAGCTTCATGCTAAATCATGCTAGCTTCATGAAAAATCATGTTAGCTTCATGAAAAATCATGCTAGCTTCATGTTAAATCATGTTAACGTCAGGTGAAATCATGATAGCTTCATGCTAACTTCATACCAAATCATGCTATCTTGATGTTAAATCATGCTACCTTCATGCTTAATCGTGTTAGCTTCATGCTACCTTTATGCTAAATCATGCTAATGTCATGCTAAATCATGCTATCTTTATGTTAAATCATGCTAGATTCAATTATTCAGCTTCATGTTAAATTATGTTAGCTTCATGCTAAATTGTGCTTGCTTCATGTTAAATCATGTTAGCTTCATACCAAATCATGTTAACTTCATGCCAAATCATGCTAGCTTCATGCTAAATCATGCTAACTTTATGTAAAATCATGTTAGCTTCAGGAAAAATCATGCTAGCTTCATGCTAACTTATGCCATCTTGATGTTAAATCATGCTAGCATCATGTTAAATCATGTTAACGTCATGTAAAATCATGATAGCTTCATGCTAACTTCATACTAAATCATAGTATCTTGATGTTAAATCATGTTAGCTTCATGCTACCTTCATGTTAAATCATGCAAATGTCATGCCAAATCATGCAAATGTCATGCCAAATCATGCTAATGTCATGCCAAATCATGCTATCTTGATGTTAAATCATGCTAGATTCAATTATTCAGCTTCATGTTAAATTATGTTAGCTTCATGCTAAATCGTGCTTGCTTCATGTTAATTCATGTTAGCTTCATACTAAATCATGTTAGCCTTATGCTAAATCATGTTAGCTTCATGCTTACTTGATGTTAAATCATGCTATCTTGATGTTAAATCATGCTAGCTTGAATCTAATTCATGTTAGTTTCGCGTTAAATTATGCTAACTTCATGCTAACTTCATGTTAACTTTGTGAAATCATGCTACCTTCATGCTAAATCATGTTAGCTTCATGCTACCTTCATGTTAAATCATACTAATGTCATGCTAAATCATGCTATATTGATGTTTAATTGTATTAGATTCATGTTAACTTCATGTTAATTTTGTTAAATCATGCTACCATCATGCTAAATCATGTTAGCTTCATGCTAACTTCATGCTAAATCATGCTAGCTTCATTTAAACTTTATGTTAAATCACGTTAACTTCATTTTAAATCATGCTTCCTTCATGTTAAATCATGTTAGCTTCATGGTAAATCAAGCTAGCTTCATGTTAAATCATGCTAGCTTCATACTAAGTCATGTTAGCTTCACACTAAATCATGCTAGGTTCATGTTAAATCATGATAGCGTCATGTTAACTTAATGTTAAATCATGCCATCTTGATGCTAAATCATGTTAGCTTCATGTTAAATCATGCTAGCTTCATACTAAGTCATGTTAGCTTCACACTAAATCATGCTAGGTTCATGTTAAATCATGATAGCGTCATGCTAAGTTCTTTTTTTATCATTCTAGGTTGATGCTAATTCATGTTAGCTTCATGCTAAATCATGTTAGCTTCATGCTAACTTCATGCTAAATTCATGCTTACTTTGTTAAATCATGTTACCTTCATGCTAACGTCATGCTAAATAATGTTAGCTTCATGGTAAATCATGTTAGCTTCATGTAAATCATGCTTCCTTCATGATAAATCATGTTAGCTTCATGGTAAATCAAGCTAGTTTCATGTTAAATCATGCTAGCTTCATACTAAGTCATGTTAGCTTCATGCTAAATCATGCTAAGTTCATGTTAAATCATGATAACGTCATGCTAACATGCTATATTGATGTTAAATCATGTAAGCTTCATGTTAAATCATGATAACGTCATGTTAATTTCATGTTAGCTTCATGCCATCTTGATGTTAAATCATGCTAGCTTCATGCTAAATCATGTTAGCTTCATGCTCACTTCATGCTAAATTCATGCTAACTTTGTTAGATCATGTTGCCTTCATGCTAACGTCATGTTAAATCATGTTAGCTTCATGGTAAATCATGTTAGCTTCATGTTAAATCATGCTAGCTTCATGTTAACATGCTTTATTGATGTTAAATCATGTAAGCTTCACGTTAAATCATGCTAGCTTCATGTTAACTTCATGCTAACTTCATGTTAAATCATGTAAACTTCATGTTAACTTTGTTAAATCATGTGTCTTTCATGCTTAATCATGTTAGCTTCATGCTACCTTCATGCTAAATCATGTTAGCTTAATGTTAAATCATGTTAAATCATGTTAGCTTCATGGTACCTTCATGCTAAATCATGCAAGTTTTATGTTAAATCATGTTACCATCATGTTAGCTTCATGTTAAATGGTAAATGGACTGCATTTATATAGCGCTTTTCATAGACCAATGGCCATCCAAAGCGCTTTACAATTTGCCTCACATTTACCCATTCACTCACTCATTTACACACCGACGACGGTATCAGCCATGCAAGGCCGGGAGCAGCTGGGGTTAGGTGTCTTGCTCAAGGACACCTCGACACTTGGTCAGGTGGAGCCAGGGATTGAACCACCAACCTTCCGATTTGTAGACAACCTACATGAGCCACTGCCGCCCCCAAATCATGCTAAATCACGCTAGCTTCATGTTAAATCATACTAGCATCTTGCTATCTTTATGCTAAAACATGCAAACAGGCAGCTAGACTAAACTAAACTTCCCAAGTAGATGTTTATCCTTTGAAACTGCTAAAAATGTTCAGGCCACGCTGTCAAGCCAACATAAAGTTTGTCTTCAAACTTTACTATCTAGTTCATACATACTGCTGTAGAGGTTTATTATTATATCAACATAGTTTTAGTAAATTTAGGATTGTATCAGACGTGTGTGTGTTTGTCTGAAGGAGAGAGGGAACTGGTATTCGTGTGCAGTGGGATAAGCGACCAAGAGCTTCATTCATGAATCGTTGGAACCCGTGGTCCACTGACATACCCTTCGCTACCTTTACTGAACACCCCATGGCACACGCAGATGAAAAAGTGACTTCTCTCTGCCAGGTAAATGTTTATACTTCTTTGTTACTTGCTGTCAAGCATACATATACAGTACTGTACATGTGTCGTCTTTCAGCTCGAGAACTTCAAGACCCAGCTGGTGCAGGCAGTGAAGAGGGCCCATAAAGAGTTTCCTATCCCGGGACGAGCCAACGGCGTGCTGATACTGGAGCGCCCACTCCTGATCGAAACTTACCTGGGCATCATGTCTTTTATCAACAACGAAGCCAAACTGGGCTACTCTATGACGAGGGGAAAAATCGGCTTTTAACTGCAGAATTTCTTCTCCAGTGCTCTCATACTCTGATCGAGTATTGATGAGTAATATTGTGACAGTATGTAAGCTGGTTTAACTGTTGGAGGTATGGTTAAGAGGATGAGCCTAAATGGACCTGATGCCAATCTAAGAGCCCCGTTCCTCTATCCATGTCCCCCATTTTAATGTGGCTTAATGGATACGGTTTGTGTGTGTGGCCTTGGCTATTACTTTAAAGTCTAGATGCACTGATCTTGTTACTGCATGCTTTGTTGACGACACACTTTTCCAAAATTGTGACTTTCCATGACAAGGGCATCAGATGTTATTCTGTGCTCCCACATCATACGTTAACAATTTGGTGATTCAAAGGTGTTTGGATGGTCTAGGAAAGGACATATGTAGATTTTCACGTTACTGAATGTCGAACAGACAGATTTTTACTAGATAGTAGAGTTTGAGAGTTTGTCAGCTTATATAGCACATCTCATTCACAAAAAGCAAGCATTTTAAAGCTTATCACTACTGAAAAAAGTGCATGTCTTCTGAATTAAAAGTACTAAGGCTTATGTAAAATTTTAATCTTAAGTTGTTACATTATGGTGTTCATATGCTGCACAAGGTATACACATTTCTGATATTTTTGTGTTCCTGTAATACTGATCAGGTGAGAAACTATAGGGAGGTTTCCAGGACAGGGTTTAGATTAAAGCAACACTATGTAGTTTCCATGTAAAAATGACTTACAGCTCCCCCATGTGGTTGAAAAGAGCAACAGTGCCTGGTATCAGACACTCTTCTGCAGGCAGGGGGAGGGGCGGGGCTGTGATTCCTACCCTCCACCGCCACTTTCAGAGCGTGCTTGTAGCAACTAGGAGGCTGCTCAGGTTTCAGCAACAGTACAATTTGTCCAGTTAAAAGTTGTTCTATCACTGAAATAATTTTAGAGACATTATTTAAAGGTAAAAAAACTACATAGTGTTGCTTTAATCCAGGACTAGGCCTTAGTTATTTTAGGACATCTAAGTAGTTTTTACAAACCAAAAACTAGCCACAAGTTTGAATGATTTTGTATTTTGCTTTCGATAGCACAAGGCAGAATGGACATGAATGAAAGTCAACAGGAAGCACCTTTCTAATATGTTGTTAATTTCACACGTTTGCTTTTACTGTCAGATCTTTCCCTGTGCAAATTTCAAACTGAACTTCCAGTCTAGTCTTGTATATCTGATGTATTGTATTACTACATGTGCATTTCTGTGTGTTAATTCTGGTATGTGTGTTTTATCAACCGCTAAATTAAGCCAATGTTTGTTTCTTTAACGTAAGTGACAAATGTATGTCGTGCTTCATTAACAGAAAACACAAATGATACTGGATGCTAAAACTGTTATTTAAGGCTAAATTCGGTTGTATTTTTTACGGCTTGTATGTTTGTGATGATACTGTTAATTCCTCAGGTCAAGTTTGTCTTGCTTGTTTGCTTATGGATGCATGACAAAGTGGAAGACTCCATAAAGACTTTCCTCTGTCGATTGATTACGGGTTGTGAAACTTCATGCTTATGCACTTTTTGACCAATTCTTATTTTGCTTTGCAGAGAAACAGTAGTAGGCCTACTCTTATTAAAGTATTATGTTTTGAAATGTATTTAAATACAGGAATTACTGCATATTATATAGGTTTTGTTTTAACTTGAATTGTAGAGTTGTGCATCTCATAGTCTTTGAGTCATAGCCTCGAATTAACAAGAAACCCAAAGCACTTTTACAGCTTATGTGTTTATCAAGCTCAAAAGTGTTTTCAAATTCATTTATCCATATAACAAAACATTAAAGAGTTTCATTAAAGTTTCTAATACCCCAAATTCATCATTTCTTTAGGTTATAAACTAGTTTGGGATTTTATGTAATGTAAACAATGATAAAGTAAATGAATATAGCTCATGTAAAGTGTATTTATTTCATTTATTTAATCCAAGTGATTTAATTTCACTCAGTAAACAAAAGTAATCAAATTTAACAAAGTTCAGCTCAAGATGCTTAGTGTCAAATGTTTTAAAGGACAATTTAGAGAAAATAATAAATCTATGAGATTATTACAAATAGCCTTTATTACAAATTCTATAAAAAAAACAAACTATACAACATGTACAACAGACATTATTAAATTCAAATCACATACAGCTAAAAACCCACTGTAAATCTAAAGTGTCATAAATCTGATGCTTTCTAAGATGATACTTTATGTTTGGTCCTTAAAGGGACACTCCACTTTTTTTTTTTTTTAAATATGCTCATTTTCCAGCTCCCCAGGTTGAACATTTGATTTTTGGCATTTTGGAGGTCATTCGGCTGGTCTCCGGGTCTGGCGCTGGCACTTTTGGCATATCTTGGCGTGGTCCGTTGAATCTGGTTGGACTATGAGCAGCACACTAAAAATTTCGATATTTTCGATATTTTTTCCTGTTTGGAGCTTGACTCTTCTGTGGTTGCATCGTGCACCAAGACCGATAGAAAACCAAAAGCTGTGACTTTCCAGGCAGACATGGCCAGAAACCACACTCTCAGACTGCCCAACAATCAGAGACGTTGCTGCTGTAACATGGGAGCAGCAGGCGTAGTGATATTACGCACTGCCCTAAAATAGTCCCCTTGGTAACTTTCAATGCAGCCATGTTACAGCAGCAAAGTCCCTGATTACTACACCAGAATGAGAGTTTAGTTCATAGCCGTATCTGTCTAGAAAATCACAACTTTTGGTTTTCCGCCAGTCTTGGTGCACGATGTAACTACAGAAGAGTTTTAAATAGGAAAAATATCAAAACTCTTTGGTTACTTTTTAGCGCGCTGGTAATGGTCCAACCAGATTCAATGGATTATGCCAAGCCATGCCAAAAGTGCCAGCGCCAGACCCGGAGACCAGCTGAATGGATTCCAAAACGGCGAGAATCAAATGCTCAACTCCAGGGGAGCTGAAAAATGAGCATATTTTTTAAAAAGTGTCCCTTTAAAGCACAAGAGCTATGTCTAGTCATGAAAAGCACTAAGTGAATGCTTCAGTCAGGTTATACACTTTTTTTACTATCACATTTTTCAGCTTTAGTGGGTAGAATTATACTTGTAATGACAAAGACTATTGAATTTTGATTTATCATTTAACTTTGGAACATTTCATTATGTATATATTAGTGGAGATGAAATAATCCAGTAAAAACCCCAGTAAATGTAAAAATACAAGATGACATGCTGATGTATTATTGTAGGCACAATGTGTTCACTAGTGTTTTGTAGATCTCTCCATGAAGGTCACAATCATACGAGAGCAGTTTATCTTATTTAAGGATTCATAGAAACCGGTCCTACAGTTCTGGAAGTACTGATGTAGTGCTTTGGTTTACTTTTAATCCTCGGAGTCCATGTAACATATACAGAACTGCTCCTTTGACAACAAGACGATTGAGCTGCCACTGGGATGCCATAACAGAGACTGAACCTGAAAAATGCCTGCGTAGAAATACAGAAAGTAAATGTAATGTTTCTACAGAACTTCTCTTAATGTCTCAATTATCTGTATTGTTTGGATGGTTGTGCATTTCCTAAATTTGATTCAAACTATCCTTGCAAGAAGAAATCTAATGTGATGTGCATATTAAAAATTTGACATCAATATGTAAATCATTTATTTACAGTCCTGGTCGAATTCATTAATAAGAACCTAAGTAACATGATGATCATTTCGCTAGATAAGACCCTTATGCCTTGTTTGGGATTGTTTAGAGCCCTTTGAAGATGCAATTTTAAACTTCATTGAAACTGAAAACCGTTGAGGTCCACTAAAGTCCACTATATAGAGAAAAATCCTGGAATGTTTTCCTAAAAAAACTTTAGGTGCAGTGTGTAAATTTTAGCGGCATCTAGTGGTGAGGTTGTGAATTGCAACCAATGGCTGTGCACTGCTCACCCCTCGCTTTTGAAACGCATAAAGAAGCTACGGTAGCCATCACCGGACAAACATGTCATCGTCGGAGACAACTTGGTAAAAAGTTTGTCCGTTTAGGGCTTCTGTTGAAACATGGCAGCACAAAATGGTGACTTCCATGTAAGGGGACCCTCAGTGTATTTAGATAAAAACATCTCATTCTAAGATAATAAACACATAACGGTTCATTATAAAAAGGTCTTTATACACCCCTGATCATATAGTTTTGTATATTACTTTGCATTTCTGTCAAGAGACCCTTTTAAATATTACACACTGCACCTTTAATTTCTTTTTGACTGAAGAAAGACATCAACATCTTGGATGACATGGGGTAAATTATCGGGATTTTTTTAAATAAAAGTGTAGTATTCCTTTAAATTAAGCGCTAGTTTTAAGTTGATGTGCATGCTGTTGTTATCGTGACTATGTCATGAAGTAAAGGAAAAGCCATGTAAAAATATTCAAAGCATGTACTGTACAAGCAAGTGTGTCAAATCAGTTTTTGAATGCAATGCTGTAAGCAGTGGTGAGTTTGGCTCCATACCTTCCACACGCAGATTCACAGACAAACAACCAGCTGCTGACCAGATATAAACTTTGGTGTTTCCGGTGCAGAGAGCCAGTCGGGGTCTGCTTGGGTCCCAGATAAAGCACCGTATTGGAGCCGTGTGTTCCAGTACAGTCAGTAGACAGAGTTTCTGCATGTCCCACAACCACAAACTCTGAGGCATGTTATCTGACGGCAATATGACACAGCGTCAGCATCTCAATAACAACATAGACATGCATCTATTAGTGACCCAGAGGCTATGAAGCAGACAGTTGTCAGGACATCTGAATGGGTAGAATAAACTCTTGTGTTTTATATACAAGGGGATTTTCCAGAAACCAATGCACCAAATGGCTCAGTCAATCAGATACAGTTTAGCAGACAGTAATGCTTCTCGTAGCTGCTGCTGCTGGGGCCAAATAGAGCAAGGGGCATGAGGTACGAGATGAAAAGTTATTCGAGTTCATTATTTGGAAACTCTTCTCTCCTCTTTCATGATTCACATTCATGCTATTTATCATTCAACAGCCTGTTTCAACTTGCCATCAGCAACGCATGTTTGCATGTTACAGACAGTCTTACCATTCTTTGTAGCCAAGTAGCGATTATCCGAGCTGAAAGCCATCGCAGAGATGCCGATTTTAGGGTTGGCACGGTCGAGATCTGGTTTGATCACTGGTAGCTGGGCTGGCAGTGGTGTAATCTCATCTGTAATAAAGTAGCTTTATTAGTACAAATGTCAACGTATTATTATTTCAAATATTCATACATGCTAGTAATACCTACCATGTTCTGGTTTATGTTTAACGGTTATGTCATTGTGCACTAATACTTAAAAGGATAGTTGTTATAAACCTGTATGAGTTTCTTTATTCACAACAGAAGATATTTTGATAAATGATGGCAAGCACACTGTAAGATTAAAAATATAGGAATTTAATACTTGGTTACAACTTGTCAAAATATCCTGTGCTGACAGTGATCAAAGACTATTGTCACAGCTGTTTATCCAATACAGTGGGGGTTAAAGATGGTCTTCTGATTGGTCAGTTTGAATGTATTATGTTGGGTTTGGTCAAGTACAGTGGGGGTTACAGGTGATCTTCTGATTGGTCAATTTGAATGTATCAAGTTAGGTTTAGTCACATGGTCAAGAGATAGAGGATAAAGGTCACTGTTTTTATGAGCTCTGGGCCTTTGCATTTTAGCTTTGCCTTTGCATTGGCCTTTTTCCCTTTCCTTTCTTTCTTCACCTAAGTTCTGGGGTTCGGGCCATTAGGCCTAGATTTCAGTTCTCAAGTGTGAATCTCTTTCTTCTAAACTTTCTTTCTCTGTTCTCTATCTTATCAGGTAATATCTCACATACATTGGAAACAGTCAATTGTTTGTATTATTTATAATTTCATGCATTTATAGTGTAACCATTTCAACTGTAACTTTAAGTCAGTGCTGTAATTAAACCTTTTCATTTACAAATCTGTTGTTTAATTTTGATTTAGTGTTAATACTTAAACGCTCCATATTGCAATACAATATATTCGTACTCTAGCAACGCTCTCAGACATATTGTGTCCGAAACCGGGGAACGATTGCAGTTTTGTTCTCCTTCCGAAACCTGAGATCCCTTACAACACTGTTGACGGTATCCATTAACTTCTATAGTAGGAAAAACAAATACTATTTACGGTATATATATAAAGAAAGTCTTTAAAACAACATTAGGGAGAGTAAATAATGACAACATTTTTGGTGAAATACCCTTTAACTCTTTCACCGCCATTGACGAGATATCTCGTCAATCAAGAGAAAATGCTTCCCCGCCAATGACGAGATTTTCAGTCTTTCCGCAATACCGCTATTATCCACTACTTTTTAAACCCGGAAGTATTGCCCTATGGCAAGCTGCTGCATGTCCGTGTCTGTTTTAAAGATCGCTCTGAATTAGGGATGCATATCAATTAATCGCGATTAATCTATAGCAGAATAAAAGTTTTTGTTTACATCATATATGTGTGTGTACTGTGTATAATAACTTTGTATAGTTAAATGCACACACATGCATGTATATATTTAAGCAATGTTTACATGTGTATATACATTTGTATATTTATGTATAATTTATATTATATATAAATACTTAATATATAAATATATTTTCTTTCTTAAAATTATACATGCATGTGTGCATATTTATATATACATTATTATTATACACATTTCACACACATATATGATGTAAACAAAAACTTTTATTCTGCTATAGATTAAACCCGATTAATTGATATGCATCCCTACTCTGAATGGGATCTCTATGAAGTCCGTCACAAAAATTTAATTATCTCTGCTTTTTGCTCAAAATGTGGTGTTTTTGCAGAAACCTACCCATATTCAAAAGCTGATTACAAAAGAACCACTGAAGGTAGGATGAAATGTTTTTTTTTTTTGTTTGAAAGCAGAGGGTCTGTTCTTTCATTTGGTATATTGTATGTTTATATATTTAAAGAAAAACATTTTCTGGAAGGCATTAAACTTTGGTGAAAATCATGAAAAATGCTGGCGCTAGCTGGCAACTTTTTTAAAAAACGCTGGCGGTGAAAGAGTTAAGAGGGCTTATCTAAAACTTTTGTAGCCTTTTCCTCATGTCCAGGCAGCAAAACGGCAGAATTTAGTTTTTCTTGACCATTTTCCACTCATCTGACCCAATAAATATATATAGTCCATTCTTACTGTCCATTTTTAGCCATCTTGGTTTTTAACATATTTTTCTCAATTTAAGCTTGCTTATACTCATATGCTTTGCTCTGCACTATGAGCCTCCGCTGTTCGTGCGCATCTCAACAAACGGACGGTGCAACAGCGTAATTATACGCTGTCGGCTATTCTTTGAAACAACAGGGGGCGACTCAAGCAATCGAGTCCAAAACCAACAAAAAGAAGAGGATAGAAGTCGTCGTTCGCTGGAACAACCCTGGTGCTTGTAACATCAAAACATGATATATTAATATGAGAACATGAATAAAATGCATCAATCTCTTAAATATGTCTTTAGTAAACATAATAATTTCATTAACGTTTTTACTAAACAAACAATACAGAAATTTCAGGGTTTGTATTTTATTCTTCCTCCATTGCTAATACAAATATAAGCCAATAATTCTGAATCATATGTAAAATGATTCTTTACTTTAAGAGTGTCAGATAAATAGTAAAGGAATTGTTTTGCATGGATTGATTAAAGAGATACAGTACGTCACAGGCTAGCCTGCTTGCACAGAATCGCCTCAAGGTGGGTCATTTTTGGATGCCGAGCCAGATACTGCTTCAGAGTTTGTTTGCGGATCCGGGCTCGATTGGTTTAAAAATGTTATTGGTTTAAAATATTGTCAACAAACTGTAAATCACAAATATTTCATACAAATATAGATGATATTACTGCCATACCAGATGCTGAGAACTGAAAGATGCTCTATGAGAGATGCCTTCTTGGTTTTGAACATTTTAACAGCTGTGCAGTGGGGTATATTCTTGTTGGTCAGATTTTTGTAGTGGTATCTGGAGTCTTCTGCCAGTAACAGAAATAGCTGCCCCACATTTTTAATGACCTGCCACCATGCTCAGTCTCCATTAAGACAACACTATTTGCACAGCAGGTAATATTAGTGCAAACATACAGTGTACACCAGGGTAGGCAACGTCAGTCCTGCAGATTTTATAGACGGTTTCAGCAGCAACAACATAAACACACTGCTTTTGTGGACTAAACGCAACTTCCAGTTGACTTCCAGATAGAATCAATAACACGAGTCTTTTTACAGTAGTTTATTTATGATAACAAGGCACATAAATGAAAAATAAATTAACTTTGTTTAAGTTTTCAATGATCTATTGATGCTGGGAGTGGGAACTCTACTGTGTTCATTTAATTAGATTGAACTGCTGCATTTGACACAATAGATCATTCAGTATTCATCTCTCGTTTGAGGGATGAAGTGGGAGTTCAGGGGAAGGCTTTAAACTGGTTTATATCCTACCTCAATGGTAGAAGCATGACCGTACATATTGGGTACTGCTCATCTAGGACAGCACCAATCATGTGTGGTGTGCCTCAAGGATCAATAGAGACAGAGCGCAGTTATGCAAATTTGAAAACCACACCCACCGGGGGGGAACGCAATCCAATCGTCTCCATTGACTTTGTATTGCGAGAAGCCGCCTCCTTGTCATTTCTAGCTTATAACAAAAAACAGAATAATGCCTTAAAGCTGCTGTGTGACAATATGTACAGCTAACAAGCCAAAAAACCCAGAAATAAGTTTTTATAAGCTGTCGAGCCGTAAAACCCAGTCTTTAAGGAGAAAAAAGTGGATCGCCGACTACTTTTCCCCCTAGTGGACGCAGTTCTACTAATAGCAGTACTATGAAAAGTTGCCTGTTTCCACTTTTCTGTCTATAAACGCTCGTTTTTTGAGCTCGACAGCTTATAAAAACTTATTTCTGGGTTTTTTGGCTTGTTAGCTGTACATATTGTCACACAGCAGCTTTAAGGCATTATTCTGTTTTTTGTTATAAGCCAGAAATGACAAGGAGGTGGCCTCTCTCAATAAAAAGTCAATGGAGACGATTGGATTGTATTCCCCCCCGGTGGGTGTGGTTTTCAGGTTATGACGCGCTGCGCTCTGTCTCTATTCTTGCCCCAACCTTATTTTCTCTTTACATGATTCGTGTGGGGAAGATATTTAAGAAATACAACATTGTCTTTCACTGCTTTGATGATGATTTACAAATATATTTTCCATTGTCACATAATTTTTGTTTAGAGCCTCTTATGGCCTGTCTTACAGTATTGGTAACATGGTTGACCTCAAATTTCTTGAATTTAATTGAAAATAAAAGTCTTTGGTACGGGGGGAACCAGGGGTACAGTACAGTCTGACTTTGGATCCTTGTCTCTTTAAATTAGAACATGCGTCCGTGATTTAGGCGTGTACTTTGATAGTTCCTTTAAGCTTGACAAACAGATAAACTCTGTTGTGAAGTCCAGCTTTTTTCACTTACGTAACTTGGTAAAGATGAAATCATGTCTGACTTTAAAGGCCTTGAAATTGCAGTTAATTCCTTGATTATGTCAAGGCTTGATTATTGCAATGCATTATACAAGGGTATCAGTCAGACATCTATTTCACGCTTGCAAAAAGTTACAAATTCCGCTGCCAGACTCTTAACGGGTACGAAGAAACGGGAGCATATTACACCCACCCTGATCTCTTTACACTGGCTTCCATTCTATCACAGAATTGATTTTAAAATTCTTTTATTGGTATATAAAACCTTGCATGGACTGGCACCGGTCTATCTTTCTGAGCTTTTATTTGAAAACCAGCCCGGACGAACTTTACTGTCACTGTTCCTGTAGAGGAACACCTTGGTTTACTTCAATATTTTGGATGTAAATGTTTATTGAATCATGACAAACTATATATTTTTGGAAAGGTCTAAGCCTCTAGAATACATGTTTCAGCAGTGTTTTATAAAATAAATTATGTAGGGAGAGTAATTGATTACTTTATGAAGAGAGTGTGCTTCAAAACATTTATGTCCTGCTAAATGTCACTGTCCCAACGGTGGGATGCCTACAATTACTTCAGTGTTTTGCATATGAATTCTTATCCAATCATGACAAACTGTATATCAATGGAAAGCTCTAAGAGTGTAGTTTTCATTTGTCATCATCATTTTGGAAAAAGATTGACATGGTGTGAGTCATTTTCGAAAAGGTAACCCACATTGTTTTTACGTATTTATAACACTAATACCCTATCCTAAACCTAAAAATCTTGACAAACTATATATCACTGGAAAGCTCTAAGAGTGTAGTTTTCATATTTCATCACAATTTTTGGAAAATTATGACGTAGTCAGAGTCAGTTTCTAAAACGTCACGGG
Source organism: Misgurnus anguillicaudatus (assembly GCF_027580225.2). NCBI lineage: Eukaryota > Metazoa > Chordata > Actinopteri > Cypriniformes > Cobitidae > Misgurnus > Misgurnus anguillicaudatus. The sequence continues at coordinate 9,257,245 of NC_073341.2, forward strand.
CCACAGGTGGACCCAATTTGTTTTTACATATGTATAGCACTAATACCCTGTTCTAAACCTAAAAAATCTTGTCAAACTATATATCTTTGGAAAGCTCTTAGAGTGTAGTTTTCATATTTCATCAAAATTTTGGGAAAGAAATGACGTAGTGAGAGTCAATTTCTAAAAGGTCACAGGCCAACATGTAGGCCCAATTTGTTTTTACATTTGTCTAACACTAAACCCCTACTCTACACCTAAAAAATCTTGATAAACTATATATCACTGGAAAGCTCTCAGAATGTAGTTTTTATATTTCAAGGTCATCTGATGATAGAAATAATGTAGTGACAGTTTTTAGTTACATGACCCCACCCTCCATAGGAATGCATATTAATTTTATATATTCATAATTCTAATATCATATTATAAATCTTCAAAAATGTTGACAAACTATATATCATTGGACAGCTCCAAGAATGTAGTTTTCATATTTCAAAACGTTTTAGCACTTATAATAATGCAGTGACAGTATTTTATCAATTTGTGACAAGAGAATGCAGCAAACCGTTGACATCTAGTGGCCGTTGTTGGTAAAACCACTAAAAGTGTTACACAAACCTCATTTTTTGTGATTTTAACTTAAAATTTGGATCACAACTGCTTGAGACATATGGCCTCATGTTTACATTATTACTTTTGTGAAACATTTTCATTTTTATAATTTTATTTATCAAATTAATATGTTATTGCATTATTTTTAATTATTATAATAAATTTAAACTGCTATAACAATTTTTGTCAGTGAAAACCCTTACTTTGTCTTCTTTAAAACAAGACCAAGATTAGGCTTTTAGACCAAAAAATGCCAGAGTTATATTCATTTGAAGCTGCACATCAACTTTTCACCCCCCACTCAAAAGGGTGGAGTGACAGGTAAGTGGTTAAGATCAGCAAATAAGAATTTACTAAAAATACCAAGGACACATTTACACCAAAAAGGAGGTCAGGCTTTTGCTGTTGCAGTTCCAAAATTATGGAACGGTTTGCCTTACAATATTGCACAAGAGACGCACCAACTGTACAGGTTTTTAAAACAAAATTGAAAACACATTTGTTTTCTTTAGCTTTTAGTAAGTGATACCAACTACTTTATTTTTTATTAGTTGCTATTTTTAGTTGCTATTCTTATTAGTTGCTATTTAAGTATTCATACTGTATGTTTTAGTATGTGTTTTTAATGTGTTTTATATTTTTAGTATTATTGTGTATTTTTTTTTGTTCTTTGTGAAGCACATTGGTCAACTTGTGTTGTTTTAATAGTGCTATATAAATAAAATTGCCATTCCCATTTGGGCTGTCACAATTTTGAAATTTAGCTGACGGTTAATTGTTTAAAAAATTAAGACGATTAATTGCCTGTTTTATTGCTTTGACATTTAATTCTCATAAATTTTGTGTTTATTAAATAATTTTCGCAAATTGTTGTGATTATTTTAATTAAAACTTTTGCAAGATTTATCTGGCAGCAAATATGTAAGCAATAAGGTACGAGAGGCAAGTGCTGTATCGTGAATAAGTAACGGCTGAAGGGCGTTGTTAGGCACGACGCGAAGCGGAGTGCCTGCAACCCCTTCAGCTGTTACTTATTCACGATACAGCACTTGCCTCGAGTACCTTATTGCTTTTATAAAACGGTTACTACACAATATTAAAGTAAAAAAAAATTAGTGCAACTTTCATGAAGTTAAACCAATAAAAGCATTCCTTCCGCTAGAAAAAAATAGTCCCTGACTGCGAACAAAAACATGAAAGCTCAAATAAAAACAACAAACTGTTCTCAGACTTTGTCTCATTATATGTTTATGTGTTGCTAAGGGTGTTGCTAAGGGCGCAGTGATATTAAATAGAACCGTTGGGTAAAGCGGTCATAGCAGTGTTTTATTGTGAATAAAGCACACCTATTGACCAATCAGAATCAAGGATTGGAACTAACCGTTTTATAATAATACACATAACACATATTTAAAAGTAATCTGATCTCGTTTATACAGGCCTGCAGCTCCCCCTTGTGTTTTTTAGAGAGATGTGCAATCATCGCGGTGATCTGAAATCATCGCGATGAGGTCAAACAATTGCGATGAGACGATTATTTAATCATTGTGACAGCCCTAATTCCCTTTGCCACTAAGCTAACGTTACTGTGTATATACAGTGTTAGCTACAGGTTCTTGCCAAACCTCTCCATGCTCGTCGTCTTTAGCAAACCAAAACATTTCCCACAAGGTATTTGTTTCAGAGATCAGTTTAGCCACCAGCCAGATCGATAAATAAATACAAACTGGAAGTTCACTTTGGTTCACGCACATAACCGATAAAACCGTCTATGCCTCATCCACCTGTAGGTTTTAGGTGATCCTTTAGACCTGGATTAAGCTGTGCTTGATTAGAGCTGGAGCTAAATTCTGGAGGACTGCGGCACTCCAGTACCGACGTTGCCTACCCCTCGTGTTCACCATAAGGACTCCCCTCACATTGTTGCCTAGCAAAACCATTAAGTGTACACAAGATTAATGGAACTTACATTTGCTCTTTGGGCTGAAGAGGGAGTTACCCGCCGTCAACTGATGAATAGAAAGATTGTCACCACCCACAACAGTAGTTTGCTCCACTTCCTTATATACCTGGAACAAAGAAAAACAACAAAAAAGATTTATTATAGATTAGCAAACACCAAAGCAACCTGTGCACCTTTAATTTGAAGTGGATACTGTAACATTAAAGTTACACTAGCCTACTTAATTTAAATAATGTTGTAACTTTAAAAGGGGTCATATGAAGTTGCTAAAAAGAACATTATTTTATGTATTTGGTGTAATGCAGGCTTTGACACAGTCAAACACTGTACCCAGCATACAACACTAGGCCACATGCAGGAGAAAAACACTTACAGATTTTTTACAGTTGTTTATGGTTCCTGGATGGTCAAACTCTTTGATCTTTTTCCAGGTGATATGATTCAAGATACGAACCTAGTGGAAAATCCATTAAAACTCTTAAACACCACATCATTTAAATACTCAACCCAAAAATAAGCGGGAGTTTAATTACATGCACACAGTTATTTGGGGCTTTTTTAAAAGCTACATATTCATTCACTATGAAAAATGTTTAATATGAGTTTGGTAAAGATTTCACACCTTCTCATCATAACTGCCAATGACCAGGAATTGGCTGCTGGGACTCCATGTGACTGACTTTATGCCAAGAGACCACTCATAGGCACTGTATGAGGACAACAGACGGCCGTCCAGCGAATATAATAAAATTTTATACTGAGGAAATAAAAGACAGAATTGGACCTGTAGCAAACATTTAACGTTATTCTTAGTTTTTCATTAAAACATTTTGTTGCATAAATTTGTTACTCATTGACAGGAAAACTGGAAAACTGTCAACACTAGAGGTCTTCTCAGGTCCAAAAAAATTTACCTGACCAGAAATTACCCAGATCACTTTTTAACCAAACCCGACCTGCATAGATCTTTTTTTAAAGAAAGACCCGACCCGAGACAAAACCCCCCAAAAAATAAACCCGGAGTCCGACCCGAACCCAGTAACCTGACTGGACCCGAATGTAAATGGCACCAACATGTGTGCACTCTGAACCAAATTTTGCCTGCTGCTCCATTTATTTTCCTGTAATCTGATGATGACACCATGGCTTAGTCCACACGGACACGTGTATTTTTATAACCATTACTTTTTTACACGGTTTGGCCGTTCGTCCACACGAAAACGCAGTATCAGGGCACTGAAACCGAACATTTTAAGAAACCCCGGTTGCAGTGTTGTCGTGTAGACAGTAAGGGCTTTTTGCCTAGCGACGACACTTTTGTTAGGCTTCTGATTGGCCAAGGGATTGGGTTATTCGCCGCCAGCTGCTGTGGCATGCTCTTGACAGGGCTTGATAGCGTGTTTTTGCTTTTTCATGAGGACAGAGATTTCTTTTAAATCGAGCATGTGTGGACGGGATTTTTCTTTAGGAAAAACTCAGGTGATAAAAATAACCGTGTCCGTGTGGACTAGGCCCAAGGTAACCGCTAAAATGTGCGTTCAAAATTGATTGACATTCGATGCACACACGCAAGATAGTTCGGGTCATCTCTGGTCCGTGCGACAAAAACACATTCATTTTAAATTAACCAATTATTATACTGTTATTATACCCGACCCGTGTCCAAACTTTTAGACCCAAACCCATTCAGGTCTCGGGTCGGACCTCTAAGTGGACCTGTGAAGACCTCTAGTCAAGACCTTGGCTGGGATCAGATTTTGATATGATCTGAGGCACAAAACATGAATCATCTTCAGTATGTCTAATATCAATGTGCACTGATGTACAATGTTTTACTGAATTACATTTTTAGTAATGTACATACTTCGCAGAACTAAAAAAAATCATTAATCACATCAGATTTGTGATTAAATTATACTACAAGCCTATTATAAGGAGGAGAACATGCACCAATTTTATCAAACGTTTTCTTTATCAACTGCATTACTATACCGATTTAGTCATTTATTCAATCATAAATCCGTATCAAATGGATTGTAAGACTCTACATTTTTGGTTACGATAATAGCACAGCATTTCACAACTAAAACAGATTATTTCTGTGTACACTTACATACACACAGTAGCAGCTTACCTCGAGACAGCTGTCCCACACTGCAAGCACACAGCCGTTCGGAGACCACTCCAGCCCGGCCAAATCTTGAGTTTCACTCTCGAAATGCTTTCATGTGATAAGAAAAGTTATTCAATAATAAAATAAGGATGGCTTATGTACCTGTATCAGATGCGTTGACTACTAGGCCAAGACTGTGACACTGAACCGAACAATAAACAGGAAGGAAGAGGATTAGTGTACTCACTCTGAGAAGATGCCAGTCATCGCACACAAACACACTGATGTAGTCTTTACATTCCCGTCGCTCCGCCAGAGCCATGTAACGGCCATCAGATGTAAAGTCCATTCCTGACGCAAAAGATTTATGCATTTAAAGCTACAAACTATTTGTAATTTAAACAAATCTGTCAAGTGTAAACACGATCTTAGTATGATGTTTCCCCATCCTGGTCCTGGAGTTCCCAAACACAGCACATATTGAATATATTTTCCTAATCTAAAACATTTGATTTAATATATCAGCATATTAGAGCCTATTCACCTGATTTAGGTGTGTCAAAATGCATCCAAAATATGAAGCGTTTACAACAGCCACTGTTTACTGTTGTTAAACAAGTAAAATTTAACCACAATTAATCCATTTACTGGTATCTATATCACTTTCAACTGAAAGCTGTCTGGTATTTTTCTTTTCTTTGAATTTGGTGACTCTTTGGCTCTTGTGGACACTTCAGGAAAGACATCAGGGAATTTCTTATATACTGATTTTTTAATACTGAGGATTCAGTCATACGTCATTTTGCATACTATATTGTCGTTAAAGGAACAAGCCAAATTTTTGGGATTTTAGCTTATACACCTTATCTCCCAGAGTTAGATAAGTCCATACATGCCTTTGTCATCTCTATGCGTGCCGTGACTCTGCCTGAAGCACTCACCGCTAGCCCAGCTTAGCACAAAGACTGGAAGTGAATGGCTCCAGCTAGCATACTGCTTACATTAAGTGACAAAATAACGGCAACATTTTCCTATTTATATTTTAGCAGCAGGTGCGTCAGACAGAGTTCCGGCACGCACGGAGATTAAAAATGTATGTATGGACTTATCTAACTCTAGGGGATACGGTAAATAAGCTAAAATCCCCAAAAGTGGGCGTGTACCTTTAAGAGACGTAGTCAAATTTGGATCAAAAATATGCACTGTTAGGGGTACTTCATTTTACTCCCATGCTCTCACCTTTCTGACAGGCTTTAGGGTACTTGATGTAGGATACAGATTTTGTGCATAGCGACCAGACAGTTATTCTTAACTGTGAAGATAAAACAGAAAGATATTAAGAGGAATGTCTATTTAAATTAAGCATAAACTAAAAGCGACATAAATCATAACACTGAAAGATTATTATGTTTTTTAATTCTGATGTAAAGGCTAAAGCAAAAACACTTATTTTTTTATTGAGTAGGAAAAATCTTGTGGCTATAAGAACAAAATTCAATGCAATGCATTTTAAGCGATGCTCTCCATGCTATAAAAATAATATAATAAAATTAAGACAACCTCTAAGACAACAAGTCACCCTATAGCTTGCTCACTATTCTATACACCACAGAAGAACCATTTTTACTAAATGGATCCATAAAGACCTTTTAACATCTGATGAACCTTTCGGTTTTTTAAAAAAAAGTTTTTTTGAATTGATTAGGGCTGTCATGATTTAGAAATTTGGCTGACGGTTAATTGTTTAATAAATTCAGACGATTAATTGCCTGTTTTATTGCTTGACATTTAATTCTCATACATTTCTTTGTTTATGAAATAATTTTCTCAAATTGTTGTGATTATTTTAATTACATTTTTTGCAAGGTTTATCTGGCAGTAAATATTAATACACATAACACATATTTAAAAGTAATCTGATACTGTCTTGTTTATACAGGCGCTGCAGCTCCCCCTTGTGTTTTTTAGAGAGATGTGCAATCATTGCGGTGATCTGAAATCATCACGATGAGGTCAAACAATTGCGATGAGACGATTATTTAATCATTGTGACAGCCCTAGAAGTGATAAAAGGTTCTTTATAGATTATATTATGTATGAATATGAGAGATGGTTCTTATAGAACCTTTGAGAAAAGGTCTGGAACCAAAAAGAGTTCCTCTATGGCAGGGGTTTCCAATCCTGCTCCTGGACGGCCGGTGTCTCTGCAGAGTTTTATTCCAACCCTAATCAAACACACATGATCCAGCTAATCAAGGTCTTACTAGGCAGATTACATACTTTGAGGCAGGTGTGTTGAGGGAAGTTTTATGGCGCTTTTCCATTGCATAGTACCCCATGGTTTGGTTTAGTCTGGGTCGGGTCAGCTTACTTTTGGGAGCTTTTCCATTGGGTGCAGTACGTAGTACACAATACTTTTTTTCGTACCACGCCAAAGTGAGGTGAGCTGACCCGACCTGACCCAAACTAAACCGTGGGGTACTATGCAATGGAAAAGCGCCATTAGCTAAACTCTGCAGGACACCGGCCCTCCAGGACCAACTTTGGACACCCTTGCTCTATGGCATCGCTATGAAGAACCTTTTGTAGCACATTGGTTTGATTCCAGTCCTACAGACACCCAGCTGTCTTTAAAGATTGTGATGTAAAATCAATATCTTCATGTTATATATATATTTTTTTCATGTAATATGACTTAAGGCTATTTATACTGATCCAATGAATGCCAATGTTTGTCAGACAAAGTGCATTTATACAGCTTGTAGAATACTGACATTATATTTTTACAATGTTTAGACAGAAGACGACGATTGCCCACCTGACATTAGTTTATACTATAAAATCGAAAGCATCTTAACGCAAAAACTTGATATAGAGAAAAGCAAGATATACCAAAATAATAATATAGAAATAAGAAAACTATTTGATAGGAAAAAAGTGAAAAATATGCAAAAATGTCATAATGTATCAATAAATACAACTGTGGTGGCAGAAACGTGGTTCCATGGGATGCTATAAACTTTATTGATAGAAAATATCCTTTAATCCCATATAAAATCTGTTGAGTGCTACTGTAGCTTAAAACTATTGGACGACCTCTCCAGAAAAGCTCAGCATAAGTTATCCTAAACACGTAACAATCAAAACTGAAATCGTATGCTGATGCTGTCACACACTAGACATCTGTATGCAGACAGAATTCACTTATTACCCTCTAGGTGGCACACTAGAGTAGACTAATTTTTGATATACAAAACCATAAATGCTTTTCAAGTCAAACTCTGTATATTTAAAACAACAGACAACCGTAATAGGATTCCTTTTCTCTAGCTATAATGAACACAAGAATTGTTTACTGGTAAATATTATAAATAAATATAATTATTTATCGAACAATGCTTTTTGTCATATTAATGTCAATAAAATCATTTGAGGCTACTGTATGTGAACGCATCAACTCTTATTGCTTTTGAAAAAACTGTACATTTTGTCTTTAAAACGGATCACGTTCATTTATCAAAACGGTAAACTGAGATGCTGGACACACAAAAACAAGACAGTCTGGCCATCATTCACATTCAGACACTCTGGACAAAGATCAAGAATTTCACATCATTCCAAGTGTATGAATGACACACACACACACACACACACACACACACACACACACACACACACACACACACACACACACACACACACACACACACACACACACACACACACACACACACACACACACACACACACACACACACACACACACACACCTGTCATGCATCTCAGCACCTGTCTGTGATTCATGAAATCAAGTTCAGGCAATAAGACAACTACTGTGACAGTGACACTCAGCTCAAGTGCAATCCAGACAAAAAGAAAGAGAGACAGACAGAAAGAAAGGGAGACAGCAGGGGCGTCGCACCCGTGGGGGATAAACACCCACACTTTTCCTGGTGAGAGGGTTCAACACCCACACTTTTTATGCAGTTTTGCAAGAACGCCTGTTATTAAAGTCGCTCCTCCGTTTCTCTGGCCGCTCTGTGTCTGCTGCGCTGCGCTGCCCTTCTCCCCCCTCCCCTCTCAAACATGACGCCAGCTTTGAGTATTACCGGCTGATGATTGGCTGTTCTGCCTTAAGTCCCCCTCTCTTGGTGGGTTAGATTGATCAGTCAGCTCGCGCTGAGGAGGCGGGAACTTTGTTTATTTACATCTCCATTTTTCAGGTAGGCTACTTTGAATTTGTGTTTAAAAAACTTTATTAAACACTTAAATAACTCTATGTATGCTTTTGAGGTTTTTGAATAAGCTTGATATGTATTTGGGACTAATGCTAATTGGGTTATTGTTCAGCAGGTGGCTAAATTGACGAGGATGAGGGATAGATTGCAATTGTTTAGCAGTGTATTTATGGGTTTATTCCTAGTGCAATCGATTTGATATTTTGAGCATTGTTTGTTGATTAGCTGAATACTTTGTTAATACTACCGGTTGTGTATGATTGTACTTGTTGAGGAGAAAAAATGCGAAATGATGACATAGTTCTTCAACAGGTATGCAAACAATGAAAGAAAAGTGTAGCCTATATTATTTTAATGTAAAAACGGTTAATTGTTACATTATTAAGGCCACCAGAGAAAAAGCTTTTCAGGGCACAAGTAGCAAAATTTGGCAGTCACAGTCCTGTCAGACCCATGTCACTATCAAGCTTACCATTATCTTTTTGTCACGCAGTATAAATAAGATACAGAAAAGAAAGAGGCAGGAGAAGATTGACACCTTTTTCAAGAGAAATCCTGTAAGTGAAGTTGAAAGCTGGACGTTGATAAATGTTGACATTAAACAACAGTAGCCTATTATTACCATTATATTTTTGGATTAATTTAGTATATTACTTTTTAAGTTTCACTAAGGTTTGCTAGTACCACAGCCTTATTCCTTTATCACTGCACCCTTGTTTAGGAGATGAGGTTGCTGGAGGCATCAGTTTAAAGAGAGAGAGAGAGAGAGAGAGAGAGAGAGAGAGCGCGAGCCGCACAGAAAGTTTCACAGGTGAGCAATGAAAAATGAATGTTACAGTTTGAGAAAGAGGTCTATGAGAGAAGAGAGGATGTGTTTGTATCATGGGTGGTGCTTAATTCCATCCCAGGTGCACATACGCGTGTTTCTGGTGTGTTTATATCAAATTTAAAATGTTATCCATCCCCCGCACTTTTGAAAAGCTTGCTACGCCCCTGGGAGACAGAACTAAAGCGTATATATCAAGCTGAAGTCACTGTACCACACTACTTTTGTGGTCTATGGACTTTTCTGTTCAGCAGATTAGTTCAGTGTATAAATTCTTGTATTTTTCAGAGTGAAACTAATTCTTGTTCACAGACAAGAATCTGTTGTTTTTTATCTTTATTTAATTGACAAGCAAAAGACAGTAGTGTTGTAGTTCTTGAGACCATTTTTTAAAGGTCTTGGTCTCGTCGCATCGATCGCATTTTTACTCTGTCTTGTCTCGGTCTCAGACAAATAGGACTCTGAATTTTCTTTCATGAATTTATTTATCCTTAATTTTATGCAGTTTATTCAGGTTTGGCATATGATGTTGGCCTTGTTTTAGCATTGTTTAAGTTTCTCCCAATGACAATTTTTCTAATTTCATTACTAAAAACACCTGCATTGTGTTAAGTGGATGGCAAGCCATGGAAAGACAGATCAGAATAATGGTTAAGTTGATTTCAGCTCTTTAGTGTTTGTTCACCTTTATTTGTTTAGACAAAGATAAATTAGCACATATCTGCAATGCCTTTCATTATTTTATCAACTTTACTGATGGCATACACACACACACACACACACACACACACACACACAAACACACGTGCACACACGCGCGCACGCACGCACGTACACACTAGCAATCTTGGTCTTGACTTGGTCTAGACCAGGGTTCTCCAACACGTCGCGTCTTAATTGAAGGTAGCTCGCTCGCAGGTTTATTTATTTATTTATTTTCTGTGGTTATGGCGCATTTGGATGTCTGGTTAGTGTTACACGCGCTACAAGCGCCTGTGGGAGTAAAGACTGGGTACGTGTTTGACGTCGCATTGAGCTGTGTAGACCGGCGTATCATATGACATCAGTAATTTAACATGTATGATTAAAAAACAAACAGATAAGTCCGCGCACCCGCGCCGGACGATCCGCGCAACGCGGTGAAGTCCGCGCACCCGCGCCGGACGATCCGCGCAACGAGGTGAAGCCCGCGCCGCGGCAACCGGACGATCCGCGCAACGCTGTGAAGCACGCGCCGGGGCAAACGGACGATCCGCACACATCTTGAGTCGAGGCACTATGGTTAAAATGGATGCCGTCATTTTCTGATTCATTTTTGATAAAACGAAAATACAGTCGTCGTCACAGGTTCAATGGGTTATCATCTCATATTTAAACATCAAATGTTAAGAGATACCAGAGAGCCATACGTGACATACATGCACATCCCTATTATGAATCCAAAAGCAGTAAATACTCTGTTTGGATCATCTTTCTAAATCTGATCTTTAATAATTGATTTTTTTTTATTCAAAATGTGGTATTTTTGGACCAATCCTACAAGAGGTGATAAAAAAGTATAAAGACAACATGAACGGTTTTTTGTTGTTGTTGTGGGATGTGTTCTTTCATTTGATGTATCGTATGTTTATGTTTAAAGAAAAGCATTTTCTGGAAGGTATTACAATTTTGTGAAAAATAAAAAAAAATGCTTGCACTGGCTGGCAACTAAAAAAAAAAAATGCTGGCAGGAAAGAGTTCAAATCACAGTGAGTTAATAGACAGATGTCTATTAACTCACTAATTTAGGTATAACGTGACACAAGTAGCTCTCGACCACTTTTATTTTTTAGAAAGTAGCTCTCCAATAAAAACAGGTTGGAGACTCCTGGTCTAGACCCTTTAAAGTCTTGTTCTTGTCTCAGTCTCGGCCTGTCTTGGTCATGACTTGGTCTCGGTTTAAGTGGTCTTGACTACAACACTACAAGACAGTCTCCTCCCACCTTCATACTTAAATGAAACTCAGTAGTATTGAGAATATGACGCCCGTCAGGACTCCAGCGTGATGAGACGAGTCCGATTGAACCCTCATCTATCTTACAATGCCAATCTGGCTGCTCTAGTGACCATACCTAAAAATGAGAAACAGACATTGTGTTCACAAACAAATCTAACTTAAAGGGATAGTTCACCCATTAATGACGCACCCTCGTGTCGTTCCAAACTCGTAAGACCTCCATTCATCTTCAGAACACAGTTTGGGATGTTTTAGATTCAGTCTGAGAGCTTTCTGACCCTCCTTTGAAAATCTATATAAGGTATACTGTCCATGTCCAGAAAGATAATAAAACATCATCAAAGTAATTCATGTGAGTGGGTCAGTAAGAATGTGTTGAAGCATCGAAAATACATTTTGGTCCAAAAATAACGACTTTATTCTGCAATGTCTTCTGGTTCTCTTCCGGTTCTGTTGTGAACCGCGTTTACGAGACTGAAGTCACATGACTGAGGGTGATGTGTTATCTGGTGCGCTACAGCTGTTTTTGTTTTGGGAGCCGGGCTTCGTTTACAGTCTGAGGGTAACACGTCATCTGCGTCACAGCAGTCACGTGACTTTAGTCTGGTTCACAATAGAACTGAAAAAGAAAATATAAGTCATAATTTTTGGACCAAAATGTATTTTGGATGCTTCAACACATGCTAACTGACCCGCTGATGTCACATGGACTACTTTGATGATGTTTTATTACCTTTCTGGACATGGACAGTATACCGTACATAGATTTTCAATGAAGGGTCGACAAGCTCTCGGACCAAATCCAAAACATCCCAAACTGTGTTCTGAAGATTAACGGAGGTCTTACGAGTTTGGAACGACATGAGGATGAGTCATTAATGGCTTTATTTTTATTTTTGGGTTAACTATCCCTTTCAATTGACCTCCTATTGGCTAAGCAAAGGTAAGGTGCATTTGACTGTTTAACTACTCTTTATCTTATTAACATATTACAATTAACCTGATGATTTTATTCACACAAATTTGATTCGCTTTTCAAATCTTTATGACAGATTCTTGCACATAGTTATCGTTTTACCTTATAATTTAAAAATATATATATATATTTGATACAACATATAAATATATATATATAAATAAACGGATACCTGCACCACAAAATGAATCCCAGCAGTTGTATATATATTATCAGGAACTGCTGGGATTCATTTTGTGGTGCAGGTATCCGTTTATTTATTTACTCTTTAGGAACTGGTACCCGTATACTTTTGTTTTATGAATCAACAAAGACCATGGTTTTAGCGAAAATCTTCTTTACTATCCTACTGAAAAGAAAACAATCTACATCTGAAATAGACTGAGGGTAAATAAATTAACAGCAAATTTAACTATTGCTTAAAGGGATAGTTCACCCAAAAATGAAAATTCTGTCATCATTTACTTACTCTCATGCTGATACAAACCTGTATAAATTTCTTTGTTTTGATGGACACAAAGGAAGATGATTTGAAGAATGTTTGTAAACAAACCGTTTATAAGCCCCATTCACTTCCAAAGTAGTGGGTGTGAATATTATGGAAGTGAATGGGGCTCACGAACGGTTTGATACAACATGAGAGTGAGTAAATAATGACAGAATTTAAATTTTTTGGGTGAACTATTCCTTTAATATCCAGTGTATTTACATAAGTTGCTATGATAATGGCATTCACAGGCAGGGTCACATATAAATTAATAAGCTTTGTTACCTGCACCAGTCCTCTCTTGTACATGGCACAAAGGATGAACATAGAGTCGGAGGACCATTCAATGTGCATCACTTGGTCCAGGCATGAGTACAGGTGCACAATCTGAAGATTGATGATATCCCGCACCATCAGACGATACTGAACACAGGTGGCCTACATGTCCACATTGCACAGGGGTAGAAATTTTTTTTTTTCAGCGGACACAATGTTACTGTATATTTACCATATGAGAATTTTAGGGACAAAATACAGTGGCACTGTAGACCTGCTTTAATGATATTATTGCACCCAGCCTTTAAACACAATGATCTGATCTGATCTGATCAGTATAATAAGCTGGGTTCAAAAATTTTCAGTTGTGTAGTGTACCCTGATAATAAATGTTTTTAAACTGTAATATGCCACCACACTGTCACCTCATGTGTACAATTGATTCTGCAAGAAGTATCCACCCATTATTTTGTAAATAATTGCAGTATTTGAATTTTTTTGTTAACACTTAAGTATAGAAATGCATCGTAGGATGTAGTGTACTGGTATAGCAATATGCTTTCCTGTACAGTGGTGTGAAAAAGTGTTGGCCCCCTTCCTGATTTTTTTTTTTTTGCATGCTTGTCACACTTTAATGCTTCAGATCATGAAATAAATTTAAATATTAATCAAAGGTAACACGAGTAAACACAACAGGTAGTTTTTAAACAAAATCAAAACCCACATGGCTCTGTGTGAAAAATGCTTGAATTAACATAAAAGGCTCATCTCAGTTTCGCCAGAAAACATCTTGATGATCTGACACAGATGATCTGATCTGTGGACTGACGAGACAAAAGTTGAACTTTTTTCGGAGGGTATGTGTCCCATTACGTCTGCCATAAACGTAACACAGAATTTCAGAAAAAGAACTTTTTTTCCCTTATAAAAACGTTAATTTAAAAATTGCATTTGTGTTTACTTGTGTTTTCTTTGATTAATATTTAAATTTGTTTTATGATCTGACATTTAAGTGTGACAAACATACAAAAAAATCAGAAAGGGGGCCAACACTTTTTCACACCACTGTATATACTCTATTTTGTTAATTTAATCCACTTATTCCATGTACAGTTTACACACTGTGTATGACAGACGTAGTAGAAAGAAATGTAACACAGTATGGTAATAAACATGTCCATTAGTCTTACTGGGACGATATTGGTGGCAGTAATAGAAACATCTTACCACATATTTTCCATCTGGAGAAATTTTGCACAATTGATTGGACTGTTTGAGGACATCTGAGAAATTCATGGTATCGGAAACTATTACTCTGGGTCTGAAATAATAAAAACATTATTTGTATTGTATTACAATGGTATAAAACACACTACATTATAACTACTGTGGGTTGATGCATACAGTACTTTGAAATGGTCAGACAGGTAACCAAGATGACCCAAAGGGTATGTCATGTCTTAAAACCTACAGCCAGTGCTGGATATGTTCAGATTGATTTAAAAGTGAAATTAAAACACCACCGTTTATAAACCACCACATGTTCTTACCTCAACTTATACTGAATTTAGAAGCCACCAAACACTTCCGTGTTTTCCCTATTTAAGGGATTAGTCAATTTTCTTAAAAAAAAAAAAAACAGATAATTTACTCACCACCATGTCAGCCAAAATGTTGATGTCTTTCTTTGTTCAGTTGAGAAGAAATTATGTTTTTTGAGGAAAACATTCTAGGACAGGGGTTCTCAAAGTTTACATTCAAAGGTCCAAATCTGAATTCTCATCATTTTCATAAGGTCCGGAAAAACTGGTTATTACAAAAATTGTCAAGCATGGTAATAACTTTATGTAAATCACTTGTTTATATAACAAATCAACACAAATAGTTTGGGAGAAACATAACAAGTGTATTTTGCATTTAAAGTAAAAACATTTTTTAAACATAAACACAAAAAAATATGCCAAAAGTAACCAGGTGCAAAATACAGAGGAAGTTTGTTTTCCATCAGATGCATTAACCATGGCAAAAAAGTGTGGTTGGTTGACGGAGACACTGACCAAAATTAGGGGTGCACCTATAATTTGGCTGATGATGCTTGCTATGCTTCTCAATGAATTACAGTGAAATGCCGTTACATCCAAAAGCCAGGGGGCGCTCTCGTGCAGAAACTCAATATGCGCTGCAGACGAAGAACCAGACACACGCAGCTCCAGGAAATGTCTTAAGGATAAATTAATATTGCTGTTCTTCAAACCTTTTCAGGTATTTTCATGATAATAAAGAACATGTATAGTGATTATGTTTGACGAGTGTTGCTTTTTCAAATGCATGTTATAAACGACTCAAACCAACAATGATTTCAGATCGATAAGGACTTGCTGATCAAAAGTCGTAGTACATGAAGTAGCTGTGCATAATATCTGGGTGTGATGGCTATAGCGTCACACAGGACATTTTTAAATATCTCGTTTTATTTTCGGACCAGGAATACTCTTAAATCTAAAAAGATAAAAACTAAACGAATGGTTTACAAGTTTAATATGCATTTGTAAAGTAGCAAATGCACACATTTAATCATTGACATAGAAATGAATGCACTTTTAATATGAAGTGGAC
Source organism: Misgurnus anguillicaudatus (assembly GCF_027580225.2). Classification (NCBI taxonomy): domain Eukaryota; kingdom Metazoa; phylum Chordata; class Actinopteri; order Cypriniformes; family Cobitidae; genus Misgurnus; species Misgurnus anguillicaudatus. The sequence continues at coordinate 9,273,330 of NC_073341.2, forward strand.
GCGGGTCCGGATCAAGTTCCCGTCGGGTCCGGATCCGGACCGGAGTCCGGACTTTGAGAACCCCTGTTCTAGGATTTGTCTCATTTTAATGGACTTTAATGGACACCAACACTTAACTCAACACTTAACAGATTTTTTCAACGGAGTTTCAAAGGACTCTAAATGATCCCAAACGAGGCATAAGGGTCTTATCTAGCGAAACGATTGTCATTTTTGACAAGAAAAAAAAATGCACTTTTAAACCACAACTTCTCGTCTATCTCCGATCGTGTGACGTGCCAGCACGACCTCACGTAATTGCGTAGTGACGTAATAAATGTATCGTGTTACATATATGAAACGCACATTTGTGAAATATTTTAAACAAAAAACTGACACAAAGACATTAATTATTATTCGACATACAACAACATCGGAACGGTGCTCATTCTCCACACTTGTAAACATTGGGGCGTAGTCTCGCATACATCATCTTTGACCTCTTGACGTGATGACGTATTACGTGAGGTCGCCCTGGCGCATCACAGGACTGGAGATAGACGAGAAGTTGTGGTTTAAAAGTGCATATTTTTTATTTTTCTTGTCAAAAATGACAATCATTTCGCTAGACGAGACCCTTTTGTCTCACTTGAGATCGTTTAGAGTCCTCTGAAACTCTGTTGAGGAAAAACTGTTAAGTGTTGAGTTAAGTGTTAAGTGTTGGTGTCCATTAAAATGAGAAAAATGCTGGAATGTTTTTCTCAAAAGACGTGGTTTCTTCTCGACTGAACAAAGAAAGACATCAACATTTTGGATGACATGGTTGTGAGTAAATATCTGGATTTTATCAGGCCCAGACCTTTATTTTTTTAAATGGACTAATCCTTTAAGGAAGACTATTTAGTTTTCAGCACTTTGACCTCGGACACAGTAATATTGACAGAAGTTTGAGCGAGAGGCGAGTAGTCAGGAGTGATAATGTTATTGTGCGCCAAGGTCGAAGTGCTTCAAACCAAGTGCTCTTCGTCATACAATATAATTCTAATTTTTTATCCGTTTAAATATTTGTCACATTTTATTTTGTGCCACCAAACTTACTCGTGTAACTAGTCATGTAACAGTCTTTAAATAGGGAAAACATGGAAGGGTTTGTTGGCTTCTAAATTCATTCCTGTTTGGATCCTAAGGAATGAATGGGGCTAGGCTAAATGCTAACACATTCAAGATGCGCTGTACACAGATTAACACACATTGAAAAAAGATAGGTATGTATTAATTCGTCTAAGTTGAGATAAGAAGAACATAGTAAAATATTGAAAAACAGTGGTGTTTTCCTTTAATACTTGACAATCCTTGTGAATTTGCATTTCCAATAGAGTAATAATATTAATCAACTGTCCGGACAATAACTCCTTTACATTGAAATCAAAATAAATCATAGATATACATTTTGTAAAACTACTATTATATTACATTACATATAGATGACATTATTTTCTATAAGGTACTATTTTGTAATATATTCCTAACCTTTATTATGATGACGATGATGATTATTATTATTAATGAAAATTGTAGGTGCTTAGTTATCATAATAATGTCACAATAATAACATTAATTCCTATACAATATGCTTCTCTTTGATTCAAAATATATTGTTTTTGGGATGAAAAATAACCCCCACATGCTCCAGTTAGGCACTTACATCACAAAAGTACGTTTTAAAAATACAAAACTACATTTTGAGTTATTGGCTAGGTAAATACTTTGACTTTAAACAATCGAATACATTAAAAACTACTAAACTAATTATTACCTGAACATTTGTTAGCAACTTGGGACGTTAACGGCTTCGTATCATTGTGATTAGTAAAGCACATGTCTAACGTTAATGTCTAAGTTATCAGAAAGCTTGTTATATGCATGCACATAAATTGTACCTTTTAAAGCTGGATTAAGCGTTCATCCGATGAGTTTATCCCTCAGTATTTACACCTGCTGTATGCAACAAAGCCATTCAAGACAACCAACTGTCTTTAGCCGAACATATTATTGTTTCGGATATGACGTACGCGTGCAAGCCTACCGTTTAGGGATAGCAACCAATCAGCGCCGTGCTTTATTGGACACGTCACCAAGGAATTATGGGAAATGGTGTTTTTGTAGTTAAATTTTATTTGTAAGAATAAATAAGGCGAAATTAAGTAATTTAAGCACTTACGTTTTTGTTCTTCATTATGTGATTTTTTTTAATAGTTTTGGTTATAGTGTATTCTCAAAGAAATGCAAATGTTTGCTTTGCTGTCAGTACTTAGGTCAGTTAAATGATGTTCGTGGATGTTGTTTAGGACAGTTTATGACTCCGTATTATCAGCGACGATTGTCACCTCTGAAACATGATTTTGCAATGTGATAATGGAAATGTCAGGCTTTAGCGGCCGCTTCATAAGGGATTAGTGTTTCCCGCTCGTGTGCACCCAAACGGCGGCTAACGCCTCCTTCTGTCCCCCCCATTCGCAACCCAACCCTCCACAGCCAAGTGCACTCACACTCAGTGAGCCTATTTAGCCTATACCTGCATAATCAGTCTCATCTGCCTCTTTCTCTTATCTGGCGTTTTTTAACTTTAACAAGTGATTCAAGGAGCGCGTTCTTGTTTAATGGCTCATTTTCTACATGACTAGGCTGTAGTTTGCTAGGGTCAGCATCTGGGTCAGTTGCGGGTGAAGGAAACAGTTTTTTGGATCAAGAGAACATCGTTATTCAAGCCAGAAAATAACTTAATTGGTAAGTAACTGTAATATATTATAAATATATTGTGTTGCAGCTTACTAATTGATATGTTGGTCATTACAGAGGCAATGAAACATTTGTCACAGTACAGTTTGCATTAATAGAGCTTTACTTTAGTTATTATAAAGTGTTCACATAGTCATGTTTATAAACCCACCCACTGAATGTTAGTAGTAAGCGCTCCTCATGTTTTCATCATCCACCCCTAACTTATTACAGAGTCATTTTAACATGGCGATCCCCGGTTCATTATTTTTACCAATGGTCAAAATGACGTTGTAATTATGATTTAATAACTCCTTTTAAATGTAAAAGGAAACAAGTTTAGCATACCTAAACGATATTTGTTGCTGAATATTTTTCTATCTGTTAGAAAATCGATTTTGCCCCGCAAAGGTGATACAGTGGTCAGAGTTCACTATGATAATTGTCTGTCAACAAGTACAGTATAGGCTAAGCCTTATGCTCGATAAAATGGTATGGAGTTTAATTAACCATCAACAAGGCTTAAAATCTAAATTAATATTTTTTTCTCGTTTTCTATTAAAAAGGATTTTGAATCATATCTAATAACAAGACATGCAAAGCTTTAGATATGTGGCCATATTTAGAAAACGAATCATGTGCATATAATATTATTATTATATGTAGAATTTAAATAATAATATATAATTTTCTAATGTTATTATTATTATTATTATAACAAGGCGTTTTTAACATTATAGCTAAAGACAAATTATAAAAGCTCTCTATAAGACGCTTTCGATAAAAGCGTGCTAAATAAATCAAGGTGATAAATGTAATAAATGTGTAAATATAAAAATAATAATAATAATAATAATAAGTATTATTATTATTATTATTATTATTCTACATGTGTTCATGTATGTTTATTGCATACAGTGTTTGTTGAAAATCAATTTTGTTTGTTTTATCATATAGGCTATACACATAAAAAATTAAAACAATGAAATATCCGAACATTATACAGCTGATATTAATTTTCAGGTTGTATGGAGTGTTGGTGGGTATATGTGTGATGAGTTTTGTGTAATTCGTCGTCAAGGGTGCCGCTATTACCCTAACAGTAGTTACAGTATGGTTGCTCTGGAGCTATGTTGTCTGCTTGAGTACTTTCTTCTCAGAATTTTCGTTTTGTTTGTGGCCCAAATTGAAAAAACAAATGTTATGCATCGACACACGATCTTAAATACAACCGTTTTTCTCTGTGACGCATTCACCTGTGAATTCTTCTGTAGTCTGGAGGATATGGATGGTAATATTTTTGGGCTGGTCAGTTTAAGCATCGGTAAGCTATTGCTTTAATAATTGTACTATGACGGATGAAAACGCCTTTTTGTCGAGTGATAATTCAATTCTCTGCCTGAATCCCCTGTTGTCTTTGTATAATTGCTGCAAGAGCTTTAACTCCTCTCGAGGTGGCGGCTATCACGGGAATACAGGTCACATTATGTAAACACGCGGATATACTTCATATAGAAGTATAGTAAACTCGACATAGCCTATAAACGAAAACATTTTCCCTCATATGTCAATTATTTTGACTTAATGTAGCATTTGTTTCTTTAACTTTTTAGATTGGATTTAAATATTCTAAACCTGAAGCATTTTAGTGTTTAATTTTATATTTGCACGTTCTCTTCATATTATTTTTACATGAAGTGGTTCTTTAGAATGCAAAGCTTATTATTATTTGTTTTACTGGAATAAACTTTTGCAGCTGATATATGATTTGGCATTATTTGGCACTCAGCGTTACCGAGGGAACAGACGCGACTCAGGTCGCACACAGTCGTGCGTAATGGCTGAACGCACTCTTCTACATATAAGAGTTATTTATTTCTATTTACGTTGTTTTCAAAAATACAAATACAACTCTGTTTATTGCATTTATATTGCTTATTAGTTGTTTTTTAGTGGTTCTATTTTAACTTTATTGAATTCGTTTTTTGTTAGAATTTAAATAAAGTTTCATCACTGTCATGACTTTGTTATAGTACCACTCTTTAGATTTATGGCGTTTCCGTAAAAAAAAGGAGTAATTTCAAAGGGTGATGTGGACAATATTGTTGAGCAAGGATAAATAAAGAGTTAAACATGTTTTTTAAACATAAAGCTTGCAATGTTTTAAACAACAAAAGAAAATATTACGCTTTTCCCCATAATTTTAAATATAAAATTCTTCCCAAAAATATGAAAATAACACATTGATAATTTGTGACTGTCTGTCTAAATGCGCCTGGATTATTTTTTATGATTAATTGATTTTTATTATTTTATTTTTATACTGCAATAAACTTGCCTGTATTTTTATTTTTATAATTTTCTTTATATTGTCTGGTTACGAAATGTATTTATAGCACTCATTTTCAGGCAGGCAGGTTTGGGCACGTCAAGTCTGGCATCTTTATTTTGAATTTGTGCATCCGGTCTCTAAACCTGCAGGGATTCAAATTTAAGAAGATCCACTGGGCAGCAGGGTGGGAATTATTTTGAAATCAAATCCTGTGCATGATCAATTTTTGCACAATGAAGCAGTTCATGAAAAGATGCTATGTTAGACTATTAATAGTGTTGTTACACAGTAATTATATGTAATTCCTTTTAAAGGTCAATTACAAAATTTTGCAACGTCCATTTATAATAACACATTCAATAAAGTACCATGATCCATACAACATGTGCCAAATTTGGAGTTAGTTATTTAAATATTGGTCACTAAGTAATTTAACTTCCATATCAAAGCATGTTTGCACACATCACAAGTAACTGGTATTTGTGTCTCAGTGTGATCTTCCCAGCGGTGGATTTTTCAACATCCAGGATGTCCCAGTCATCCACTGCTGATGAGGGTACAACCTTTGAGCACTTGTGGAGTACACTGTGAGTTTATTTTTTTGTGTTTTCAGGTTTGGCATGTAACATCCTTGTGTTTGGATGCTTAAAGCGTTGATACATTTTTATGATCAATAATGTCTGTAATATCAGCAGTGCATATTACCATAATCGTAATGTTGATGCAATTTATGTTCTGTGAATTATTCTGTTAATTAGGTGCCCATTAAATGGAAAGTATGTTTTTAGGCACAAAAACTTCAAATGCTTTTATAGTCCAGCTGTAATTTGTTGAACTTCTTTTGTTATGCTATAGAGAGCCAGACAGCACATATTATGAGCTACCACAGCCAGGACACTCAGGGGATAGGGTGGCTACTAGCAGCCTGCCCAGCAACCGCGCTGAAGTCTGCATGGACGTTTACCACATGAGGGACATGAACGACAATGTGATGGTAAGAAAAAATACAATTTTACAATTGCACTGCAAATAATGGAACAATGCATGTGCAACCTATCATTTGCACTTTACAAATGCATACTCAGATGGAGTCACTAACTTTGTGTTTACTGCAAACAAAAAGTAAATGTGGGGCAGTTTTTTTCATTCTTTATCTGTTTCGCCTGTTAAAGTAGCTTTAAGTATAACAAAAAAAAACTATAATACTTAATAAGTCTAAACAAATATCAGTGTCAGCTGTACTGAACTAGATTTAGGGGGCTGGTTTTCCCTCCTTATCCATCAGGATTCCCTCCACAGTCCCTCATTTCCCTCTCCTGTGTAGGTTTTTCCCTCCCTTTAGGCTCTGCAGTAGGTCGCGGTATATTACTGGAGGGTGTAGTGGGAGGCAGCGATGCCTTAATTAGACAGAAAAGCCAAACCGGGAATATGACACCTGCTACTACCTCCCATCTGGGGCGCACGGGCCGAAAAAAATTGATGGACACATAAACATAGAATATATAGGATGGGCGAATCTCATGAATTAATGCCAATTTCATTAAAAATAAGTATATTAGTTAAAAAATAAGAATATAAGAAGCATGTTTTGGGATAGTAAATTAGCATTTTTTTGTATTTGAATGACATCTCTTCTATCATATGGATTGAAGTGCGATTAAAGTGTTTTGTGCAATAATGCAAAATGATTTGAAATTGCTCCAGCCGACTGGTAATCTTAAGATAAAGATTTATGAAAGGTGTAGGTAATCCTTATGTGTTTGTGTGATAATTTAATTGGAAACTATCCCCTTGAAGCCAAAAATGGTATATTCTAAAAGACATGTGGGCAAGTCTAGGCCTGCTAGTTTATTTAATGAATAATCATGAGGCCAAAAAGTGGGAGGGCCAAGCATTTGTTGTCGGCTGCATCTACAAACTGACAGGGCGAGAAGAACTGGCGGAAAACCAGAAAAAGCATCTTACAGTCCCTTACTTTATCTGGAGTTGTTGTATGTAGATAGTTTCAATTTTAGAGCATGTAAAGTCGAGATGTGAAGAACTGAGACTTGCAACACTCACCTGTTTACGCTGTGAGGTCACATGACCAGACCGGTGGGAGAATCTCCCCTGTCTGTTCACATTGCCTTGCGGGATCGCTACAATGCTGTGTATTGGTGACCTGTCTCATTACTACGGTACGGTAGGTGAGCAGTTTCACTGATTCAATTGATTTTTCAGGAGGTTTATTGATTTTTTAGCTTATTCAGAAGTTGTCGCCTAAATTCACTATAATTTACTGCACCTGTCATTTTAGTGGAAATAGTTTTTGGGGTTAATTTTAATATAAGATTTTTCTTAATCAATGAATGTTTGATTCATTGTTATGAACTTATTTGATCTCTGATGGCACTGTATTAAAAAAGATTATACTGTATGATAAAGCTTTTCAGTGCTGTGTTATATATGAGACATTTATTGGATATAACTTACATTACTTTTCATTTTTATTCCGTTTTCCCACTTGGGTTCAATGTTTTTTTAGCATTGCATTAATTATTCATAATATTTTATACTGGTGAATTATATCTCCTGCTAGTTTAAAAAAAATATGCATGAAAAGTTGGCTTTTATCTGGACTTATATTAAAAATATTTATATAAGGCTGATGCTGTAGCTACAGTTCATCTTTCAGACAAACACCTGTTGATCTTAGTTCATGTGTACAACATCAGTTTTGATGAGTTTAATCACGAGAACTTTAAAAGATGTTGTTAAAAGTTAAATTAACAAACTAATGTCTAATTATTGTCTTGGTTTTTATTAAGTGTTTGCAATACAGTCTGTTTAAACTAACTGCTCTTAAGACTTTTTAGAACTTTTTATTTAGTAAATTCCTTTTAATTGATAATATAGATAGATATAGATATACTTACAGTAGATTATTAACAGGATTTAAATGAGTAATGCTAAATAGATTTGTGATGAAAAATCTAAACATACAGATAATAGCAATGCTTTATGTTTGCAGAAGAGGGTGCTGTTATTACATGTAAGCCTGCAAAACTTTGCTACACAGTTTAAGTGGCATTTACAAAGATCTGCTTTAAGCTTTTCTACTTTTCATATGCTTTGGTATTTTACACGTGACATCACAATGCGTTTCTTTTGGCTTTTGATAAGCATTTTGGATTACAATGCTTGTTTGCGTACACTGTAAACAATTTCTGTAGAAATTACAGTATTACTGGGTATTACTGGCAACTAGCTGCCAGTAACTTACTGTAAATTTTACATTTATGTTATTTACTGGCAACAGTTTGTTCAAAGTTAAATGAACATGAAACATTTACAGTCTTTATCTTTTACAGTAAGTTACTGGCAACAGCTGCATAATTACAGGTAATTTTTACACTTATTTACACTTTAAAAAATGCTGGGTTGTTTTATATGCTGGGTCGTTTGAAAATATGGAAAAACCCAATGGGTTTAAATAAACCTGTGCTGTTGATTTCAACCTGAAATGCTGTTTTGGGTCAGATATGGACATTTTCTACACTGTAAAAACTGTTACTTAGATCTAACTTTTAGGACTTTTAAAATTAAGGCAACATTTTCCAACTAATTTTTGTAAGTTTATTGAACTAACTGATATTTTGAGTAATAATATGGATTAATATGGATTTCAATGAATGCAAAAATATTAAGTAGCATTTTAAGAAAAAGCAAATAAATTAAGGACAACCAATGTCAAAAATATCAGCATATTATACACAGACTTAATTAAAATAGGTAACTTTTAAATGAAAAAATACTAGTTAATGTCTTCTGATTTATGAATTAATTTTATTATTATATTATTTATGGTTTGTTGTTGTTGTTTTATTCCTTGATATGAGGGCACGTAACATTTATTCAAGCAGCTTTAAAGCGTAACATACTTACAAGCACTAGTCTTCTGAACAATGTTAACTACAAAACTCAAAAGAAGAAACAGAAACTCTTCCATATCTCGAAGATAAATGAACATTAAACACTATCAAGTCTTTCCTTTTAGGTAAAAACATATAAAATAGAGTTTAAATTCAAATTAGACTCTCCAAAAGCAGTCCCATGCAAAGCATGCTGGGAACTACGAGTCCACTGCCTAGTTAGTTATGTTTAATAATAAAATCATTAGTTTCAACACAAAATTATTAAGTTAATTACCTTCTTACAAATTTTAGTGCATTATACATGATAAAATGAAGTTGAATTTGCTCAATGATGCGTTCATTTAGGATTACTTAAATTATTATGTTATTTTAACTCATATTTTGATTAAAAAAAAGAATTCAAATCTTGTAACACAGTTTACTCATTTTATTTTGTTAAATCTACTAAAGCAAAGAAACACTTTTTACAGTGTATGTTAATTAAATCCAATTGTATCTTTTACAATAAGTGCACTGAATGTATGAATGAATATCACTTTTCATTTTGTGTCATTCTTATGTTTTTGTATATGAAAGTGTGTATTCGCACAGTCATTGCAGAATGACTGAAGAATGTGAATGAGTCTATAAACCGTTAAACGAGTGACACTGTGGGGTGTGTGCCGAAATTGAATCATCAAATATCTCTCTCTCTCTCTCTCTCTCTCTCTCTCACAATCATACACACACACACACAATAATGCTTCAGTTCTGTTTAAACTTGCAGAGCATGTTTAAGCATAGTAATGAGACACACCTGAGTTTGTGTGATTGATTCTGAGCACTTTTCTCACATCTATTTGTCAATTTTCAGACATCACATATATCCTTTATGGAAAGCCCCTAATTTAAGTGGGGAAACTTGAATCTTCTGCTGTGATTAATGTCTATGACAAGCACCACTATTACTATTTATGCTCACACTGTACTTAGGATTTGAACAAACTAAAATGCTCAAAACACATTAATAACCACATAGGAATGCTCGCAAACACCCAAAACACTCTACCACTGTGACAGCAAGTTATGTACATTGGCAACTTTTCTATGTATTCAAGCTTTGACAAACGTCTTTTTCACTATAATATGTTTGAATGATATAACATGACAAGAACATTTTCTCCAGCAAGTACACACTTGACTGCAGACATGCCATAATTAATGCAATATGTGGTTTCTGCAGCCGCTTTAATTCACTGTGTCCTCAAGGATAATGATCATCTTTATGGACTGGTGAGAACAGTCAGTGGTTGGTAGACTTTTGGGACATGAGGGTCAGTCGTGTTTATGGTTTCACCATTATATCGTTTGACAGCTGAAGCTGATTTCTTTTAGTTTGGACAATGTGCTATGTGAAAAAGAAGGTAAATACTTTATGCTTGACTGATGTAGAAGCGTGTTTGTATCTTGTTTCAGATGTGGCAAAGGTTATACTGTCTGTATGACAATCATTACTTATTTGTGTTTTCCAATGAATTGTGTTAAAATAAAATTTCCCTGAATTTTAGGATTGATGGCGATAATCGTTGATATAAAAAGTTGACAGCAACTTTTTAAAAATAGTTGAAATGATTTTTAAACTAAATTTTGTGGTGTGTTTAATATTCTTTGATATTCTGGTCCCTCTAAATGGCTCTTCCTTCAGAGTAAAGGTTTCGTGATGTTATTTTTTCATTCTAAAAGATTGGTTAGAAAAGCACACTTGTCCTCGACAGGCCACACATTTTGTGGTATGTTCACTTGCAGAAAAAAGGTACAAAAGCTGTTACTGGGGCGGTACCCTTTCAAAAATTATACCTTGTCAATTAAAAGTGCATATACTACCTTAAAGACACATATTGGTACCAAATGTACACATATCTGTACTTAATGATACATATTAGGATCTTTTTAAAGGATATACCATCCCAGTGACAGCTTTTACCTTTTCGTACCTGTGAGTGTTCATAGCAAAAAATTCAAAGTTAAATACGTCAGGTCATTTTTTAAAATATTCTCTAGACCAGGGGTCTCCAACCTTTTTGTGAGCAGGGGCTACCACAATAGATAAAACAAATCTGGAGGGCTACCTTTGGATATAGTCTACTTAAAACTTTTTTCTTTTACTTGTTGATTTTATTCTACTTGTTGATATGTTTTATCGTTGTTTAAATGCTACATAAAACACATAAAAGAAGAAGTCAAGCTAATGAGTAAATATTACAATTGAATATGCTTTTGGCAGGCACCTCACAGACTCTGTGCGAGCAACCGGGCACCATGTTGGAGACCACTACCCTAGACTCTATAAAGTGCTGGGTTGTTTTGGGTCTGTATTGGAGAGAACACACTGCTGGGTTAAAATGACCCAACTGCTGGGTTATTGTCACTCAACCATCACGTGGAATAGTAACAATGACAGGGTGATTCTCACGAAATCCTGATTTAGAAGGTGTCCAGCATCAAACTTTTTATAAAGCCCTTTTATTGCACATATAAGATTAAGCTCTGAACTTACTACCATTATTTTTAGAGGATTTAAAAATATTTCCTATAGAATTATTTACATTTTTTAAAATATCATTATCAAAAATGATCATTACCGCAACATGATATTACATTAAATATAGGCATTTAAAAACTCATGTTTCGGTAATGAGAACTAAAAAGTTGTCAAGTTACTATGACCAACAGAATTTCAACTTTTATCTTGAGTGTCACAGTCAATTATGTCCCTTCCAACAATGTTAGTTCTTTGAAGGCTTAAACAAATACTTGAAAATTGTTGCGGAGGATGAGAAATTGGTCTTGGACACATTTATATTCGTTATTATTGTCTCCAATGATAACCAAATACCACATGTTTCTTTACTGTAAATGTTTATAGTATAACATGCATTGAAGCTTTTTATTTTTTTTATTTTTTAATTATAAATATTTCCATGTCAAAGAACCCAAATCCAGTCATGGACACGTTGCGGTAATGAAAATTTCCCCCTTAAATGTGGAAAAAACAACTAAATTGGTTTGTATGATGTCATTTGAAATATGTGGTGCAAAATAGTACATGAAGAGATGTTTGTAACTGTATGCTTCTTATTTTGATAGCTTTACTTTAATTATCGAAATGTTTCATGACACCTCATAAGTCTAATTTCGCGAGAATCACCCAGCTGCTGCAAAACAACAAATAATGTTTTGAAAAATAAATTTGCTAGGAATGTTGTCCTACAAAGTGCTAAATTATAAAACAAATACTAAATGTTGCAAACGAACCAGTCAAAAATGTGCATTTGGGCATTCTGCAGCAATAGTGATCAAAAGGTCATGGGTTTGAACACAGGGAACACATATGCTGATAAAAATGCATTATTGGTTAGAAAGGACAAACCCAGCCGTTGGAAAAAAATTATATTTGACCCAACAATGAGTTAAAACAACCAAGCATTTTGGGTTGAAACAATTCAGCATAAGTTAAATAAGTTTGGTTCGTCTTTTTTGGCTCTTTTTTAGAGAGTACTTTGTAATGCACTGTAAGTCGCTTTGGATAAAAGCATTTGCCAAACGCATAAATATACGTAAATGTATAGCCAAAACATTCAAAGTTTAGAATTAAATGCATATTTGTAAATTACATGTTTTCATTGTTGTAACAGCTTTAAAAGTGAATGCACACAACAATACTGCCAAAACCTGGATCTGTTTGTCCATATGAGATGTACCTGTTGAGATGCAAGACATGAAGGCACTTTATAATTTATGAGTGGTGGGTATGATTTGGGAATTTGTAGGGTAGAGAAAAGAATCACAGACAATTAGACATTAGACAGATTACGGTTGTGTTTTACAACCTAGCCTTCACCTGAAGGCATGGCTCCTTCCCATACACATACATCCCAGTGTAATTGGAGCTCCGGAGGGAGAGAGGATGGTTGCAAACTCAACTTCTTATCCCCTCCCTTATTCCTTTAAGTGTCACATTTTAGCCTCCCTTTTTCACCTGTTCCCCTCCCACTCCTTTACCCGTCTCACCTTCTTTTCCTTGCTCTCTTCCCATTCAGTCTCAGTACAGCCTGCTGAGCAGCAGCATGGAACAAAGTTTGGGGAACAGAGCAGCTTCGACCAGTCCGTACAGCTCAGAGAACACCTCCAACGTGCCAACGCCGTCACCCTACTCCCAGCCGAACTCCACTTTCGAGGCCATGTCTCCAGCCCCGGCCATCCCGTCCAACACCGACTACCCCGGGCCTCACAACTTTGAGGTCACCTTTCAGCAGTCTAGCACCGCCAAATCAGCCACCTGGACGGTGAGTAGAGCATCTTGTAAGTTGCGTCACCATGGTATCATGTGAGCGGTAAAGCTGGATCTGTGTGCCGTGAACACTTGGACGTACAATGGTTTTACCACATTTCAGATTCTTAACTGTTGCTCTTTTTGATTTATTTGCCAGACTCTCTTTCGGCCTTGTATAGTTTATCTTATTGCATAAATGTTGGCTTTTGGAGTCGCCTGGTAAACTTAGAAACCTTAAGTTTGAATTCTTTAGTGCTTGCAAATATATTTACTTGGATATTAGAATGTGTTGTAAAGTAATTTATATGCAAAATGTAACTAGAATCTATACACTTACACCATATTACACCACTTCATTACTTACACCATACACCATAGTGTTCAACAAAATTTTGTAACTGATTTTTAAAGAGCACCTATTTCATTGCTAAAAACAATGTTATTTATTTGGTATAATACAATGTGTTTTCGTGGTTTATGGTTAATTTTACACATACCGTGTATTTTTGTAGCTGCACATTTCACTCACTTCCTGAAACGCATGGATTTGAAAAGCTCTGTGTTCCTGATTTGCCAGCTTTTCTGTACGTTGTGATTGGTCTGAATACCTCTGACGTCAACAGGAAATGTGACGCTCCTTACCATGTTTAAAAGATTCGGTCACAGTGCAATGCTAACAGGAGTTAATTTACAGGCTGTGAGTCCAAGCGGGAGGAATTATGATAATGTCGGTCTTGTCTACATCACCAATGGGAAGTAAACTGTTGCCTACAATCCGTGTGTTTGTTGTAGTCCAAGAAAAGAGATTTACATTGGAGACGATAACTTGTGTCATCATTTACTTTGGGGTTTGCTTATGGATAACATGTACTAATACACACTGACACACCAAAGGAAATTTAAAAACGTGAATCGGACAATAGTTTTCAGATAGTGGGCCCTATCTTGCACCCAGCGCAATTGACTTTGTCAGTGACGCATGTATCATTTCGTATTTTGCACCGGCGCACAGCGGGTTTTTCTCTCCTCAGACGCATGTCGGCAAACTAGGGAATGAACTTGCGCTCCCTGGGCGGTTCAGCGCAAAAAAGGAGGCGTGCTGCGGCGCAAACCATCTCTTATGCTATTTTGCAGTTTCAAAAAACAATTGCGCTACTAACCAAAAAAAACTAGTCTAAAGTCAGTGGCGCGTTGCGCGTGGTTCATTATGCTATTTTAAGGGCGCATGCTTGACCATAATGTATAGCGTGCACAACGCGCATTGCCTATCTAATCTACACAGATGCAACAGTTATTTTTGCAAATCATAAATTGTTATAATAAAAAAATATAAGATAAGGGAAATCATTAAATCATAAATTGTTACAATAAAAATATTAATACATGAGATAAGGGAAATCATTGTGGTGAGCATTGTGGTGATAATTTTTATTTATTTTGTGTGGCAGCGTTAAATAATTATCATGCAAATAACGATTAAAATATTTTCATAAGTTTGTTGTGTGGCTGTATTACGTTTATTTTATCTAAATAATAATTAAAATGTTTTCATAAGAAACCTTCATGTATGTAAACTTGATTTGTAAGTGTACTTTGGGGTTGGACCTTGCTTGCGTTTCTTGTGTCCGATTTCAAAGCCCCCAAACCCTTTCAGCGGTGAGGGTGGACGCAGCGATGTCCTCCTGTGTGCCCTGCGTGCCCGATTTATGCTGGCAAGCTTGGGATCCCCGCGTCTCCTGACATCATTGTAGTGCTTGGCTCAGCTGAAGAGACAATTGCGGCTATTTCCACTCACGCCTGGTTAACCAACGCTGATTTGATTCCCCATACAAAACAACTACTCTGTCTTTGACTGCTTTTACAAGAACGTTGGTCTCCTCGGCTGTGAACCGCTCCTGGCGTGCGCCTGGTAAATCCGTAATAATAATAGCAACCCGCAATGGAACTTGCGCCCCTGCGTTTAAAGGGAATGTTGGATAGCGTTCTGATTGGTTTATTTGACGTTACGCCCAAACCACACCTATGAATAATGAACCTACTTCAGACCAACCCCTTATTGATTTGCGCCCGGCGCAATACTTCTTTCTCCCGCCGGGAAAATAGCAACAGCGCCCAAGATTCGCCCACAAAGTCACATGCGCTTTGCGCTTCGAACTTGTGTTTCAGATCGTTAAAATAGGGCCCATTGACATTTTGTTACTGGGTCAAAGTGATCCTTCCTTGTAACTATTCTGACTCAAACTTTATTAAATTAGGTTGTAGTAAAAAGTGCTATAGTGCAAAAAGTGATGCTGTAGTGTTGTGGATGGTTTCCAGTGAGTTGCTATGTGTTTTTCAAGGTGTTTTGGGTGGTTGCTTAGTGGATATCAAAATTAAAAGTTTACCCATATGATCCTGTTCCTGCCCCCTTTTAAACAACACTGTAAAATTGCTGTAGTTATACAGCAGTTTGCCAGTAACTTACTGTAGATTTAAAGGAAAACACCACTGTTTTTCAATGTTTTACTATGTTCTTACTAGGGCTGCGTATCGATTCAGATGTTCCAGATCGATTCAATTTCGATTCACAAGCTATCAAATCGATTCAATTTCGATTCTCGATTCGATTTTTAATCCCGGTTCTCGGACCGATTTTTATACTCGGTTCTCGATTCAACTCAATGAATATAGAAATACAAATACTATATTTATAAAAAAGAACAGTGGACAGAAGTTTACAAGTGGGTAATTAATTTAAAGAAATTAAAAGCCAAAACACTATCGTCGTCGTCTTGCTTTCAAAATGCTTCTATACCTCTGAATTTTTATGTGAAGGTGGCATCAACGTCGACGAAGCACCTGAAACTGCTATATTAAGCACTGAATAAATAAATGACAGGCTCGCCTCTCGCTCCTTGGTAACATCTAGGGTGACATCTAGTGAAAAAGACTAGTAATTAGATTAACATTAATCTTACGTTCAATGTTTGCCGAAATAATATATGAAAAAAATTGATTTGTGGGATTTGAGAATTGATTTAGAATCAACCACGTAAAAAAACAATGAGTAATCGAAAAATATTTTTTTTTGCCCAGCCCTAGTTCTTACCTCAAGTTCTTATCTTTTTTCAATGTGTGCATCTTTGTACAGCATGTTGTGAATGTGTTAGCATTTAGCCTAGCCCCATTCATTCCTTAGGATCCAAACAGGGATGATTTTAGAAGCCACCAAACACTTCCATGTTTTGGGCAATAAGTAGCCTGGCTCCGCCCTCCTACGTGCTTCCGCTTAATTTTCAATTACGTCTGGAACTGCTGTGTAGAGTTTGATTTTCTCCTGCAAAAATCTGCAGGTCCAATCAGCGAACAGAGGGGGGTGGCTAAGAACGATGACGTTGAGGTCGTGCGCCAGACTTAGTGACATACGTCACGACCAAACGTTAGCGATTGGTTATGGCAGATTCAGAGTCACTCTGGGCAGATCCAATAGTTTTAAACTTCAACAGAGGACCCTCCTTAACGGAAGTAACGCTTTGCAATGGAGCGCGGCCAGACTCTCTGTACAAATGAAATGAATGAATGGTTGGACCAGGCTAGGATTTTCCCCCATCTTGTGGTGAAATTGTATTTTGCATTCAAACAAATATTGCTCTCTAGTGCCTCGCTTTTCCAAATGCATGTTGCAACTACAGTAGCCGTTCACTGATCTCCTTGTCCGTTTCAGCTGGTTTACATGTTCTGAACAGAAGGCTATAGTGCATTTTTGTCCCTCTCTGCTATTATAGTTTTTCAATATGGCAAAATGACATGGAAGCCTTCTAGGACTTACCCTTTCAGTGTAAATAAAGAGAAGAAATTCTAAGCGTACAAAGTCAGATCATCGGCAAAGGAAATTTGACACCAATGTGGACATATTTATGAATAAAGACATTGATTTTGACTAGTAAAAAAACGACATATTGTCCCTTTAAAGACTGTTACATGAGTAGTTACACGAGTAAGTATGGTGACACAAAATAAAACGTGGAGATTTTTTAAGCGAATAAAAAATGAAAACTATATTGTATGGCAAAAGAGCACTTTTGCTGGCAACAGTTTTTTCAGAGTTAAATGAACATTAAATATTAACAAGTCTTTATCTTTTCAGAATAAAACTATAAAATAACAGCCTCATGGAAAGCATTCTGGGAACCAGAAATCATCAACCTTTTTCAGTTTTTTTCTTCAGATTTTGGTTCCCAGAATGCTTTGCATGATGCTGTTATTTTAGTTTTATTTTTTTTAAAGAAAAAGTTAATGTTTAATGTTCATTTAACTTTGAACAAACTCTTGCCAGTAAAAAACATACATTTAAATCTACAGTAAACAGCTGCCAATAATACTGTAATTTCTACAAAACAATGAGGACTTTTAAACATGTTTTAACATCAACAATGTAAAAAAATCATGTCAGATTGCCTAAAAAGCGATAACACACATTCGCAGAGGTGGAAAGTAACGAATTACATTTACTCACGTTACTGTAATTGAGTAGTTTTTTTGTGTATTTTTACTTTTTTGAGTAGTTTTTAAAATCTGTACTTTTGCTTTTACTTAAGTATGTTTTATTTAAAGTATTGTACTTCGCTACATTTTAAATCATATCCGTTACTGAGTAAAAAATATTTTAAAAAGCAAGGTGATAAAGACGCGCAACGGATGTAAATGGGCGGGGCCCGGGGGAACGCGCAAAAAGAACCATGGAGACGGACGAGACAGGCGCGCGCTATTGCAGACCCGCCTCAGTTCAAGTCTTATGAAAGAAACCCCTGGTCATATTTAAGCGACCATTTTCCACTGACGCGAAGCGAGTGTTTCATTTCTATGAAAGGTAGGATTCATGCTCTTAAGTACGAAATTGCACGACGCTTTTTTAATACCATGCGCATTATCTTCCGAGGTCTAGCAGCTTCGCGTCAAGTCAAACAGAACTTCAAAACGTCCTCGAGCGTGCGCAGGTCAGTAGACATTGCAGAGAGAGAGAGAGAGAGAGAGAGAGCGCGCGCGCGAGAGAGAGAGAAGAATAAATGTCATCAGGCACCCAGGTCAGGGAAGTAAGAAGATAATAAACGTGTCAAATGTATATAGACATGGCACTCATCTCATTATATGCTCATTTACACTATATATAGTTTAATAAAATAATGTATGTTACCAGCAATACATCAATTACAACCTTACTATAGTGATTGTATTTACAAGCTGCTGACCACCTTCAAAAGTGCATAACTCACATGTAAAAATCATTAAACAATTCCATAAATGTTTCTTACTTTAAAAAAAGCTTTTTATTTTATTAACTTTTTGTTATTGCACTTTAATTGTTAATATGTTCCTACAATTAAAAACAACTAGTTTGAGATGTATATTCCCTTGTCGTTTTTGAACTATACTAGAATCCTCCACCTCTTCCCGCTGTAAAAAAAGTAACTTTTACTCTGAGTAAAGTTAAAATGACTTACTTTTTACTTTTACTTGAGTAGATTTTTAGACAAGTAACTTTACTTTTACTTAAGTAAAATATTATTAAAGTAACTTTACTTTTACTTGAGTACAATATTTTAGTACTTTTTCCACCTCTGCACATTCGTTTAATAAGCAATAATAGAGTTAACTTTTGAACATTTGTAACTGTTTAAACGCTGCCCAATAGTAATAATAATGCTTGGCATTGAAAGCAGAACGTGTGGTGTCCACGGAGAAGAAATCACAGTAATGGCGTGAAACCAAAGCCGTCAGTGTTTTCCCCAAAGTTTAGTGTCGCCATGCAGAAAGGTGCTACATCAGTTTGTCATTGAGTTGACCCTCTGAAACAGGAGATGAGGCTTTTTCTTGTGTTGGGTGGCTCTTGGGTTGTTTGCTGGTTGAAGTCAAGCGTGAGGTTTGCTCTTTGACTTGATGTGGAAGTGTAAGGTGATAGCACAGCCAGAAAGGTGAGTGCTATGGCCATCACTCAGTGGCTCCCTGTGAAAACTGTCACCTTTGGCACGTCACGTTATGCTCAAAGACTTGGTCTTTGTCAACCCTTTCCAAAATGGGCCTGAATGGAGTTTTAGGCAGAGATTGCTGTTTACACTTTAGGATAAGAATCAGGTTCTGCATTTTAAGCATGTCTCCAGACTCACATTTAAACCATAATACTGGCAATTACTATAAAGCTTGTTGTCTCTGTATTGCATTTTCACAAGCAGCTGGTATGTGTAAGAAATAATTGACGACGTTACACCACAGCATTATTTTCAAATAATTCAAAGACTGGAGTCAATTATTCTGCTTATACCTCGGTAACCAAATACATTGCTCTGGTGGTTATTTTAAGACATTTGATAGGTCAGGTGTGCGTTTATCGAAAAATAATGCATGTGGCACACTTCTAAGCCAATCAGAATAAAGCATTCAACAGACCCGTAGTATAATAAAGAAATAGTTTGATGTTTCATTCTGTATATCTTAATTCACCTGTTTGTTTGGTACAGAGGTTATGTGGAAATTATTACCCAGTCCTGGACTTTGATTGATTTATTACATCATGGAGGTGTCATGTGTGCATGAATGGAGTGATAAGGATTTTTTGTTACAGTTATGACAGTGATCTTGGACTTTATAGTGACACTCTATACTCGACATACTATAGCTTGACATTGTAGAAAAACTGTATATTCATGCTTACGTGATTTGTGTGATTATTTTAATTATAAGATTTGTTTTTATGCAAGCAAAAGTGTCAAATAATAGGCGATATTTTAATAGTAATTTGATGACTGGTTTAAAGTAGAGTAAACAGCTTTGAAAGCTGAACTTTAAAAGTACTTTCATTTTTTATGTATTTGTATTTAAAAAAAAAAAAGATATATCTAGTTTAGATAGAGTCGCTATTGAAAATCAATTTACATGACATGCTTGGAATATTAGCATTGTTATTGTCTGGTTGTATCACTTGACTTTAATATTTATACAGTAGGTATATAGGCAAATAATAAAATTAACACTGTAAAAATGCAGCATAAAGTTAAAACAACTTGGTTTTTGCAAGTCAATTCAACTATTTTAAGTTTGACCTGTGATAAGTTGACATAACTTATTAAAAAACAAGTTGGATTAACTTAATTTTTTAAGTTAAAGTAACATAATAAAAATAAAAATAAAAATATAATTTAATATAATTTAAAAATAAAAATATAATTGTGAAAAATGTTGTTTTGACAAAATGCTGCATTTTTTTTAACAATGTATGGCTATTTAGATTGTCATCGTTTGGTCACACTCATCAAACTCATCTTGATTTTAAAGGGGCCTGAAATACAATTGATATTGATGCTTAACTATAAAGCAAAGCACTTCTAGGAAATACTATGCCAAGAAAGTCAGTGAAAATGTGTTTTTTATAGTATGAAGACTTCCATACAGTAAGGACTTTGTACAAATCTATAGCATTGATTTTTGTCCTGTTTAACATATTTATGAAAATAGAAAGTTGGAGCTGGACATATAAAAGGGCTTCTCGTGCTTTTTAAATAGCCACAGTAATACCTTTTATGTAGCCTAAGTATAAGATAAATCATTAAAGTTGGTATTGTATAGATGGTTTCAGCAGTAACAACATAAACAAGCGGCTGTCGTGGTCTGCACGTAACTTCCGGTAAACTCCGCTAAGAATAAATAACAACAAAGTTCTTTAAACGTAGTTTATTTATATAACAAGCAAAAAAACAACACGTAGATTACCTAGGAAACCAAAACATTTGTTATTTTCAACGAGGCATTTGTTCAAGAGATCCGTTTAGCAACTAGTCAGACCATTAAAAGTCAGACCACGTGCGTCCGATGAAACGGTAGTAAGTTTGGTATGTTTTCTTAAGTTTGCCAATATTTAGACATACTTGCATAATCGTGTTTTGTCCAATTGTGACTTAAAGGCTCTCTAAGCGAATAATGTACGACGTCACTTCCTGTTGATGTTTGAACTGTTTTCAAACAAACGGAGCGTAGCTAACGCTTCCCTCTCCCGTCCGTGCTTTCATGAACGCGCCCAACCCCCACCCCCAAATCCTTCTTGTCGTTTATTGGCTGGAACACTTTGTTATGTTTTGTTGTGCTAGGTTTGACCACTATGTTGATATTGCCGTTTGTCGAGCCTGAGCTGTCTACAGAGATCGCGTTTTTTTACAGTTTGATCAGCGGACAGGCAGCAAGCAGATAGTGAGGAGATGTTTGCTGTATGTAACAAAAAATGTTTTATGGTCTAAAACGCGTCAATTCGCTTAGAGCGCCTTTAATGGCGTCTTTAAAGGCTTTAATGTCTTTCAATGAGCAGAGATAGAGGTTGACCAATTAATCGGTATCGATAGTTCATTCACTGTAAAAAAAATAATGCAGCATGAAGTTAAAACAACTTGGTTTTGCAAGTCAATTCAACCTAGTAAGTTTTGGCTTAAAAAAGTTGACAGGACGTTAATATTAGTAGTACCTCAAACAAAAATACATGCAGATAAATCCAACCCAAATGTTTAATGTCATGATTATTAACATCTATTTACATTAGCTTATCCATCTGATTACTTTTATCCATGATTTAGCCAGCTAAGCTGCACCTTTTAAGTTAATAATGAAAGAAAGCGAACTATATGCAGCTGCAGCTACATGCTTAACAAATAAAAATCTAATTTCAGATCTTTTTCATCATCACTGCAATACAACTTTTGTTTTTTGATTTGTGTTCAAACATTACAAGACTAAACATATAATAGACATTTATGTAATTTCAATGTTACCAGTGGGAATATTTCACAGATGTATTTACTTCAATACTTATATTATATATATTATATTTAAAATTAATATACTTTTTTTATTATACATTTATTTCATTTAGCACATGTTCATGGTTCAGTACAGTTGTTTTATTGCTTTTTGTTACTGTTTTACTGGTTGTTTTTATCCAGTAGCGGTCGATTAGTCGGTTATCAGCAAGTACGGACCAACCTAGTTATCAGTATCGGTACAATCCACTATCGCTCGACCTCTTTAGTAATAAAGCCTTACTTCTTCACATGGAAGACAAAACTTATATGAAAACCTCCTCAACAGAGGGTAAATGTCCATCACAATAAGACAAGAAGCTGCTTGCCTTGTTACCCTTTTTTGCCCCGGCTTTTATTTTCATTCTGCCACCCACTTTAAAACCATTTACCTGTTTACTTTATCCGTATAAAGAGACCAGGGAAAAGTATCAAGGATCTATCCTCAAATTGAGGGAATTTCCAGGTAAATTACAAAAGCTTGCAAGGATATCTGGGATTAGGATGTTAGCGGTAGGTGACTCATTCTGTGGCAGACTGATGGGTTAACATTCGGTGCTGCAGGGTTTGTGTAGCCTCAGGCTGCTTTGGGAGAGGCATGGAGGCACATTGACTGATCTGCTTGATCCATAGTGAGCTTCTCGCTGCTACCTGAAACATTCCTCTAAGTAAACCTCATAGATTAATTATTGGTGAAAATTGGAGAGAACAACAAAAGCATGGCAGTTTTAAGTATAGTTTAGGAAGTTACATGGAGTTATTCAAATTTATACACTGTAGAAAAGAATATGCTGGATTTACTTAAAAATATAGTGCATCATTTTTACATCCACTTTTTTAAGTAAGTTTTACTTAAAATTTTAAGTAATTGCATAAATTGCATATAATACTTACTTTAAAGAGCCAGTAAGATGACAATTTTAAGCATCCTATCACTGTTTATAAGTCCCGGACAACAGGTTTAAATGCATGCAAGGTTAAAAAACACTGTAATTTTCTCAAAAAATAAATTTAAAATGACCCCATTTCTCAGAGATCCCCAAACGATTCGCGTGAAGCCGTTCAACGACTCAGTCTGCCTAAACTCATTTAAGCATTTATGTAAGCTAACGGAGTCATAGCAAAACCGTAAGTGAGCATGCGTTAGCCACTTGCTAACGTGACTCTCTGACAGTATATTAAGAGTATAAACAACGACATCATTCATCATTAATCCAAGCAATAAAAAAGACGATAGAAACTAACAATTTTACACTCATTTAAGCATTTATGTAAGCTAACCGGGTCATAGCAAAACCGTAAGTGCAGCATAAGCCGCTTGCTATCGTGACTCTGACAGTATAGAGTTTAAACAACGACAAAATTCATCATTAATCCAAGCAATAAAAAGACGATAGAAACTAACAATTTTACACTCATTGTGACGTGGACAAAGTCAAGCAGGAGATTCAATCCATATAACGATTCAGCGATTCAGAGTCGACTCCCTACTTAGAAGCCAATAACTTTATTAATCATGCACTTTTTGGCTCAACTACTTTACACGTTGTTTACATTGATGGACAGCTACATGACACACTGCAATAAAGGTTAGTTTTGATTTTGGATCTGTGTGGCTCTTTAAAAAATGGATGCAAAGTGATGCACTATATTTTTAAGTGAATCTAGCCTTTTTTTTTCAGTGTAGGCCTACTATGAACATAGTCAAGGATGGAGTACATGGCGGTATTAAAATGTGTTAGGCCTACGAATAATGCAATAACTAATACTCTTATTTCAATTTCAAACTATATTTTAGAATCTTGTCAAGAAATTGAGAACATAGAGGTATTTGAAATTATTTCCTTATAGAATGATGTATTAGGTAATATTATAATATACTACTAATAATATAAGATTAGGTAGCGATATCTGTAAAAAGTGAATATTACAAGATCTACTGTGTTAAAGATATAGTTAAATTAAATGCTGAAGGACCACATATTTAAATATTTTAAAAGAATAACAATTGTCACAAAATACAATAGATTTGCAAACAAAAATAAGCAACATAAAATACAAACATGGTGTAACTGACAAATGACTTGCCCAATCACTGATGAGTATACATTTCCCTAACTACCTTTTCTGATTTGACTGACTTGTCTTTGTGCTTTCTTACTTCAGATTTGTTATTTGTTGGACTTTCTTTCCTCAAAAGATGTTTATACACATAATAAAAAGGGAATGGGGACTGGGGATGCTGGGATAGACTCCAATTCACTTGTGACCCTGCAGAAGGCAAGTGGGTTTGGGGAAGGGATAGATGGATGGGGGCTGTCAAATTACAAACAGCAAGATAAGACCAGACAAAGATAAACACTGCTGAAGTATCATAAAAAGTGCCCATATCACTGACAAAAAAATATTCATTCAATTTACAATTTTTTTTTAAGGTAAGTCATTGCAATCAATTTATTTAAGCTATTTTTTTTTTGTTTAAATGTAGCTTAAATAAATCGATTGCAACCACTTACCTCAAAAAAGTGAGTAAATTGAATGAATCATTCTCAAAAGTCAAACAACAAATTGCATTTAAATGCTCTTTAAATAACATCCTTACTTAAAAGACTGTGCTATCATGTCTAATTTGCTGTAATAATTTTTCATCACCATGACCAAAGAGAGTTTTGCTCTGAGGATGCTTGGGTGATGCAGGTTTGAGTCAGATTTGTGTTATTTCCTCCTACAGAATGTTGTCCCCCCCGGATCACAAAACCATAACATAAACAATTTATTATTTATAAGATTGCAAATTCATACAGTTTAAAATAAGCAGCATAATTAAGTACACATTGAGAGGCGTTTATGGCAGGGGCGTAGCCACGAGGGGGCCTGGGTGGGCCTTGGCCCCCTCATTTACATGTTCGCCCCCTCAGATTTCCAATTGCTTAAAATAAAATAAATAAAATAAGAAAATATTGATTTCTTAGTCTGATTGACAGCTGTTTTCAAACTTGATTGGATTAGCTCATGTCAAGTGTTGTTGTGAGTAACTTATGCTGTCATCTTTGTAGGAGAGTTCATTAATATTTGGTGATAATGGCAGCTGGCATGCAAAGTACAATATTACGCTTTTTCAAAAAAGCACGAAAAGATGAGCGAGAAGAAGAAAATGTGCCATCTACATCATTTGAGTCTACTTCATGTTCTGCTAAAACGGTGAAGTAAATATGCTGTTTTAAATGTGTACAGGTGTTAAGCTGTTTTATTTATAGGTGTTAAGCTATATATAGATAGATAGATAGATAGAGAGAGAGAGAGAGAGAGAGAGAGAGAGTTGCGCCCTCAAATTTAAGATGGGACCCCCCAAAAATAAAATTCTAGCTACGCCCCTGGTTTATGGTGATAATCTTTCGACACTATACCGTACAATATGTCCTCTAATATTTTTATACAGCATCAGACATGCTTCATTTAACCACCTTCCATTCTAGGCACGTTTTTTCTCTCTCTTAAAAAGACGTAAAGCACCCTATGAAGTATAAAAAAAATACAATGAGAAAATGTTATGCATTATGCAAAGTTGATATATTTTACAGCAAAGTTTTGTATGAATTACAACATTAAACCGCATGTTTCATTTAGTGATATTTATGACTGTTAATCTGCTTTGTGCCTTAAAAACAGTTAACCACCATAATAACAGTGGTAAAATGGACATCCACATGATAAATACAAGTTTAAAGGGGACATCATGAAAATCTGACTTTTTCCATGTCTTAGTGCCACAATTGGGTCCCCAGTGCTTCTATCAACCTTGAAAATGTGAATAAGAACAACCCAGTAACTTAGTTTGATAAAACATTCTCTGCAAGCATGTGAAAAAATAGCTCATTGAAATTTGGCTCCCCTGGTGATGTCAGAAGGGGAAAATACTGCCCCTTAATCTGCACTATCCAACCACAGCACTGCCATTTAGTGCCGAGATCAGCTCATTTGCATTTTAAAGGACACACCCAAAAAACAGCACATTTTTGCTTATGCCTACAAAGTGACAATTTTAACATGTTATAATAAATGATCCATATGATATTTTGAGCTCAAACTTCACATATGTACTCTGGGGACACCAAAGATTTATTTGACATCTGAAAAAAAGTCTTGTGAAATGTCCCCTTTAAGTGACATTTCCAGATCATTGCCAATACATGCATAGTGTGATAGATGTGTTTGTACTCTTGTGTAGCTCAGTGGTAGAGCATTGCGTTAGCAGTAGGGTTCAAAGCTTGGCAACACACATACATACTGATAAACAATGCATACATTGTAATGCACTGTAATTGGCTTTGGATAAAAGTGTCTGACAAATGCTTAAATGTTTGTATTCAATCGCAAGACTTCATTGGAATGACATTTTGGGGAAACATTGCATTGTTGAAGTATGCCGTAACAACAGACCTGGCAGTCAAAGGCCTGAGACCATGTCTCTGTCCAAGGTTCTGAACCTCTTTCATTTATGCCACCGTGTGTTTTTAAGGCCCTAATTATATCACAGAGTATATCACAAAATTGAGCGCCAGTCAGTCATAACTATTTAAAAGCTCGCTCTCGATTATTACGCACATTATACAGAGTGAATACTGAGCTGTCGTAAGGGATGAAAATGAGTTCTGACACCTCAGCTTTTCCAATAAAGACCCCACCACTTTTTTATTGTTGGCATATAAGCAGGGCAAGTCTGAGCACGTCTTTGCTTCTGGGGTATTTGATGCTGCTCTTGCTAGATTTTACCCTCATAGTCAGTAAACGGGTCTAAACACGCCCCAAAGCCAGCGCATCCTTCCTCCCAAAATCAAACCTATGGGTGCATCTAATGAACAGATTTTTGTTCAAACACACAGGGATATGCTGTATGCAGATTTGGTTAATAGCTATAAGAACTTATTTGGCTCTTTCTGTAGGCCATCATTTGTCTGGTTGACTTCTGCCTAAATTACAATGATCAATAATGTCATTTTTATTGCTATAATATATGATGTGAATGTTTACTCTAAACGTTTTGCTTCAGCGTTGAGTCAATAAAAGATGAGCAACATGTTGGGTTGTAATTTAAGTTAACCTATGCTGGGTTGTTTCAACTCATTGTTGGGTCAAATGTAAACATTTTTTGGGTTCATTTAACCCAGTGGCTGGGTTTGTCCGTTTTTGCCCCAACGCTGGGTTGAAAGTAACCCAGCACTTGAGTGCATGCAGGTGTATACTTCAAGCTTACACTTATTCTAAGTAATATAGGCAGGATTTGTAGTTTTCAGTTAAAAGAACACCTTCCTTATATATTTCCTTGTCAACCTTTACGATTTGCTCAATTTTCATTAAACTAAAACATAAAAAATATTATTTTTTACTTTGTTACAATATGAAAGCAAATGTGTCTTTGGGTTTTTAAGGTGAATATTTTAATGAAACAAGAATTGTTTCAAGAAAAAGGATTGCCCCGCCCTCCCTTTAAAGAATACTTGTTTTCACATGTCAGGAAACTACTATTCCAGCCAACTCTCAAAAAATACATCATGTACCCTGATCTCATGTGAAGCTCTTTCTTAACAGGCTTTGAGTTCGGATGTGAATTTTTTTTTTTAAACTAGACAATCTGAGCAATGCCATCCACACGTATGTTATTGCTGGGTGTGCTCTTACATCAACAATTGTCTCATTTGTTTTAAGTTGGATTTTTAATAGAAACATCTGACCAGGTCAATAAAACGTTCCTCTTGGCCTGACTGATTTGAACAGGGCGTTATCGAAGTGGCATTACTTTGTCTGGTCTTTGTCCTTATTGCATTGCTGTCCCACAGCATATATATATATAAAAAAAAAGAAATGGGTGAAGTGGCCAGTGTGACGCCGGCTGCAATTTCACAAGCGTCAGCATAGGCAGCACATTTGTGAATTTATTGACAGAATTTGCGGGTGGCTGAATTTGTGGGTGGCATGCTGAAACATGTCCATCAGGCTGTCAGACTCATCATTATCACCTAGTCCGCAGAGCTTGCCCAAACGTGCGCCTTTCCTAAGCTAACCTTCCTCTAGCCTATCGTCTTATTCCACCTTATAACACTTATTCCAAGAACAAGTACTACAGAAAATCAAAAAGCTTTATGTGAAACTTATAAAGGTTCTCCGGAGACATCAATCTGTGAAACCTGTTTTAATTCTAATACCAATATTTTTATTATGAATTATTATTAAGCTGCATGTTTCTGTGCACCAACTATAGTCTAAATTCACAGAGAACTTTTCATTATTTAGTTTTTTAGAAAACTAACTCCGCAACGGTATAGTCCCTGAACGATATAATCCCCTATAGTCTGCTGAATTTCTTATTTGACGTTCAGTTCAACCCATAGATGTCTTTGGTAAAGAGCTGGTGTATTGAATCAGGTGTTTCAAATAAAAGATACATACATACAAAGTAAACTGTGCAAGGCTGTGGATCTCCAGCATCGAGGGTTGAGAAACATTGCAGTAACCATAAGAAGGTTCCATGATGAACCTTTTTCCGCCAGCGTTTAAAAAAAAAGTTGCCAGGCGGCGTCAGCGTTTTTTATGATTTTCACAAAAGTTTAATGCCTTCCAGAAATGTTTTTCAAGACTTTTGTTAGAGATCAGATTCAGAACAATGAACAAAACATACACAGTTTTTATTGTTTTTGGATCAGTGGATGCTTTAGTATTTTATAAGTTGGGTGAGAGCGCCACCTAGTGAATAAAAGCAGAAATATGGATTGCCATAGAAACTCATCATTGGCAGGGAAGCATTTTCTCTTAATTGATGATTTAACTCATCAATGGCGGGGAAAGAGTTAAAGGGATAGTTCACCCAAAAATTAATGTCATCATTTACTCACTCCCATGTTGAACACAAAAAAGATATTTTGATAAATGATGATTAGCACACAGTTCACAGGAACCCATTGACTTCCATAACAGGAAAAACAAATACTATGGAAGTCAATGGGTAACGTCAACGGTGTACTTATCATCATTTATGAAAATGCATTATTTTGTGTTTAACAGAATATAAAAACTCATACAGGTTTAGTACAACATGAGGATGAGTACACAATGGGCTAATTTTCATTTTTGGATGAACTATCCTTTTAAAGGTGTAGTTCACCCAAAAATTAAAATTAGCAACATATCCTCCAACCCATTGCTTTGGTCGTTTATCCATTTCACCAAATACGACCAATTTACTAAATTAGCGCCTCTCTCTGTAACTTTATATATTAGGGTATAAAATGCTATTTTGGGGTATAATTTTGCTATGATGACATGTACAGGGATAACATTTTCAATTTAAACCACCAGGATTAATTGCATTTTATTACACATTACACCAGTGGTTTTCAAACTTTTTTAGGAGCGACCCTAATTTTAAAAAATAAAAATTATGCGACCCACACTCTAAATCCCCCCCCCCCCCTCCCCCCTTAGTAGAATGAAGCAGGGCGGTGGCGAAAGCCATCAGAGTGGAGTGAGCCCGGTGAAACGTGCACGCGCGCATCTGTATGTATAACTTACCAAATGAGCAGACCCGACGCCAAACACAAATTCCCGGACGGGCATTTCATTTTTTCAGGGGGCACAAATGAGATCAACCTCACTGCAATTCATAATATCATTAATTATGATAATGGACAAAAAACTAGGAAGAACTGACGTACGCAACGGAGGAGTCGTAAAGATTGGACATAGCCTACTGAAGCAGTCTAAAAACACGTCGCAGGGCTCTCTCAACACTTGTCTGCTTATCAGGGACAAGTAACGTTAGATTAAAACGCCAATAACAATCACCAAAACAGAACACGCTAATGATTCTGCATCCTTTAGTCTCAATGGCAACCGAAAGTGCATAATGTAATAACGCTTAGTTAAACAAATAAGCTCAGCAAACACAAAGTGAGCGAGTGTGTTAACAAAGTGGGTTAAACATAATAAGTTTTTAATAACATGACACAGTTAAGCAGCATCACATCACGGTTGAAAATTTACCGATTTTATATGACAGTTCACTAAACAAGTAATTAATATTTAGTCACTTACATTTTGGACACAATGTTGACTGTTTTTGTTGTTTCAGCAGCGAAAATAGTTCAAAGATAACAGCAGAACCATAACGTGTCAGTCTCACTGTAGTCTCAGCCTCAGACGTCACGCCCACAAACTGTTGGCTGAACGTCTGATGTTTTTCGTACACTTTTCTGGAAACCCTGTGAGAATGTTAAAGTCGTCTTTGATTTGTTGAAATAAACCGGATTTCCAGGAGATATGAGTGTTGCGATTAGTTTCGGTTCCTGAAAAACAAAGCTCTGACGTTCCCTTGAGGAAGAGAATCAGTCGTGTTCACGTGAATAATAAATAATGATCGGTTAACATGGTCAGCTAAACATTGAATTCTCAAAAATATGCAAAGTTCGCGGCATCGACTCTCTAAAAGACGTCCAAGAGTTTTGCTTGAGGCAGTTAGTGGAGTCAAAAAGTTTGGTTCTCCTGAATTGCTTGTATGTGTTAAAAAGTGGAGAGATATGCTTCAAACAGATGTTTACCGGGAGCGTCTCATTGGTGTGGTTGTTGATGAAGTGAACAACGTTGTTATATGGTGAGTAATGTTGTTTATTTAGATGCTATTCGGTTGCATCTGGTTATTTCAATAACTGAATTGTTGCCAGCCGGCTCGTGATTGTGGGGAGTCCGAAACGTGACGCTAGATGAAACAAACTGTGATTGGTTGTTGGACATGTCGGTCAAACAGCTCATGGGCGGGCTTTGTCCAGAAAAAGCAGCGAAAATTGAAGGTCTGGCTACGCGAGACTAGTCTCACTGCAACACTCGTGTCTTAACGGTGGCGCTATGCTTAGCAAACAACTAAACATTTCCGCGCTCACTTTCGACAAACCAATCAAATACATAAAATATATATTTTTTCACATCAGACCAAACACATTTTTATTTTTATTTAGGAGTTTTTATTTCCCCTTGCATCATTTAAAAAATGGCTCTGACCCCGTGCGCAATTTGATCTACTGTCTATGAATTTAATACAGTAAGCTGCGCACGCACATGGGTCATGTGACACAGAGGTGGAGTATTTTTTTATTTTGTGTATTTAAAATATATTTTTACTGTGCTTTTATTCAAGTGTGTTGTAATTATTATAGTTTTTATAATAAAATTGAATAAATTATTTTAGTAACATTTTTTTTTAATCTTTCTGGCGACCCAGTTTTTAATTTCCGCGACCCACCAGAGGGTCGCGACCCAGGGTTTGAAAACCACTGCATTACACTATTCAGGCATTTAGAGCAAATAACGTATCCATTTATTTTGTCACAGTACGAATAACGGAAGAGAACCCAAACGCAGACGTGAATAAAATAAACTGAAGGTTTATTGAAATAACAAACACAAAAACCCACGAGGGGGTAAAACAGGTGATAAACTATGATGAAGTAACACAAAACCGGGAAACAAACACTGGATACAAAAATAACACAGACTCTGATGCTGAGATTCAGGAACACGAAGGACATGAACTAACACACTGAATCTCGACGAACGAACGAGCACACGACAGAGAACGAGAGGGCATTATAAAGACACAACACAAATGGGGAACAGGTGCACATGATTAATTACTCAAGACGAGAGCACATAAGGGAGTAGGTAAAAGTGACAAGACAATGGGAACACGTGACACCAACACATGATGTGACTACACGTGTCCCCACACAAAACACAATGCTGCCATGATCTTGCCCTCTGAAATCAGACCTGAATCTCACACAAAGGTCTGGCAAGACCATGACAGCGACAAGACACTGGGAACACGTGTAAGCCACATACACAATATGACTCCACGTGTCCCCACACAGAACACAGTACTGTCATGGTCTTGCCAACTGAACTCAGACCTGAATCTAGCACCAAGGTCTGGCAAGACCATGACATATTTATTATATGATATAAACACAGCATACAAAACAGTCACAACTTTTTAAAAATGTACTTAAAATAAGTGTGCAGAGGTCAAACGATCGATTTATATGAAGAAAAGATGCAAAAGTGATCTGCTGTAAATATCAGATCCGGTGTACAATGATTCAGAAACTGCCGCGATGATATGTCATCTATGAATGTGAAAAGGCATTGGCTTTCGTGTGTCTCGTGACCGATTGCATCATTACGTTAGCAAAGAATGTTAAGCACTATTGGCCCTTGTGACAGACTACGTCATGCTGGTTTATGTTTGAATGAGATCTGACTGTGCGGTTTGATAACAGAGGTCTTCATCATATAAAGTTATCGTATGGCTTCAGTTCGTAAGATTTGCAACGCGAATGGTTTGTAATGCTTTTATACTGTTTTTTGCAATAAATACCTGTGACTGTACTTTTACTTGCGTGTTGTGTTTTATATGGTTTAGAAGTATTTGGCTTTATTCATACCCTAAACTTTAGGGTAAGGGTGAGGGTGGGGTTAGATGCTCCAAAATATCTTTAAAACCATAAATGTTTATGAAATTGTTATCTGATGTATAAGGCAAAAAACTTAAAAGGTGCTTGCACAAACGACTGGTGAGGTCGTTATTTTCTGTCTCAAAATTAGCCCACTGTTACTCATATTAATGTCATCCTAGGTTAGGCTTTATTCTTTCGATATTTTTTCAGACGAAACAAATTTAGGATTATAGCGTAACTAAACCCCTGGTCAGAGCCTGACTCCACCCACTGGCAATATTTAAAAAATGCAAGAAAAGTGGGCAGATCCCAACGGAGATAGAGGGGACGAACTAAGCTCGTAACAAGCATGTGGTGAGATCGTAACAAGGGCGTGGTGAGCTTGAACCTGCTTACGTCACGAGTTACTTTTTGGACCCAACATCCAATAGGAAAATTCAACTGCAGTAGCCACCGTTCAACCTGAAGAGGGCAGCACACGTTTTTACACCATATATTGTAGTATTGAAACACTTTATATCCAAATGTCAAAAAACTTACTAAAATCAATGAACAGCACTAATAAAGCATCATTCTTACAGATCATTAACTTAAAAAAGTTGCTTAAGGGTTTAGTTACTCTTTAAATAAAATAATATCTTGCATCAGCCTTGTAATGTCACTGCATAGAGGCCGCGTATTTAAAACCCATCAGAAAAAGAAATCCATATAACTCTGGTGAGTGAATAAATGTCTTCTGAAGTGAAACAATACATTTATGAGAGAAAACAATATATATTTCAAGCGTATTTATAGATTGATAAGTTGCATTTAAATGTAAACAACATTCACTGTAAAAAATGTAAAGTTGGATCAACTTAAATTGGTAGCACCTAAAAATGTAACTTAAAATGAACTTGAAATTTTCACTAAAAGTATTTTTCACTAGTTGAAAAAAACTAGGTGTTACCAATTGAAGCAATTCACTTTTTACAGTACTGTAATTTGTGTATAATTTAAAAAGGCAACTGGCCGGCTCCACGTTGGTACATAAAACAATCATTTGTTCTCGTGATTAGTCATCATATGCGTTGTGATGAAACACGCAGCCCTATACAATATCAAATATATCTTTAATGTGAGTCATTTATGGACTAATTTTCATTTTGTGGGTATATCTGTTCTTTTAAAAACATCAAAGAATCATTATTTTCAGCAGCATTTTTCATTGAACTCTTTCTGGTTCCCTTTAATGCACTGTCAACATTTATCTTTGATACTTGGCAGACTCTTATTTAAAGCAACTACACTGTTGCTCAATTGGTTGTTAGCACCGCAAAGGCCATGGGATCAGTTCCCATGGGTCACACATACTAATAAAACATTTAAAGCTTAAATGCCCTTTTAGGGGCTGTCCACACGGAGACGCGTATCACCGTATACGTATAAATTTGTTATCGTATTGGCGTTTCATCCACACGGATCCGGCGTTTTGGGAGACTGAATCCGCTATTTTTTGAAACCGGGTCCTAAAGTGGATAAATCTGAAACCGACACCCTTGCGGTTTCGTCTGTACAGCCAATCCGTATATTTTGTGAAGCGAAAACGTCATCACGTCACGTGTCGGAAGCGTCACACGTAACAGCAACAACAATAATGGCGGACTACGTGATTGTGTTCGTGCTACAGAAGCTACTAAAGCCTACTAGCTTTATTACAGCAAAATCTATTACTTCTATGCAATTGTGGTGACCAACAAGCGATAATGGACAACACCATACGTTGGTTATGCGCATGCTCAAAGTCTTCTTCTCCGTGTATAGTGTATATCTGTGGCAGAATTACAGCGCCCCATACTGGTCCGGCATATATACTACGCTTTCCGTCGGTTTCGTGTTTACGGATAATTTTTTTAGAGCAAGGAAAAAAATTATCGGATAGGGAATGCACCGGCTTCGTGTCGCCGGTGTCACTTTGGTTGAAAGCATCTGCCAAAAGCATAAATAAATGTTATAGTGCATTTAAAACTTGAACTAGGAGACAAACCCATGATGACCTGTCCTGTGCCAGTACCTGTCCTGTGCCAGTTAATTTTTTTTACAATTATCAAACACGTTGATAATGGATATCATTTAGATGTATTATGGATATATAGGGTTCAGTGTAAAACAATGGTGAGATATTGTGAATAAGTTTGTTAGACGGGCGTGTTGAGACAACTTCTTGTGCTTATCCATCTATACCCAATGATTTATGTGTCTCTATCCAACAGTCCTACAGTATTTGCACATGTGCATGCGTGTAAAAGAGCATGTTGATGTTTTTTTCTTAATCTCTAACATAATCTCGCAGTGTGGGAGAAAGTGTGGGAGAAATTTTTAACCAAAAATATTAAGTTAAATAAACAAACTTCCATGCCATGTTTACTGCAAATCTACTAATCTTACATTTATTTATTCTGTATGAGGCATTAAAATCTAATGATAATCTTTAGGCCATAATAGACTAAATTGTACCAAAAAAAGTTTTATTTTATAAATGTAATTGTTTTTCTAAATTTTTAATAATCTGTACTATAAGTTAGTTATTATGTTTCTAAAAAAAAAAGTTAATGCTTGTGGATCAGTTGTCATTTGTAGCCCACTTTTAAGCTATTGTTTAATTTACATTTCATGAGCAAAAACAAAACATTTATGAAGTGCAAATCAGTGGCAAACAGTGTTAATGATATTTATTCAGTTGCTGCACCTGGTGTATGATCTCTCTTTCATCAAATCTGAATCACATTGATACAAGTCCACACAAAGCAGGCTTGCACATTTGGTGTTTTAGAGGGAATATTTGGGATGTTTTTATGGTTTTAGACAAGCTCTGACTTGTGCTATGTGCGCGCGCGCGCGCGTGTGTGTGTGTGTGTGTGTGTGTGCGCGCGTGTGCGTGTGTAAGAGTTTAATGGAGAAAGTCTCATCCAATGATGAACTTGACTACATGGATCTGGTTGCTGCTGTTAAAGATTCACATCCGTTCTTTTCTGTTGTAGCAATGCTTTCAAATGTTCATATACAATATATCCATCATGAGTTAAAGGTTTTCTCTCTGTTTTTTTCTGCAGTACTCGCCATTGCTAAAGAAACTGTACTGTCAGATCGCCAAGACCTGTCCGATTCAGATCAAACTGGCTGCCAACCCTCCCAATGGCAGCGTGATACGAGCCATGCCCATATACAAGAAGGCCGAACATGTCACAGAAGTGGTCAAGCGCTGCCCTAACCATGAACTCGGAAGGGAGTTTAATGAAAGTACATAAAATTCATTCACTTTTTTTCATTTTAAATCTTATATACCATACAGTCCTCCTCAGAACTTTCTTTTTTTTTTAAATAATAAAATCATTGAAAAATGTGGTAGAACTAAAAATCAAATAAATGTTTAGCTCTCATACACGACGTTGGTCACAGTTATCGCCCCCCGGTCAACAGATCCTATAATGCCTGATGAGGCTGGAGAATACACAGCAACTGATCTCTCCACATCCTTTAAATTTTGTTCACTAATTTTGAACGCCACTCATTTTCTGTCAGGCTTCAGGTTAGAGGACAGACATGGCCCACAAGTCAGGTTTAGATTTTTTATTCTGTGTGCACCAAACCCATATTGTGTTTGCTTTTAATTTTGTAAAGATATTCAGAACAATATTTAACTATATTCTTCCCATTGTAATGGATGATTGAGGTAATTTTGTGTCTTCATATTTAGGCTGGACACTTTCATGATTTAGCAACCCCTTTGCATGAAGTGCGTATAAATAGCACATAGTGTGAAAACTCGTGCAATACATATATGCAAAATTCCACTTTTGCGTACATATGATACACCAGTCCTTCCCGTTCACTTAATACTGAGCATCTTTTCATTTCGTTTTATGGATTCGTTTTTTCTTCAAATTGTTGCTTGGGTTTGGGGTTAGATTTGAGATTTGCTTTAGGGTGTCATTTTATTTAACAAAATGTTGTACTCAAGTGACAATGGTATAAAAAGAGGGTAACACTTGAAGGGGTGTTCATAAGCCTGACATAACACCTTCATAATCATGACATGACACGTGTCATTAAAATGAAGAAGATTTTATGCACATTTATGACAACTGTCATTAAGTGTCATTTGTTCAATTACGCAATTTTTAATGCAATGATGACATTGTTTGAGATGTTTTTGTTATGACATTACCAAGACAACATAACTGACCACTTTTTTTTTACAAATGATACAAATTGACTCTGTCAAATAGTTTTATAACAGCATCATAAATATTCTTCAGTTTATAATGTTTTTTTAAGTTTCCACCAGGTGTTAGAGAAATAAAATCAATCATCCAATAATAATAATAATAATAATTAAAATTGATAAAATTATATTTTATATTTAAATGAAAACAGTAAAATAATGGCTTAAGCCAAGTTGCACTGGGTCCATATCGCTGCAAAAACAGTTAATTACATTAACAAAATATTAAATTAATTACATTTTTTGTCAGAAAATTTCAGAACTTTCTGTGTGAGGAAAGTATAATCCTTGCATTTTGTAAAGGAATTTAAAATTAATTCGAACATAGTTTTAACACTTATTGAGATTACAATGACAATTTCAATTTGTATCACTGTAGTTGAGGTCAAGAAAAATATTCATAATGTTGTTATAAAACTATTTGACAGAGTATTATCACTTAATGACATTTAAATGACAGTTTAAGCTAATGTTAACCCATAAGTTTGATAATTATTCTGCTATGTCATGTTTATGACAGATTTATGACAACTTATGATGTATTGGTTTATGTCAAGTTGTCATAACAAAGACATTTCAAACGATGTCGTCTTTGCTTAAAAAATGACATAATTCAACAAATGACAATGACAGTTGTCATACATAAAATCTCCTTTATGTTTATGTCATGTCACGATTATGAAGGTGTCGTATCAGTCTTATAAACACCCATTCAAGTATTATGTGAACGTGAAGGACTGACGTATCATATGCTTGCAAACTTGTTCCGAGATTTTTTACTCACAATCATTTCTGTGGGTGCTAATTGTGGCCAATATGTATTAGAATATAATGTGTATATTTCATAGTGAGATTTTCCCCATAATGTTCCTTGTCATTTTGTACTAAATTTGGGTTAAAACTGTATATTTAAAAGCTGTAGATTTAAAGTCCCAGCAGCAGAAAGCACATGAAATACAAATGAGAAATATTTGTATTTTCTTTCCTCTTCTAATTGAACAGCTTTATTTTTTCCAGGTCAAACAGCTCCCGCAAGTCACTTGATACGAGTGGAGGGCAATAATTTGTGTCAGTATGTAGATGACCCTGTGACAGGTCGACAGAGCGTTCTCGTGCCATATGAAGCTCCTCAGGTTAGTTCTGGTCTTCTCATACTGCACTGACCTCATTTATTTGATTTCAAACCAAGCAATGATCATTCATTTCAGGATGCTAAACGTGTTCTGACTGGATAAAAATAGCCCAGGGATTATTCTCAGCAGGAATATCTATAGTTATCGAAATCACGTGTTTGACACACTTCAGTTCGGTTTTAATGTGAAGTTGTTGGCGCCACCTAAAGGCACCTGAAGTTTCAGTCTTGGAGGCAGGGGTGTCATATGCACCAATTTTTTAAGGGGGCACAACAGTGTGCACAGTTCACAGAAATGTGTGCATAAACAGACATCAAACGAAATATTATAGAGCTTTCAGTCATTTACATGGCACTTACACTTCTAACAATCTGAACACAGCTGCTTTCATGCAAAAACCTACAAAATAAAAGTGTTGACTAACTTTTATATAAAATACTATTTAATCGGAATAATGACATATTAGTATCATATTTACATCTGATACGGCATGTTTTGTTTATTTACGTTTTTTTTAATGACTTGTTTAATTGTGTCATTAATGCATTTTGCACAACAACTGCATTATCCTATGCAATTTTAAATCCATAAAGTAGATAAACAACGAAAATGACATAAGCTATAGCCACGTGATTGATTTTCATGTTCAATAATGATTTTTAAAAATGTTTAGATAAAATTATTAGAGGAACGGATTTTACCTCATATGTGAGCATGTGCGATTCCGCGCCCCGGTGGCCTGACCGCAGTCGAACTTTGGCGTTGTACCAAGAAGATGAATCTAGAAATCTCTACTACTATTACGTCGAGACGGTCACATTTAAAACCATACATTTTCTACACAGAGGAGGTTAACTGCATATTACCGTACTGGGGTTTGGAAATGTTGTGAGCGTTTCTTTATACGTTTAAATTCCTCAGATAGCAAAATGCAGCAGTAACAGCAAAGCTCGTGAACGCGCTTAGACGCTAATGACGTGACTGCAGCGCCTGCTGCCCGCAAGAATAAAATAATGTAACACGATCAAAACACTATCAAAACGGTAAAAATCTCTGAAAAGTGACAAGGATGCAGCACAGAATTGATAATATTGTGCATATTAAACAGATTAAAGGACAAATAACACATTAATGGACGCTTCTTTGATTTTGAAGTTCCATGCAAAATCCATTTGGCTAAAAATGCCTCTGGTTGGAGGAATGGTGTCTGCAGGTTCATATAGTGTTACACCTGATTCATACATTAAAGAATGAAGTGGATTTTGTAATGCAATTACTAAAATTTCATTAATAAAATATATATTTTCAACCGATGACATAAATAACATGATCAAAGGTAATACATGTCATATATACAAATGTGTTGGGTATTAAATCCATAAGTATTGGGACAGTAAAGACAAAATGTCCCTGTTTGCAGCGGAGACAAAATATTGTGAGATCAATATGGGGCAAAAGTATAGAATGTAACATTTTACTAACATTATATTATGTTTCAATACATACAAAGTACAACAATGTTTCATCCTGACGTGGGCTATGTCTGTCTCCACTCAGATTGCAGGAGCAATAGATCAAACTTCGCTGCTTTTCATGTGTAAACAACTAATGCATTCATCACTTAACACTTGTAAGCCAATGGTCTTAATATGCTCACATAGAAGAACATAAATAAATAAAATGTGACATTCTGTACTTTTGTCTCACATTCACCTTCAAACCACAGCAAATTCCTTTATTGTCTCAATTCTTATGGAGGGCACTTGCAAAATTGCAAACTTCATAATCATTGCTCTCTCTCTTTATCTCTATGTTTCTGAAGGTGGGCACTGAGTTCACAACCATTCTGTATAATTTCATGTGCAACAGCAGTTGTGTTGGTGGAATGAATCGCAGGCCTATCCTCATCATCATCACGCTGGAGACACGAGAGTGAGTGATGGAGATTTACTCGTATGACACATCAAATTTCATTTCATTTCAAAATGTAGGTCAACTGGTAGAGCTTGTTGAAAGCAGTGCTAAGGTCATGGGTATTAGTGGCGGCCGGTGACTTCTCTTCCAAGGGACGGGAAATTCAAAATATGCATTCGGTTTGACATGTGTGTAGCTCGTATGGCTGGGTATTGGCAAGGGCTTTGCGATACGATACGTATCGCAATACATGGGCCATGATACGATGTGTCGCCATACGATACAATACGCTGCATGCTGCGATACATTGCAATGCTTTGTCTTTTTTATCAAATTTAAAAAAAAATAGAGCTGTTTTTTTTACCTTTTTTTTAAAGCCAAAGTGTAAAAGTGTTTTAAAGCAAAAAAAATTCTGCCATTTTTTCACTCCCGCTAACTTCTGAGACATTGGCCATATATGACAGACCACTGGACAGCGACAACCACAGCAGTGGCGGAGAAAGTTGTTTGACGCACACAGAGGGATTTTTTTTTAAATACCGATAGTAGAGATTGAAATATCGATACACTATCGTGGAAAATTATCACGGTAGTTAGCTGTATCGATATTTTTGCACAACCCTAGTCGCTTGTCATGTCAAAATATGTATTTTTTGCGTCATGTGGACCTATGTGCATCATGCGTCATGTCAAAATACGTACCTGCTGCACAGGTGTCGAAAGGGTTTATGATAAAAGATATAACGTTCAGAAAAAACTCGCAAGACATTCACTTAACACTGAACCCTGATTACATATGAGATAAAGTAAGTATCTGGCAAACACAATCGTCTATTTCATCATAAACCTCTTTGAAGCGTCTGGGGCAGGCATGCATTTTGACATGACGTGTGATGAACATGATGCGCCAAACACATATTTTGACATGACGAGCCACACAAATGGGATAAAATGACGAGCTTCCCATAGTTATATTTTAAGTTAAACTTTAGCATCTTTCTTCACAGCGGACAGGTCCTGGGTAGGCGTTCGTTTGAGGGACGGATCTGTGCGTGTCCTGGCCGAGATCGCAAAGCAGACGAGGATCATTTCAGAGAACAACAGGCTTTAAATGACAGTGTGGCCAAAAATGGAAATGCCTGCAAACGAAGTGAGCAATAAAGAGAACTTTATTATTAAGATTTTAATGTTGGAGTTTAAGTGAAATCTACTTTTTATTGGAGAAACCTTCTGTTCCTTATATTTAAGTCTGAATGAAAAATCTTGAAATATTTGACATCCTAACCATTGAATTTTTACATGTTCTCTTTAAGCCGTTTCATGGGTTTAACGGGCCTATGTGTGTGTGTCTCTTCACATTTAACTTGAGTCTCTGTTCCTGACTTTATAGATTTCAAACAGACTCCAGCCAATATGACAGGACCTCCCATCAACATAAAGAAAAGACGACACGGAGAAGAGGAGATGTTTTACATACCAGTGAGTGTAGAAACGGGCACTTTTAATATGGGGTGTTTGGGACTGGATTTGGAGGCTCTTGCTACATTATTATATATATTATTCTTATAATCTTGGACTGTTGTGAAGGTGCGTGGCCGGGAAAACTTTGACATCCTGATGAAGATAAAAGACAGTTTGGAACTTGTGGAGTTTGTACCACAGCAGTTAGTGGACTCCTACAGACAACAACAACAACAGATCCTACAGAGACAGTAAGTGTTCATTTACTGTATGCCCAAAACACATTTAATACATATACAAAAACTAATTATAAATAAAAAATAAAACGTCATTCCCTGACGAATACTCCATAAATATACTGTATGTAAAGTCCACTTTAAATACATTTTCCAGTTTTTATAAACTTTGTGCATCATAATTTAAATGAAATTTCCAACATGACCTCATGGAAAGTTGTGTTATATAGTCGTGAAAAATTGTATTAATTTATTCGTGTCCATGGCATGAAATTCAGCTTTTTTTCGTGCCTTGAGCACGAATGTCTTTTTCGTGTCACTCACATTAATTTCTATAAATAGTTTTTCGTCTCCATGGCATGACTTTTTTGTTTCATTTTATGTATTATTTTCTCATTATTTTCCTATTTTTGAATAATTGTCGCTTGGGGTTAAGGTTAGATTTGGGATTTGCATTAGGATGTACTTTTATGTATTGGTTTTCTTCCGCTTTTAAAACAATTCTCGCCTGGAGTTGGGGTTTGGGTTCGGATGTCTAAAAATGTAACAGAAAGTGATTCTAATCCTAACCCCAAGCGACAATGGTAAGAAAATATGAAAAAACAATGAGAAAACAATACAGAAAATGAAACGAAAAAGAAAGCCGTGCACGGGTGACATGGACACGAATAAATTAATCACATTTTTCGTGACTATAACACAACTTTCCGTGAGATAACACTTTCCACCTTTTATGAAACAATTCAACACTTTTTTAAGCTTCCTTTAAGACGTCTATATGTAAATGAACACTTTTCTGATTGGCCGGCTTTATTACATGTGAAATGAGCAATGATGTTCCACCAAGCAGGTTTTGAATAATTTAGGAAGTTATATGTTTATGTGCTAGTACAGTGGTTCCCAAAATTTTTCAGCGTGTGGCCCCCTTTGTGTACGGTGCATTCCTTCGTGGCCCCCAAAGAAAATTTGTGACAAAAAAACTGTTCTAAAACTCAACATTTTAATAAAAAAACATTAAATTATACAAAAAAGTAGTGCTTTTGGTTAGTGGCCTTTTTTTTTTAGGTTTAATTACACAGAATTCATGATAAATTAATGTATTTCATAAAATGTCATAAAACTGGGGCCCCCCTGGCACCATCTCGCGGCCCCCAGTTTGAAAACCACTGTGCTAGTGGTTGTGATGTCAATGTCATAAGTTTCCATGATCATTTTTGAGGTGCCGTTTTTGCAGTTTAGTTTCCTCATTAGTAAGGAAAGAAACATTAAATATTAATTTGAAATCTTTTATTTGCTAATTTTTAACGAATGCAGACCTTCCACAAGGAAAACCAGTTTACTTTCAAAGGACACGAATACCCTATTTGGTTTAATCATTTGTAAATATAATGTCATATCATATATGTTATTAAAAGACATATTTATATACATTTTTGTG
The DNA here is from genome assembly GCF_027580225.2 of Misgurnus anguillicaudatus. Classification (NCBI taxonomy): domain Eukaryota; kingdom Metazoa; phylum Chordata; class Actinopteri; order Cypriniformes; family Cobitidae; genus Misgurnus; species Misgurnus anguillicaudatus. The sequence continues at coordinate 9,316,409 of NC_073341.2, forward strand.
TAATATTAAACTGTACCAGTCAAAATGATTTATAGCATCTGGGAGACATGTTTTAGTTTTGAGCGGTTGTTATCTGGGAATAACAAACCTGCAAATGTCGCAACTGGCCAATCAGAATCAAGCATTTCAACGAGCCGTGTAATAAGTTGTGTTATGTGACGTACACACCAAACGTGAATTCTACGATTTGCGCAAGTAGATAACGTACAAATCAACACAAAGAAGCGAATAGATGCAAACTCACGAGGGGCGAAAAACGCACTATTCGCCTCAAACACGTCTTTGCACAAGTTGAAAATATTCAACTCAAGCTAAAAATATGCATGAAATCGCGCGAGTAATCTAAAGTCAGGAACGTGATGCTTGGGTTTGAATGATTTAACTGTGAAATTTTACTGTGAAAATGACCCCTTTAGGATTGGAAAGTGATTTGATCAAACCAATGGTACTTGTTTGATTAGATTAGTTTGATAAGAATGATTAGAAAGCCACTTTTGTGCCAATACTCTCTTATAAGATACTGCCATGTATTGAATCTACCAAGTGTATTCATTCAATCATCTCAAAGAAAAAAGTTATTTCAACATGAGGGAAAGTAAATGATGACAGTATAAGGACTATTCCTTTAAATCCCTTAATTTTAAGCTCTTTATTTAGGCCATACATTGATTTTATTTGGCTCATGTGATTCACAGGGGTCATGTTTCATCTCCATCACACTATGGCTCCATCAATAACATGAATAAGATTCATGGGCCCATCAACAAGCTTCCCTCGGTCAACCAGCTTGTAACACAGCAGACCCAGCAGAACGCAGGGCCCTCTGGAGCCATGTCACATATGGGTACGTTTATCCACGTATACATCGATCATATAGTGTAAAATGTTTGATTGAGTTTGATGCATATGTGTAAATCTCCATCAAAATGTCTTCAATGAGAAATGTACAATAAATGTCATTATTTATGAATAAATTGTCCTTTAAAAGCATGGTGCTTCAAAGTCTGTTGACACTGAAATACTTTTAATGTCCATAAAACCATTTATAAATTATTTTCAATATCTTATCTTAAAAGAAATAATCAAATATGTTTTATTTCAGGGGAAATAGATTTACTTGCTGATCTTAGTGAAATGATTTGCTGAAACAACAGTAAAATGAGAGGCCGTCTGTGTTCCCTTACAGGTACGAACATGTTGGGTGGACATCACATGCAGTCTAATGGTGATGTGAATGGAGGTCACCCATCACAGTCTATAGTGTCCACCTCTCACTGTACCCCTCCCCCACCTTACAACCCCGACCCAAGTCTCGTCAGGTACTTCACCCTGCAGTAGCACCTACTGTACCTCTCTCTCTCTCTCTTTCTCTCTCTCTTTTACAAACACACACTCATACTGTACATACAGACTGTATATGATGTATAGCTTGACTTTTAACAATGCTGAAGATTTAAATAGCTGTTAATATGAACTTTTTTACTACTGAAGTTTTCATTTTAGTGTAAATAAAATGAGGCAAATGATACACATGATGTCTTTTATCGCAGTGGTCTTTTTTTCAATTGAATTATTCAATTATGCCTCTTCAGTCAGAGTCAGGGAATTGTACTGATGCTTTGCTCACATGATTTTTATGATAATGAAGAGTTGAAAAGAGGCGTTTGGCTGCCTAATCCATATTTAAACACACAAACTGCCGGTCAGAGAAGACCTTTCAACTGTAAATGATGTGCATTCTTAAAACTCTTTATTATTCATTAAAAAATTCGCAAATATACTTTCTTTTAACTCTTTCCCCGTCAGTGTTTTATAAAAAAAAACTAACAAACAGCAGAAAAAGTTCATGCCTTCCAGAAAATGTTCTTCTTTAAAGGTGCAGTGTGTAAATTTTAACGCATCTAGTGGTGAGGTTGCGAATTGCAACCAACGGCTCAGTCCACTGCTCACCCCTTCTTTTGAAACGGATAAAGAAGCTTTGGTACCCGCCACTGGAAAAACATGTAATTGAAGGAGACAACTTAGTAAAAAAAAGTTTGTCCGTTAAGGACTTCTGTAGAAACATGGCGGCACAAAATGGCGACTTCCAGATAAGGGGACCCTCTGTGTATGTAGATAAAAACGTCTCATTCTAAGGTAATAAAAACATAACGGTTCATTATAAAAAGGTCTTTATACACCCCTGATAATATAGTTTTGTGTATTATTTTGCATTTCTGTCAAGAGAGCTTTCTAAAAATTACACACTGCACCTTTAAATATATAAACATACAATATATCAAATGAAAGAACAGACCCTCTGCTTTCAAACAAATAAAACATAAAACTTTCATTCTATCTTTATTTGTTCTCTTTTTACCACCTCTCAAATATGGGTGGGTTTCTTTAAAACACACATGAAGTTTTTACTGTTTTTGGATCAGTGGATGCTTCAGTGTTTTATAAGTTGTGTAAGAGCGCCACCTAGTGGATATTAGCGGAAATATGGATTGCCGTAAAAACTCGTCATTGGCATGAAAGCGTTTTCTCTTAATTAATTAAGATAACTCGTCATTGGCGGGGAAAGAGTTAATGATCTTAAATGACCTAATTTAGTAAACTGCAACTGCGGTGCCTTTCCATGTTTACTCCATTGATTAACCTCCAAATTATTTGTTATTTGATCCAAATCTTATTTATTGGTAACAGTGATTTCAACCTAATGTAATGTGTCATCATCATCCATAAACTCCATGATTACTAATTTAGTAATTAAATTGTTCCATGTGTGTTTACTCTCAATGTATCACATTCAAATTGAAAAGTAGAGTCTATATTTATAATAAAAAATACAAAAATTTTGCAGAATAGGGATGCACCGAATATTCGGCCACTGAAAATCCGAAAAGACTTTTATCACAGAAACAATACGGCTGAAATGTTGTGATGAAACAAACATTTGTTTATGTCTTAGTTTATGTATAGATTACAGCCAGAAACCAGTTTGTGCTTATTTGTCCTTAAAGAGACAGTAACCTCAATTAACCTACTTAAGTCTGTGTCATTAATGTTAATTAAAAAAATCACTTCTGCAGCCCTAAAAAATAATAATTATATTTAATTCATACAATAAAGACAGTGTTAGGATTCATTTGATTCTATTTCTGTACCTAATGCAAATTTCAGACCTTACTTAATATGCAACTTTTTCTTTTTTATAAATGTTCGTAATTTCTTAATTTGTTATTAGATTTTCCCACCTCTTTTTTGCTGATCTGAAAAAGAATCTCATCCGTGCCTCAAAAACCGTAATGTGATCTAAACCGTGAGTTTTGTGATCCGTCACACCTCTAGTAAAGTTAGTACACAGTGATAGCCATAAACGCAATGGTATTAATAATTGGCATAATAATTTCTTTCGGTGTTTCGGTTATCGGCCTTGGTTTCCTTTTTTTCGGTTCGGCCAAGAATTTTAATTTCGGTGCATCCCTAGTGCAGAATCCAACAATAATAATCCAACACAAAATTAAAAGAGGGGACACACACGTCTGCTATAATGTGAAATTAAAAGTGATTGACATTTTGTGCAAAAACTTTAAAGCAACAGTACACCACACAGTCACATTTCTGGAAGTTTTGTATGTCCTCCAGTTGACAACTCTACTTTCAAAATGATTTTGTCTGATGAATGTATTTGCTACATTTTCTACCTATTTTTATTGTATTAAGCAAATCATGATTTATTTATAATAAAAGAATTAATGGAATGAAAAAGTTGTTATGCATCATTGATATAATTGCATGTTTTTAATAGAATTTTTTATATAAACACTATTGCATGCATTGGACTGCACTTATAGCATTGTTGTTTAAGTGAAGAGACTTCTTTACATTACTCTGAAGTATTTTGTTATCCAAAACCATTAGTACAATCCATCGGTAGATGATAATCTTTTAAAATAACTCTTGTAAAATGCAAATGCCGTGGTGCTTTGCTTGTTATGTTCTCCATGGGTGAATATGTAATTCACAGGACGCAGCCCCATGGTCTCAGTGGGATTCCTTTTCTCTCTGAACAGTTTCTTAACCAGCCTGGGCTGCCAAAACTGTATCGACTACTTCACGTCGCAGGGACTCCAGAGTGTTTACCACCTTCAGACTCTTACCATGGAGGTAAGCTAGTAGTTTAGTCCACTATAGGCAGCTGAACTGCATAAAAAGAAATCAAAGAAGTGAAAGTCATTGTCTATCCCTCAGGATCTTGGGGCCCTGAAGATTCCTGAGCAGTTCCGGTTGGCGATCTGGAGGGGCCTGCAGGACATGAAGCAGGGTCACGATTACGGCCAGCAACTTATTCGCTCCAGCAGTAACATGGCCACTATGGCCATCGGCCCTGGAGGAGAGCTACAGCGTCAGCGTGTGATGGAGGCCGTACACTTTAGAGTGCGTCACACCATCACCATCCCAAACCGTGGAGGGTCTACAGGGGGTGAGGAGTGGGGGGACTTTGGTTTTGATATGCCAGACTGCAGGATACACAGGCACCCGATAAAAGAAGAGTATGCAGAAAGTGACGTTCACTGAATGACGATCCTCCAAGATGGCGTCTTTGTTTCTATGTTGCTCGTATGGTTTTCGCTTTCTTAAAACTGCAATGGACAGTTTATATTCTTTTGTGTGTGTGCGTTTGTGTGTGTGTGTGTTTTCACATTGTAGCACTTCCAATTATTTGGTACAAATGTTTTGCATAGGCTGAATGAATTGTGGAAAACAATTGCTAGTGCTTTGTAGAGGCTCCACAGACACATTTCCCAAATAGGAATTAAGATTTTTTTATTATCAGTTGTGGCCTTATGTTAATGTTAGACGACACAAAACAACATGACTCATTATTATTATTATTATTATTATCATATTGTAGTTGTACATGGTTAAAACCATTGCCTTATTTATTTTTGGCTTAGTGTAAAAAATGTGCAATTGTGTATTATATTAAATGATGTACGTTTTAAATAGCAGGAACTAATGCCCATAGGTTCCCTAAAATGATACCTTAGTTATTTTTTACAATCACAGATTTATTAAAACAAGATAATAAATATGCTGGTTTGTGTATCAAAAGGCATTGTGCATCAAAAGACATTAAATGCATTCTGCACTGCAAAAAAATATGATACAAAAAATAATAATAATATTTTCTTAGTATTTTTGTCTTGTTTTCAGTGGAAGTGTTTTGAAAATCTTAAATGGAGATGCTTTTTCTTGATGAGCAAAATGACCCAAGAGAATAAGTCTAGTTTTTAGACCAAAAATCTCAAATTTGTGAATAAAACAAGCAAAAAATCTGCCAATGGGGTAAGCAAAAAATCTTGATAATTTTTCTTAAACACTAAATTCAAGAAAAATTTAAGAAAAAAAACTAGACTTGTTTTCTTGGGTCGTTTTGCTCATCAAGAAAAAGCATCTTTATTTAAATTTTTTTTAAATATTTTTACTGAAAACAAGACAAAAATACTAAGAAAAATACTTTTTCTTGAAAATCAATTTTTGCAGTGTGCAGACAATTTTATTATAATTGAAATTACTGTGCATACAAGATAGACATTTAACCAGAACTTACATTTGATCTTGGTGTTATAGGGTAAATTGAGATACAGGAAAGATAATTTTCACCTTCCAATATGTCAGTGTCATAAAATACTTAATAGTCAACTATTTGATTTAAATAACGAAGACACAGTACAAGAACAGAAATGTAATTATGTTGTTTTCCTTAATTTTTTAAACAAGGCACAATATTTTTAACAGATTTTTTAGATGGTGCTTTATCCTAAACATTTTTAAATCCTTTATATTTTTCTGTTAAGTATTGTGTTTTTGACCGGGAATATCATCAGACCCGGTTTTGTGGTTTTGGCCTTGCAGGTCAAGGTTTTATTTATCATACTATATTATAGTAATGTGTATAATTCATTTTGGTACTCGGTAAGCACACTGCAATCCCTACACTGTTTTTCATTGTTTTAATGAATTCTGGTTTATGATGCTTTATTAGCGAAGCTATGGCTCATGTGAAAAAAGCCAAGGTTTTAGGGTGAAGCTCATGAAACCATGTTATGGTTGCATTTTACCAGAATAATGAAAATACAATTTTTGTAATTTTGGTATTTAATTTTTTATTACACATTACAAACCACTACAGTAATTTTCTTGTGTTTAATTGGGAAGTCACAATGCAACACATGGTCAGTCATTGTTTCTTTATTTTGATGTGAAATATGACATGGACAGGTTCAAAATTGACCCTTTAATATGTTTTAACAAAGACAAATTAAAGATTTTACTCTTTCAGGGCCCAGTAATATCACTTCTTGCTAATACTAAGAAGAAACAAGTGCTTTAAAGGGAACAGCTGATGGACATATCTGTTTTAATTTAAATTGATCAAATCTCATTTATCCTTTTGGGGGGGTGGGGGGTTCATGTAAGAAAGCAGAAGTGTTTCATGCATATGTGTCTATAATATGTACAAATGTCTTGATAATCAATTGAATATTTTCTAGAAAGTTTATTTACATGTCATGGTGTAAAATCTGCATAAAACTGAACTAAAAGGGCCATGATTTGAATATTAATAATTAAATAGTTTGAATGTAGTAAATGGTATACATTTGTAAATTTTAATCAACGAGCAAATACATGTGTAAATAACTAGTGTTAACCATAACCTTCATTTTCTCATGTGATAAGAAAACCACTTTTTAAAATTGGATGCTGTTGAAGGGAAAACTATGTTTTTTTTAACTGGCAATGATGGTTAGATGCTATACATCAAAGCACTTTAAGGCTTTAGGGTATTGTAAACAATGTTATATTCACAGTTAATGTCAGTCAGTATTATGTCATGTTGTCATTTTGACAACTACAGATTTTAGAAATGTTTTAAGACTTAAGATATTGTGTTTTTATCAAAGAGCTGTAATGCTGTTTCTTTTTTATATCACCACGTTTGAATTATGTAAAGTGATTTCTTTTTAAAAAATAAATACTAAACGTGTGCAAAAAAATAATGATTTTTAATGATAATTTCAATGTGTATTTTGTTAACATGTATAGCTTTTGGTATTTTACTGATCATTGCATTTAGAAAATTCCAGGCAAATGTCAAACTTATCATGAAACGTTAAGTTTTTACACAAACTGATATCTCATATGTAAATATCTGGTAAAAAATAAAAAGCATCTTTTTATTATGTTACGTAGTTTAGTGTGCACATTTCAGAATTCATAACATTGTTTCTTCCCCATAAATGCGCATACAATAATTATGATAATGATAATAATAATAGCAAAGTGTTATTTATCTGGAACAGAACACTGATGTACAAATTTGCATTATGTATTGTATATAGTACATATGTATACATTATAAATATGTTAAAGTTAATAAGGTCATTGAAATCCTTATAATAGTGATACAGAAATAAAACAAAATAATGACTTATAAAGAAATATAAAGAAACTAATATTTTAGGTCTAGTCAATCTAGACAACAGAAATGTAATGTCTGTATCAGTGGTTCTCAAACTTTTTCAGCGTGCACTGCAGCCACCACCCCCCCCCCCCCCCCCCCCCTGTGTATGGCGCATACCTTCGCGGCCCCCCCAAAGAAAATTTATGACAAAAAAAGTTCTAAAACTCAACTTTTAATTAAACAAAACGTAATGAATGACACAATGTAGTGCTGTTGATTAGTAGCCTTTTTTTAGGTTTAATTCCACAGAATTCATGATAAATTAATTTATTTTATAAAATGTCATAAAACTGGGGCCCCCATGGCACCATCTCGCGGCCCCCCTGGGCCCCCAGTTTAAGAACCACTGGTCTATATGCATATGTCTATATCAAAAGTCTTCAGCAGGGGTTCCATGACCCCTAGAGGACCCATGGTTGCATTGCAAGGTGATGTTTTAAATTAAATTAGGCATCAAACAAAAGTTCAATAATTGCAAAATGCAATAAAAAGTAATGATTTTTTTAAAAGCCTAAAATTACCACATTAAAATATATTACATATAATAGAAATGTTACGTTGTATGTTATGTATGTATGTGTGTGTGACCTGCATATAGTTATCGAAGTAAACCCACTTTTATTGTATAAATATCGCGATATGGTATCATGCCATCTATCCATCAAGGCGGGGGCCTTTGCCTAAAATGTTAAAGATTTCTGGTATATATACTGTTTAATTTTCTTAAGGATTGTTTCTTTCTTCTTGCTTTTTCTTCTGGTTTTGCTGTAAAAAATTGCCCTGCCCGTAAAGCGAGAAAACTGAACACAATTCGTTATTTTGCGTTATATTTCCTTCGTGATTGTATTACACTGTGAGCGGTTTCTCTGAGCTCGACTGGTCAGGTCTGACGCAGCAGAGGTCACACAAACACTGACGTGTTCTCAGAACAGCAGCGAGTCGCGCGGATCGGCAGCGGAGAGTGACACAGCGGCAGAACCGGGTAAGAGAAATACATTTCTTGTCACCTCACACCTTAATCAACCTCCCAGAGAGACCGACCCCACGATTATGTTAAGATCATATTTTCCGGCAAGGCGATTTTAAAATCACGATTTGAGTAACATACATTATTAGTGCTAGCAAAGTTTACCTCTTGCTCAAATCGCGTTCGGATTTCCCCGGAAGTGAGTTGTCCACTTTTCTGCGTGTCTGCTGGCCTTTGTAGTTCTTTCTCGACGTGTAGCACATAGGCTTTCATTGCACAGTCACATATAAAAACTACAACAGGGTTGTTTCCGCTCAGGCTTAACGGTGTCGTAATGCACGAAGGGAAGTGTAGTTCAATACTCGGCCGTTCTTGTTTAGTGTCATAACAAGAGGGCCTTTGCGAAAACTACAGTAACCAGCATGATTTGCCTCTTCAAGGATCGCTTACCCACAGCTAAACCGATGCTAAATATCAAATTAGCTTGTAGGGGTTGACCATCAGTGTACAAGATAAGCGGTTAATTGTATTATTAGTAAGTTTATAACAGTTAGTGGTGAACGTTTAATCGTTAAGTGTTGGTCGATGTGGTTTTCCGGTAAAAACAGCCTTATATGTACCGGAACTGAAACGTCCTCTGCCTGTATATTCATTTGCATATACTGTATTTTTCCTTTTAGACCCCAGATGAATGACTAGTATCTGGATGATAATTGTCGGGTTGGCAAATATTTGGCATATAGATAAATGTGTAGCAGTTGGAGAGTTATATTTTACTGTCACACGAAAGCAGTCATTGAAGTATGAGGAAATGTGCCAGACGAACTGGTTTAGGACTCCTGCTTTTGGGAGAGGCACAGGACTGACCCTTCATTTATCTTAGTTTAAATGATCAAGTGGGCTGTTAATTATCTTACTTTAAAAACATCTGCTTCATTTTGTACTTCAAATTACATCTAAAGGAGATCAATTCTGGAAACCAGTGATTTGTGTATTGTCAATTACTAAAATAAAGGATTAAATGTCATACTATACCTTTTAATAGACAAAGGTAATAAATCTTTATGTCCAAACTACTTGAACATTATCAAACGATGGAAATTCCTTTAACTAAAATAAATAATATGTCCTATGGTAATGTGTATTTAGGCTATGTATTAAAATAGCTTTTTTGTGTGCTTTGTAAGCTTGTTTATAAATTAAAGCTCCAAATTTTTGTAAAAGAAAAATGTTTTGTTAAGATGCTTCACATTTAAGCTTAAGTCATCAAAAATAAGCATGTTGTGGTGTAGCTGTGCAACACAATGTTATGTAAGGAATAATTGATGACGGCCATTGAATTGTTTGAAAGTAATGCACACACCCAAGGTGGTAATGCGGCACGATGCCAAGCATGTGTGCATTATTTTTAAATAATTCAAAGGAAATTTTTTTTCATAGTATAGAGTTGACACTAGTGATGAGTTGATTAATTTAATAAATGTCTTTGGCTCTACATTCACAGACAGAATGTCAGAAGGAGACAGTAGTGGTGAGTCCATCCATGGGAAACCATCAGCGATCGGAAACTTCTTTAAACGGCTCGGACAGGTTCGGCTATGCAAAGTTATTCATGTTCAAGCAAGATTTCAGCACAAATTTACAAACAAGGTCATATGTTTTTTTGTTTTGTTTTTGGCTGCAGGTTTATCAGTCATGGTTGGACAAGTCAACACCGTTCTCAGCAGTCCGATGGGCGTCCACTCTTATTCTAACGGCCATATATATGATCAGAGTATATATTTTACAGGTAAAAACATCTGATGTTTGCTGTAACAACTGGTTATAATGTTTCTTTATTCTGTATTTTACTTTAACATAGTTTAGTCATCATGCATAAACAGGCACGTACTGAACAGTTTGCTTAATTTCAGTCCTTAAACATTTTTTGACCAAACTTAGCTTTTTTTAAGCATTTGTTCCTGTGTTTATAGATTGCTTTGAATTTTTCTTTTAAAAGTTGCTAGCCAGCGCCAGCTTTTTTATCATTTTCACATAAGTTAAATACCTTCCAGAATAAGTATTAAACATACAATATATCAAATGAAAAAACAGACTGTCTGTTTTTAAACAAGCAAACAAAAAGCTTTATCCTATCTTCACTTGATCTCTTTTTATCACCTCTTAAATATGGGTAGGTTTCTTCAAAAATACAGAATTTTGAACAAAAAGCTGAGATAATTGCATTTTTGTAAAGGATCAGATTCAGAATGATGATCAGGGTGGCATTCAAAGATGAAAATTAAGTCCACTTACAGTTCTCACGGACACGTGTTTTATCAACTGGCTATCCTCCAGACATGACGGACCACGTCTTAATCTCATTTCGGCCGTGTGGCGCACGTGCACGCTCGCGGTGTGAAGCGCGTCCGCACTATTCTCCGAGATGTTTTATTAATTGGCTAGTTATCCTCCAGACAGTGATGGTCCGGACCACGTCTTTCTCATTTCAGCTGTGTGGCGCGCGTGCCCATTCGTGGTGTGAAGCGTGTCCGTGCTTTTCTCCGAGATGCACTCGGCGGCCTTTTTTCCAGCAATTTTTTTTTTTTGACGACCTAGTTAAGGCGGTGGGATCAAAACATACACAGATTTTTTACTGTTTCGGGGTTCGTAAATTATGTGGTGTTTTATTAGGTGGGTAAGAGCACCGCCTAGTGAATAATAGCAGAAATATAGATTGCCGTAAATACTCGACTTTGGCAGGGAAGCAGAGATAACTCTTTAATGGCGGGGAAAGAGTTAAATAATTTTTACTAGGGCACTTAATAGTAATATGAGATCCTTTTAATAAGCATAACAGAAAGCATCCAGAAGACTTGCACTTTTTTGAATCTTAGGAAGTGCATACTTTGCGTTAAACTATGTGTCAGATAAAATTTCCAAATGTTCCAAATATAATTTGTGACATATAAAGTTTCATTTGATTAACGTCTGCATAACAATGAAAATGAAATTCCATGATTTTTAATATTTATTGCCAAGGAGCAGCATGTACATTCAGAATAGCAAAGGGCCTAAAACACATCCTTGTGGTAATCCATAATTTACTGGCGTTAGTTTTGATGATTGCCTGTTTAGATGAATGAAATGGGTAACGGTCTGACAGTTATGATTGATTATAAAATCATGAATTTATGATTTATCATAAACATTTATTGTCTGTTTGTGTTATTTATTAGGGGTGGTACATTGTCACATATGCTCTTGGGATCTACCACCTTAACCTCTTCATTGCTTTCCTCTCACCAAAAGTGGATCCCTCATTGCTGGATGATCCAGGTAGGCCCAAAATTGGGATTTGCATTTAGGATATTACATTGAAGTGCTTATTTCACTTAATGCTTACGCACATCCTTAACCTTTGATGATTTCTGATGATTAGTGAGGAGAGATTTTATTTTATATCCATTCTTTAGATGAAGGTCCAGCACTCCCCACAAAACAGAATGAAGAGTTTCGACCGTTCATCAGGAGGTTGCCAGAATTCAAGTTCTGGTTAGTTGTCACATAATGTTTCTAAAGACCCATGAACAGTTTGATAAGTGCTGATTTCTTGAATGTGTTTATGTCAGGAAGTTTGGACAAGACAAAATCTGTAGTTTTCTTACATAATGTAATTAAGCGCGTCACAAAACGAATAAATCTTGCATTTCTTAAACATTCTGATTTGGGTATGTTTCCGGTCCCTAACCCAAATATTAAACTTATGTGATTAATACAATTCAAACCAATTAGTGTTTACCATAACCATGTATTCAAAGCGACTTACAGTGCATACAAGGTATACATTTTATTATTAGGGTGTGCTCCCAGGGTTGAACCCAAAACCTTTTTAATTGCAAACACAGTCCATTGAGCTACAGCAACAACATATATAGACTCAATTCAGTCAGTGTTTACTGTGTGAATTAGTCAAAATATTTATGCACTTTCATGTTTGTATGATTTTTGTTGCATTTATATGACTGTGTTTGTATTCTGTTTACATCTTTGTCATTATTTGTTGTTTTTGGATAATGTTTTTAGGCATTCAGCAACAAAAGGCATCGTCATCGCTATGTTTTGCACATTCTTCGACGCCTTTGATGTGCCAGTGTTCTGGCCCATTCTCGTAATGTATTTCATCATGCTGTTCTGCATCACGATGAAACGCCAGATTAAGGTTCGGCCATAAAACTTTTTTATCATTCCATTTATATAGTTTTAACTGATTCCATTAATCCAGCTTAGTCCAGATATAATATCGTCAGTAAATTCAAGACCTTTCCTGACTTGCTCAGTATCAAAGTTTAAACAATGTTTGTGTTTTCTCTACAGCACATGATCAAGTATAGATACCTGCCCTTCACACATGGGAAGAGGACTTACAGAGGCAAGGAAGACACAGGAAAAACCTTTGCTAGTTAAAAATTCCCCCTCCTGAAATTAAAGTTATTGATGAAGAATGGTGCGTAAAAAGGGTTGAGGATTTATCCCCCCTTTTTTTGTTGTTTTTTCGAGTAAGAAAAATCTGGACTTGTTGAAACTTGTGATTTGCATTACAATGTTTTTCTGCCTTTTGGTGTTTGGGCCTTTGAGAGCTGCCAAAAAATGTAATGTGTAGTTTCCATTCTTCTCCAGACTTTACAGATTTTCCAATAGATTTTAAAGATATAGTGAAAATAAAAATTCTGCCATCATTTATGTTTGTGAAAAAATATAATAATTATAGAAAGAAAGAAACATAGAATTTTTGAGATACTTTTCATACAAAAATGAATTTGACATACCATAAAACTGGTCCACGCTATGATAGTGCTATGAGACTCTTCTGTAGTCATTTACATATGAGCTACAATGTGGTGTTGTGTGCTTTACATAAAAACTCTTGAAAGATTTTAGAAAACATGGAACGTATCTCATACACTACTTTTTATGGTGCTTTTTGGAGCATGACAGCCCCTTCCTCATATACATTATAAGGAAAAGATCAGTGTTCTGCATTTCATTATTTTGTGTTTTATGATGGATAATAAATGATGACAGTTTTTTCATTTTGGAGACATCTATTACTTGAATTAATCTCTCACTTACTATTTAAAAGCATTGAATGGGAAGGTTTGTCAGTTGTATGGCTACTATTAATGGAAAGCAGTTTAAGCCACTAAGATTTTAAGATGGTGTTTAAAATCCAAAAATCTCTCTATATGATCAGATGAAGAGAAAGATTAGATTCAGGATTGTGATGCACTAATGTAAGAAATTTCCAGGAGAGGGGAGACTGCTGATTTTTGATACTTGCTGTAGTCGTTCCCACGTGTTCATATCAATTTGTCTTTTACATCAATTGTAATTCTTTTAATGTGCTGTACATTATTAGTATTTAATTTCTGTAAATAGTTCTCGACCAAAATCACATCCTTTTGCTGTTGTAAGATATTCTTCATAGATACCTTGTACAACACTTTTTAAAGCAAACATGCATTCCATTATATAGTATAATAGAAAATATTATCTCTATATTCTTGTTTCTAGCATTCCCAATAAAAATCTTCTCTCTTTTTCTTTTGCAGAGGAAACATAAAGTTGAGTGCTTTAACTATTACAAATGGATGGAGAGGGTTGAAGGTTTTTTGTGCTGGGCTCTAACAACTAGTGTAGATTTTTAAATGGAAACAATTTCATTAACTTCCATTAGCACTGGACATGAAGATAAAGCCGTTTTAAAAAAAAGTGCATTTTTGGAGGGGGGAGAACTATATATATATATAATGTATAATTTTTTATGGTTAGTGTTTTTTTTTAAAGATTTTTCTTTTCAGACAATGCATTTACTGTTAAATTAATCTGCATCTTATTAAATGGAAACAGAATCATTAAATAAGTTTGTTAATTGCTGAATTAAAGACATTTGCATGTTTTAGGTTTTCTTGTGCTGCTGTTTAAAAGAAAACACCATAAGTTTAATAACTGTGTACATTTTTCACTCCAAGTGTGATTAAAAGGCCTTGTCCCTTCATGTCTCATGACTTTATTCCTCCAATTTAAATGAATACATTAGAAATGAATGGCAATCAGAATTAGACCAATGTCTAAATAAAAAGTTGCATGAAATAAATCCTGATGTTGAGAAAAGCTTCATTTCTGTTTTGAAAGTCGTTGGGATCAAGTCATCTCTAGAAAAAATAAACGTTTTTAACCAGGGTAATCCAAGCGTAGTTCTACAATTTTTAAATTACATTTTTTTAACCCTTGTGCATCAATTAAAAAAAGTTACACATAGGTTCAGAGGGGACAAAAATGTCTATGTCCAAAAAGTGTCATAAAAATATTATATATTTATATTTTTTTCCACTTTCACTGATGCCATTTTTAACCAGCATCAGCTCTAATCACAATGACCAAACATTCATTAATTTTTAGAATTTTAACCCTTTAAATGCTGGTTTGTTTACACAATGCCACTGCTGTTTTTTGTGAAATTTTTTTTTTTTAAATTATTTTCAATTTACTAAATGCTAAGCAGATTTTTTTTCTTTGAGTATTACAGCCTTGGATATGTCAATGATTAACAACAGCATTAATTTTATGCATACATATTTTTTATGCAGTATCAGATTAAAAAAAGTTACCTCTCAGGTCCATAAAGGACAAAAATGTCCATGTCAAAAAAGTGTCATAAAAATATTATAGATTAATATTTTTTTCCACTTTCACTGATGCCATTTTTTTTAACCAGCATCAGCTCTAATCACAATGACCAAACATTCATTAATTTTTAGAATTTTAACCCTTTAAATGCTGGTTTGTTTACACAATGCCACTGCTGTTTTTTTGTGAAATTTTTTTTTTTTAAATTATTTTCAATTTACTAAATGCTAAGCAGATTTTTTTTCTTTGATTATTACAGCCTTGGATATGTCAATGATTAACAACAGCATTAATTTTATGCATACATATTTTTTATGCAGTATCAGATTAAAAAAAAAGTTACCACTCAGGTCCATACAGGACAAAAATGTCCATGTCAAAAAAGTGTCATAAAAATATTATAGATTAATATTTTTTTCCACTTTCACTGATGCCATTTTTTTTAACCAGCATCAGCTCTAATCACAATGACCAAACATTTATTAATTTTCAGAATTTTAACCCTTCAAATGCTGGTTTGTTTACACAATGCCACTGTTGTTTTTTATGAAAAAAAACGACACCTCCTTTGCAGCGGTTGTAGTCTTGTGATTTCCAGTACAATATATATTTTTTTCATTCAAACTGTTCACGCACACACACACACACACACACACACACACACACACACACACACACAGACACACACACACGCACACACACACACACACGCACACACGCGCACGCACGCACACACACGCACGCGCACGCACACGCACACACACACACACACACACGGGACATTTTTGTCCAAAAGGTCCTGAGAGGAAGTATTTTGTGTACCTAGTAGAAATGAGATTTTTTAAAGGAAATGAAGGTGAAATATTAAAATTTAGTTCAGTTACTTTATTATTACTAGTATTATTGTTAAAAATTACCTTTTCTCCAAAAGATGCAATGATATTCAAACAGTTTGTATTACAGTAGCATCCACTGTCTCCTACAACATAATACATCTTATAAAGCATAAGTTTCTACAGTGTACATTTATATATGATTATTTTCATACTGTAGCTGATAACAGCAGCCAGATGGTTTATATATTATTGCTTTAGATGACAAAATACAGCCAATAGTTAATGTCTCCCTCTTGTGGAGTTACACTATAAAGCTCAAGTTTTCAATGTTGCAGAAATCATGATCATTTAAATAGGGCAAACATGTCTTCTTTACACTAGTTAAAATACTATTGCAACAATAAAAAAATATTTTAAGTAAAAATGCTTGTTTTTTATGTTTGTAGTCATTTCTAGTAGTTAAAATGATCATTTGTGATATCAGTATTAAACATTCATGACATCATAAATGTAATTCTTATATAAAATTGACTGTGAATAAACAAATATAATTCCACTTGCTTTTTTGAAACATTACACAATAAAGGTTTAATAAAAGAGGCATTTTTGACTGATTATTACTAATAATCATCATTTGTAATATTTTAGTTTTCACTGTAAGGCCAATGTTATTTTCAGATATCCGTAATGCTATTGTGATTAGTTATAATTTAAGATATATTTTGCTGGATTATAATGACATCTGGATATAATGAATCAATTTAATCAAAAACGAAATTGATTTAAAACTAAAAAAAATTTAAAATATTGTCTGAATGTCCAAAACCACGGCAACAATTGAACATGACATCCTAAATGCAATTTTTGTGCAATAGTGTATCTTAACTCTTTAGGCTACCCGCCAGCATTAAAAAAAGTCACCAGCCAGCGCCAGCATTTTTCATGATTTTCACAAAAGTTGAATGCCTTCCAGAAAATGTTCGTCTTTAAATATCTAAACATACAATATATCAAATGAAAGAACAGACCCTCTGCTTTCAAAAAAAAAAAAAAACTTTCATCCTACCTTCATTAGTTATTTTTATCACCTCTCTAATATAGGTAGGTTTCTTCAAAAACACAACATTTTGAGCAAAAAGCTGAGATAATTAAATTTTTGCGAAGGACTTTTGATAGAGGTCAGATGCAGAGCGATCTTTAAAAAAAAACATACACAGATTTCATTCTCTTACGTGAGGCGTTACTTCCGGGTTGTATAAGTTGCGGAAGTGCGCCACCTGGTGGATAATAGCGGTAATTAATTGACGATATAACTGACGAGATAACTCGTCAATGGCGGGGAAAGAGTTCATTACAGTGGCGGATGCAGAACGTGACATATGGGTGGGCATGGATTAAGTCCGGGTGGGCCTGAATATATGGGTGTCACTTTTGAATAAGAAACTATAACAAGTCTATAAAATTCGTCAAAACTTCAGAACACTAATTTAAACAGCATACACACACACCCGAACTGCAGGTCACATTTTTGACATTATTGATACTTTAAATTGTAATGCAACGTGACATTTATTAAGCCTTTTTGGTAAAAAAAATATTGGGCTCTCATAGCCTACAAAAAAGAACCTGCACACAGTGACAGGAAATATAAATGAACCCAAAAAAAAAAAAAAAAAAAAAAAAAAAGAACCCAAAAAACCTTATACTTTTTTAAATAACCTATTAAAGTGTTTAAATAAATACGGCTACTAAATGCTTAAAATGAAGCTTCTAACATCATATTCTCTTCATGCAAATCACTAAAAATATATTTTTGTTCTCACATATTTAAGTTAACTTACTAAATAAAGAAAGAAAAAGGGAATTGCTAGAATAATGTTAGACTCTGGGGTTAAACGAAATGACAAATAAATAAACATTTAATATACTTTTTGATGAGCACAAGAGCAAGCCTACTCGTGAAGAGCGGAGCCGAGGAGCGCGCATATCAGACGTGAACGAAAGGAATAATGGATTTAATGCTTTCACTTCATTTCCTGACAGTTTCACTTGTTAGTGCGGATAGTAATGGCTAACAAGATGACGCCGAATTACATACAACATAATTACCTAACTAAATCTGAGAGAATGCAAACACATTACAATATTTTTTCCTCCGCCCGACGGCCAAGGCGCATCATTTTTTTTTTAGCCCGACAGGAATTCGCCATAGCCCGTAATGGACGTCGGGCAAGCGATTTTGCGAGGTTTGTTTTGTAGAAAGACTTTCTTTAAAGTGAATTTCGTTTTGTATAAATTGTATCTTAATATTAATCAATGTTTGATCAAACAATTGCCTCGATTTAATAAATAAGAAGCAAACCAAGAACGTCTGTGGTGTGGATTGAAGTGAACCCACTATATTTCCGCAGCCTACACTGCAAAAAAACTCCGCAGAAATTGCAGCTGGGTTGACGGCAATCCACCGCAGACCCACATCCATGCTATCCACCGGCAAGAGTTTGCTCAAAGACAAATGAACATCAAACATCCACAAGTCTTTGTCTTTACAGAGCAAAACCAAAAAACAACAGCATCAGGCAAAACATTCTGGAAAACAAAATCTGAAGCTAAAACAGAAAAAGGTTGATGATGATTTCTGGTTCCCAGAATGCTTTGCATGAGGCTGCTACTGTATAGTTCCACTCTGTAAAGACAAAGACCTGCCAATATTCAAAATTGATTCAACCCTGAACAAACTCTTGCCAGTAAACAACATAAACGCAAATCCACGGCAACCTTCCGGCACCCCAGCTGCAATAACATTGTAATTTCTACGGAATTTTTCCACAGTGTACGTCTTTCTGCTTTAATGCATTTCTTAAATTAATGTCTCAATTACACAGTAGGCTTATAGGTTGTTATGATAGGCTATATTGTATAAAGTGTAGCAATAAACGTGGCGTGACTTATAGTGCTGCTATATCGCTATATCAAACAACATCACTATGATCAGATGTTTTCTTTCTATTTTTTACCCCGCTGTCATATTTGTTGTGTGTTTATGTTATTGAGAGGAAAGCGCGCAGCACATATTTATAACGTGTTGTTATTCAAAATACGTTTTCTATTTGCTTGCAAAAAAAGTTCTCAAAGTGATCATGGCTGAAACCTGCTCGGGAATATTTCATTATAACGCAACATTCAACTGCTTTAATAGTTTTTAAATAGTTATCAGGCTTACTTATAATTTTACTGTTTTTAACATAACATGCAATAGATAAATTACACCACATAAAGTAGTATACATGTCTAACTATACAGAGTAGTATTTTTTACTTTTCTGATTGGGCGGGCCAGCTGTCAATCTGGGCCCGCCCATAGCTCCGCGCCTGGTTCATTATAATATAATTATATTTACATTTATGAACATTACACCAAGCTTTTAGTGCAGTGCAGACATACGTGATCTTTACTTTGAAAACCCAATTTTGATAGTAAAGACTATTTATGGACTTTTAAAATTTAATATCTCATATAAATGTACAGAATAACCAGTTATTGTAGGTTTATTTCACTTCGTATAATGATAAAAAAAGTTTTTCGTTCTGTTGGCACTTGTAAAATTATTTGAAAACTTTAAACCGATTACAAATGACTACTGTAGCATTAAAATAAAAAAACAAAAGCCAAATAAAAAATGTACATCAAAATGATACATTTTTCTTTTATGCCCCAAATCCTGAGGATATAAATTAAAAATCCTGTTCCATGAAGATATTTTGTAAACTCCCTACCGTGAATATATCACAACTTTATTTTGTGAGTGGATGCAGTTGCTAGTGCCTTCATTTGGACAACTTTAAATATCAATACAATGACACTTTTTTAAAACAATTTCATTTATTACAGATAATAATGTCAAACTTTCAGCGTGCACTTTACACACCTCAAGTATTTCAATAGACAAGTGCTTTTAGATTCATTTACAAGGCCACCAAACTATCAAGGCTGTTTCCTAATAAACAAAAAATGAGGAATCCCCAGTCACAGACACATATACTGTATAAAAAAACATGTCCAAATACAGCATCAGCACCCCAAAAACCTCACCACATACAACGATTCTTATTCTTCATACCTCTTATTAAAATGTAAATGCATGTCTGTTTTAAAAATAAAATGTGTTTGGGGCTGAATGTTGCCTATGAGATTGAAAAAGAGAGAAGAGAGCCAGATGTACAATAACTTGACAATCTATGCATAAACAAATATGAATAGCTGCCCATGTTATCTACTTTTATTTGTGTCTGTGCAATAAAATCCAAAACACACTGGATTTAATGCCTAGCGTATAACACTGGTATGCTAAACATTTAATTTTGAAACACTGTTAAAAGATAAGATCAAGGTGTTGATATAATGTCCATCTGCAGAGCTCATTCTTGCTTACTTATACTGTTGGTGATCAAAGGTTATTAGAAAAATCATTCGTGAAATAAATATCTGGGTAAATCTTTTACATTTGTTGCATTCAATTCAACGTGTCAATATACAGTACATGAAAAGGGGTTTTTAATTATTTTTCACATACATTTAGTTTCATAAGAGACACAATGCAATTAAACGTGATGAAAGAATTAAATATAATCCAGAAGGCCAAAACTGAAATACATTCAAGGCTTTCAAGTGAAATAAATTCATGATGTTTATGTCTTCTCGTGAACTTTGTAAAAAAAGGAGCATTGTCAAATAGCTATACAACCGGAAAAAAGAGAAATACTGTGTATAATTTAAAAAACATTTTATAGCCCAAAGGTGAAAACATTTCTGTGTTGGATAGACAGGTAGAGTTTAAGCTCCAAAAAAATGCCTGCAAAACACCAAAGTGTAAGATGTGGTTTATCCACAAAACAGAATTTAAAATTAAAAAAATGATGCCATCATTTCACCTTCATGTTGTATTAAACCCATCTGTCTCTTTTATTTTCCATGAAAGACAAAATTGTTAGTGACTGAAACCTGCATCCACCATCCAATGTCCAAAAAAAAACCATTCCCCAAAAAGATAAAGAAATAACAATCAATACGAGAACATTTTCATTCGTGGGTGTACTATCCCTTTAAGCTTTACAGCATAAGCTGAGGTAGGATAAGATGTCAGACATACACCATATACTGTACCCCGAGATAAACAGCCAGAGGCCATAAATGTGCTTTAATCGTGATAAATGAGTAGCTCTATAACAAAGGTTTCCAGCTCGAATCTTACAGCAGGCAAGTGTAGTTTGTGCGGTTTTGATAGCCGCTCTTAGTGTTTATCATGACGGCCCTTAAGGTGAAAGGGCGCCGAGACGAACGGATCACCAGAAGTCGTCGAATCAGACGTCGACGTGTGGCCGCCGTCAACGGTACCCCTGTTCTCTACATCCGACGCCCCCAGATCAAACACATTCAAAGGTCCTTCATAGTGTCTTGAATACTTAGAAAGTGCCTGAGGTTTAAAGGGCAGAGGAGCCATTTGGCCAAGGATGCTCTGGTCAAGGCTCACTGGATGTGGATGTGCAAATCTAGGATGGGCCACTGGACTGGAATAAACGTTTCCTGCAGATTCCTTCTTCCTACCAAAGGGAGCCTGCGAAAAAACATCAGGTTGCTGAGGCTGAGCCGGGTGACGAGGAAAAGGCGCGTTGGTGAAAACGTCTCCATCGCTATCTGCTTCTTCAGCGATCTGAAACGGAGCTTTGGAGAAGACATCCACACTCGGATCCGTGTTTAACGGGAGATTGGGGGAGTGGTTTACGGTGTTCTGTTCCAGAGACGGCTCTGGTAAGCCACACGGTGGCAAGTGCTCAGGTGACATCTGGAGGTTTATTAAGGATACAGGACTTTGGTCGTCTTCCTCTTCAGAGTCTTGAAGTAAGGGTCTGGAGCCACTGCAATCCAGACTAGGCGTTTCTTCACCGCTCACCTGCGACTGTTCACTTTGTTTTCCGACACCTTCATCATCTTCTTCATCACTGGAATGAAGACAGTCCTCAATGATGTTCTCAACCTCACCACTCTCTAAAAGCGCTTCAAACCCATTACTTTTCCTTTTGGCTCCTGGGAAAAACAAAATGGTAGAAAATGGATTCATGTTAAAGAAATGTGCTACAGTGTGATTTCAGTCAGTCAATGATGGACAATAAATCAATGTGATGAGAAAATATATTGTCATTTGATAAACATACAAAAACAACCAAAAGCGTGGTTGTTTTCTGTACAAGTGGTATACAGTATACACAGCTGATAATAAATAAGAACTTAAACACACTTTAAATGAACATATATTCATAAACAGAAAGTTTTACACTCTATTGACAAAAGCGGAGTTTCGCATTTGTGCTTGGGGGCACTTACTGACAAACAAGCTTACTGGAATATTTTGAGCTTTAAGAGAGTGCAGCGTAATGTTTTTTTAAATATGGTTTAAATAAAATATTTAAGAAAAATTGGTTATATTTATATATAAAATATGTATAATATAAATTATATAAATACACTATATAAGTGCAAATATTTCTTAAATATATACACGAATGTCTGTGTATTTATATATACATAATATAAACACCCAGTACACACACATGTTATGTAAACACATACTTTGGTAACACTTTATATGACCCGCAAAGTATCGCGTAATTAAACCGAATTTACAGCATACCCATTTTTATATCTATATATCTATATTTTATAACTACAGGGTACCTATTATAATATTACGTGGTATGTATGACTCAGTCAAGTCTATGGGGAAATTATGTATTAATTTTTATGATTTTCTTGTGAATTTTTCATATTGACTACTGAATGTTGTATACAGTCTATGTCTACGAGCCACATCGGCAAATAAACATAACAGCACATCACCCCCACCTCAGTAGCCTATATAATTTCTTTTAATAACAAGAGTCCAGCTGATTTAATGTGGTTATCTTTTTTTAAGGCAAGTACCCTAAAAGTAGCAACTTATTCCCTATTTACCAGGAAACTCTAACATTTGCGGACATATTTGAAGTGGTGCTTTGCAATTTTGACTCTGAAACTCTTTTATTTCAAATGACACAATAATGACCACAAAGCAGCACGCTATTTGTTTATTTTTAATATAGGTGTGTTATCATTGGTAGAATAAAACTTTGCAACATGTGTAAACACAAATATTTTAGCCAAATAATTTATGCAACGGCAAACCAGAATTAAACAACAGCAGATGGGTATCCAGCTCGCGCTAAAGCAAAAGACGACTACATGCGTAGGCTACTGCGCAGGTGTAGAGCGCGCGGCCGTCTGCAAGAGGTTTGCTGGAACGCGATCCTGAGGTGAAATTTCTTTAAGAGGTTTTAAAAACTTTCTACACTGTGGAGTACAGCTGCGAGTGATGTGAACAGGATCCGCATGCTGGATAAGGTGACTAGTTAATACATGACTCACGCATTTCAAACAATGTTTTTCAAGACAGTTGCCAGCTAATGGTAGCCTAAGTTAGCCTAAAGTTAATAACTGGCTCAGAAAACTCAGTTTTTTGTCAAGGCACAGTGAAGAAACATTTACTGAAGACTTTCATTTATGTTTTTTATATGTAATGCAGAACAGCATTTGTGAGACGACATCAACTCAACATCCGAGTGGACAAGAACACCCACAGAGGAAGCCAAGTCACAAAAACAACGAAAAATGTTCATGACTTTATTTGAAATAAAAGTTTTGTGTTAATAAAAATGAAGTGTTGGCTTAATTATAATGTTGTAAAGAGGTTTTGAAATAAGTTGTTTTAAAATAAAATAACAATATTCTGTATGTTTATGGTATCTACCCTATAACATTTATAACAAGAGGTGAACAAAGCAGCACTTTAGTTTACTACTCGCAAATATGAGAGTTACCTAGTAAATACACAGAACAAGGGGGTAACAAGCACCACTTTAATTTACAGCCCGCAAATATAGGAGTTACCCGGTACATACACAGTACATGGGGGTAACAAGCACCACTTTAATTAACAGCCCGCAAAGGTAAGTGTTACCTGGTACATACACAGAACAAGCGGGGAATAAGCACCACTTCAATTTACAGCCTGCAAATGTAAGAGTTACCTGGTAACTCCTGTATACATATACAGATCAAAGAGGTACAAGTTGCTATTATTTTTATTGTACTTGCCTTGCTATTATACAGTACAGTCTATACCGAAATAAAAGTGATGTGCTGTTGTATTTGCTGACATGGCTCGTAGACATCGATTGTATACAATACACTTTCACCAGGTAAGTAGCAAATATGAAAAAAAAACTATCAAAAAAATCTATAGACCATATTACCCACAGACGTAATATATTCTTACCTCCTTATTACCCCAAACTTAAAATATTGTTCCCTTATACCTACAAGTACTTACTGTAGAGGTACTCTGTTGTTACAAATAGGTACTCTGTTAATTCGTTTCAATTACACGGTACATTACGGGTCGAACTATAAAGTGTTACAAAAATGGTTCAAATGAATAACTTAATTCCTGTATTGCAATGAAGATTTTACACAGAACATGTAGACAGTATCACATTCTACTACAGTATAATCCACAAAACTACTGACAAATACCACACCACACTAATCTACAGTACCGCTGACAGCTAACACTAACAAACAATAGCCTTGTTTCCACAAACCATCACTATTAACCCTTCAGTAACCACACTGTATTTCATAGAAAAACACTACGTAAAAAATACTGCTTGTTTTTGTGAACTGCTGAAGTTGAGCTAACGGCAACCTTAGTTTGCTCAGCAGTGCTTTAGTTATAATGCAAAAGAGCCATGGAAACAAGGAGGCCACAGATAAGACACATTCAACTAAGATAAAGCAGAGAGATGATACAGGTCTTACCTTAAAGATGAAGGCAAATGTCAGCATTAAAGTCAGGATTAATAAAGCCAGACACTAAGACTTAATTAAACAAACTGTCTAACATCCTTACAGACTGGAGAGGCAGTCATTGTGCCTGTGAAGAATGGATAGGTGCTTTAATATTATGGGATAAATGGGATGAAGCTCAATGTTTGTGAAGGTATTAGATACATGCTGGTCTTACATGTAAAGATAAGAAAGCACAAAACTATGCATACAGCACCTAAAGGAACATTTAAGATTCTAATACAACCTCTATAGACAGCATCACTTCAGTTTACAGGAAATTAAAATTGTCCTTTTTAAGTGTTGGGACTACTATTTACATTTACATTGCAAAAGACTTGCTGACGTCAGAGCTTAATGTTCATTGGCACGGGGGTGTCATCTGATGATTTCGTAACTATAAAAACTCAAAATTTCTATTTTCAATGAATTCCTTTAAACTTTTGTATTGGTGTTGAATTATTTGTTTATATTTCACTAGATTTAGATTTATACATCCCAACATTTACTAAGTACCCTTTTTCAGTAATTAACAGTTCAACTTTGTTGATTCTCTTATAAACATTTTCATGTATGTGTATTTATTTGTATTTCAGTTGCATCCGTGACAAAATATGTGAAGCGAGTAGCATCTCAAACAAGCACTTATCATCAATGTTAATGAGCACAAACACGCCAGCACGTGTCATTAATAGCGATTTAGTTAGATTTAGTACGAACCGTACCCCAGACCACCCTTTTCAGGTGGACTCGGGTGTGGATCGCCGGTGTGCATCCGAGTTTGGAAAACCGTGTTCTCATCATCAAAACGAACCAAACTCTGACGTGAAACCCCCCTTACATTACATCTTGTAAAAATGGGCATAATATGTGCCCTTAAAAGATAAACATTATCTATCATCAAGGCATGACCAACTGTCATGACTTAAACAATAATGTCTCTTTGATAGGTTCACAGTTCGCAAATGGTATCTTCATTTTAGGAATCATGTAAAAATCAGCACTCAAAGAAAAACAATGCAATCCCATCTATACTTTTATTTATTGTTGTCCTCTTCATTATGGGAAACAAAAACAACAAAAAGAACATGCTGGTCAATACTGTATTTGACCAAAAAGAAATAACAGCATTTCAGAATGGACAAGTCTAATTTTGTCATTATATTTCCCTGATGTGGGCTGTAAATCATACACACTGTAACACGAGCATGACTATTCTAACATGAGACTACTATAGCTACGCTGTCTAAAGCACTAGAGTAGAATTGCATAGGTCAGCCACATTTAAACAAAGAGGACGAGGAAAATCAGCAGGCTGACAACATGGAAATGTTTGCATACAAGTAAAACACAACAATGTCCTACTGAGGCAACATTTGCTTGGTGAATCACTGCTCTGAGCATTAAAGAAATCCTAGCTTTCAACAGTTACATTTTAAAGATGAAAAGTCATATGGGTGATGATGTAAGGAATAACTGACAACGGGCCATTCAATTATTCGAAAATAATGCACACCCATGGTGGTAATGCGGCACAACGCAAAGTGGAGTTACACCACAGGTGTGCACTATCTTCAAACAATCCAAAGGACCGGAGTAAAACATTCTGCTTATATACTATATAACTGAAAATCATGGTTTCCTGTTGTCCAAATTAGTCAAGTGTCAATTATGTCACTGTCAAACTCTGAGAGTAACAGCGCTGACAGTGAGAGTAACAGCGTTGACAGTGAGAGTAACAGCGTTGACAGTGAGAGTAACAGACAGTGAGAGTAACAGCGTTGACAGTGAGAGTAACAGCGCTGACAGTGAGAGTAACAGCACTGACAATGAGATTAACAGCATTGACAGTGAGAGTAACAACATTGAAAGTGAGAGTAACAGCGTTGACAGTGAGAGTAACAGTGAGAGTAACAGCGTTGAAAGTGAGAGTAACAGCACTGACAGTGAGAGTAACAGTGCTGACAGTTAGAGAAACAGCGTTGAAAGTAAGAGTAAGAGCGCTGACAGAGTAACAGCATTGACAGTGAGAGTATCAGCACTGACAGTGAGAGTAACAGCGTTGACAGTGAGAGTAACAGCATTGACAGTGAGAGTAACAGCACTGACAATGAGATTAACAGCGTTGACAGTGAGAGTAACAGCGTTGAAAGTGAGAGTAACAATGTTGACAGTGAGAGTAACAGCGTTGACAGTGAGAGTAACAGCACTGACAGTGAGATTAACAGCGTTGACAGTGAGAGTAACAGCATTGACAGTGAGAGTAACAGCATTGACAGTAAGAGTAACAGCACTGACAATGAGATTAACAGCGTTGACAGTGAGAGTAACAGCATTGACAGTGAGAGTAACAGCGCTGACAATGAGAGTAACAGCGTTGACAGTGAGAGTAACAACATTGAAAGTGAGAGTAACAGCATTGAAAGTGAGAGTAAGAGCACTGACAGTGAGATTAACAGTGCTGACAGTGAGAGTAACAGCGTTGAAAGTAAGAGTAACAGTGCTGACAGTTAGAGTAACAGCGTTGACAGTGAGAGTATCAGGGCTGACAGTGAGAGTAACAGCGCTGACAGTGAGAGTAACAGTGTTGAAAGTAAGAGTAAGAGCACTGGCAGTGAGATTAACAGTGCTGACAGTGAGAGTAACAGCGTTGACAGTGAGAGTAACAGTGCTGACAGTGAGAGTAACAGTGTTGACAGTGAGAGTAACAGCGTTGACAGTGAGGTGTGTGTGTGTGAGAGTGAGTGAGTGTTTCTCTGTGTATGACTGCCAGTTCATTTACATACTGTCAACACTGTTACTCTCCCATACATACAGATATTGTTATAACTTTATCTCTTTTATTTTTTTAACTGTTTTACATTTGATATGTAATAAACAATCAACTATGGAATAACTGAACATGACAGAGTCAATTATTTGCAATTAATTATCATATGTATGTGTCTATTTAATGTTGATTTTAAGCATTTTTTTAAGATTAAACACTGGTGCATTGAGTACTATACTTTTATGACCCTGATCAAATAAGTACATAAAAACAGCCCAAAATATCATCTACATATTAGATGGTCTGAAGGTGATGCAAATTTCACACATCTGTCCACCTATCGGAATCAAGAATTCAGCAAGTCGACATTCATCGAGTCTTTAGACGTTTTACATCACCAGTGTAACTTTAGTGTAACACTATCACCCTATGAGCATACAAATGAACAAATCTCTCATAGACAAAACCATCAGGAGGTGATGTCCATCATCGGTTCTGTCTCAATAGAAAACATACTTTAC
The DNA here is from genome assembly GCF_027580225.2 of Misgurnus anguillicaudatus. Lineage (NCBI taxonomy): Eukaryota > Metazoa > Chordata > Actinopteri > Cypriniformes > Cobitidae > Misgurnus > Misgurnus anguillicaudatus. Next base: position 9,344,622 of record NC_073341.2, read on the forward strand.
ATTTACTTACAGTTCATTTGAAATAAACACATACAATCCCTGTCTTTAATCATATGATAACGATTTAAAATACTGGGCTTATAAGAGATTACTATAGTAAATCTATAGACATGTCTGGGTCACATTTCATGTTAAAAATCAAAATGAAGGAATGATTGGAATGATAGCTTGCACTGCACCATTGATATTTTTTATACTGAGACATGTTTCAAGAAACCCCATACAGCAATTCCTGTCCAGACACGATCATTGTTTTAGTTAAACTCTGCATTTATTAAATAAAATAATGTTAGTTAAATAATTAAACTAAATCATTGGGGTGAAATATGACCTAGACATTGTTGACAGTTTTATCAAATTCAACTAATAAAATAAATCACAAATACGATAGTGAATGTAATATTAACCAGCATTTCTCAACTGATATTTCTGAACACTGCATCTCTTCAAATCTTCTTGATTTGTGATGGTCACCTTTTGAATATTCAAGTTTGTACTTTTCACACGAAAGGCTCGAAACAAGGACCAGAGACAGGAGAAACACATACACACATGTACATGTGCACACACAGGAAATGTAACACACTAATACTCAAAGAATATAATATTTTTGTGCTTTAACGTATTTTTCCTTACTATATTTATCTTATGAATAATACATGTTTTATACAATTTTTACATTCATCCACCAACAAGTCAGATTTACCCATACTATGCAACACCATCATACTGTACTGAATTCCATTTTATGTCATTAAAGAGGCCAATCCATTAATGGGCAAAAAATGGATCAAAAGATAAAATATTGCATTTATACCACACGTGTAGAAGTAAGAATAGTAAATCACACAAATACAGTGGCCCCAAAATGTATTCGGTCACTTCTCGACATCTTAATGATAAATGTCATTGCATTAATCCACCCAAGTTTCATCATGCAAACAACAAATCCTAGACCTTTTCTCTAAATTAGACCCAAAATAAACTTCAGTGGATTTATGTCAGTCGTCTTTACCAATCAAAATGATAAATCATGTCTTATTGACATAATAGAACAAGGTAAGAAATAAAACAATTAAAATATCCATAAGCACAAACAAACTAAAGGCGACTATAGCAATGAACTGCATTGCGGATAAAAATGAGGTAAAATATTTCTTTGATCTATTAACTAGCTGATAGTCACTCAAGCTGCTGCATTTCTAACAAGTTGAAGCTTATTCAATAATTCTGCAGACCATGGGCGTCCGAACCCAAAAAAAATGTTGATGGATCCAAAAACATTTACTGGAGTAGATCCCATTTTCTTCTATTCTGGTGAAATTAGGTTAAAGTTGTGAAAACACAAAATGGAGTTTAAATTATACGGACACTAAATGAGCCAAGTGTGATGGATTTAAAGGTGCAGTGTGTAATTTTTCGAAGGATCTAAAGACAGAAATGCAATATAATCTACATAACTATATTAACAGTGGTGTATAAAGACCTTACATAATGAACTGTTATGTGTTTATTACCTTATTATACCACGGGTCTGTTGAATGCTGCATTCTGATTGGCTGAGAAATGTTCTATGGGTGTTGATTATTTTTCTGTAAACCAAACACGTATCTTTTCAAATATCTTAAAAATAGGCACCAGAGCAATGTTTGTGGTAACCGTGGTATAGGCGGAATGGTTGACTCCGGTCCTTTGGATTGTTTGAAAGTGGTGCACACCTGCGGTGTAGCGGCGCTCCGCTTCGCGTCGTGCCGCATTACCACCTTGGTGTGCATTGTTTTCTTATAATTCAATGGCCCGTCGTCAATTATTCCTTAGAATGAGACGTTTTTATCTCCATACACTGCGGGTTCCCTTACATGGAAGTCGCCATTTTGTGCCGCCATGTTTCTACAGTAGGCCTAAAGCGGCTACCGTAGCTTCTCTATGCATTTCAGTGAATGGTGGACTGAGCCGTTGGTTGCGATTCACAATCTCACTACTAGATGACGCTAAAATCTACACACTGCACCTTTAAGGAAGCAGCACGGTGGAGTCAAGGCTGTAGCTAAAACGCAGAACGGATTTTTTTTATTATGGCATTCCTCTAGTCCAGTGGAATGGATTTGACAAGTGAACAGACAAATGCGCTAAATTTGAGAAAAAGTAAGTGGGTCCAATATCATTGGTCTTAAAAAGTGGGTGGGTCTTTTCCCACCCATATATAATGGTTCAGACGCCCATGTGCAGGACACTCGCTCAGTAAAACGGTAATCCACTCTTGAGGTCATGAATGCATGAAAAATCTTTTCAGCATTTAAAACAAGTAATTTTGAAAATTTTCTAAGCTGAAAGAATGTGTGTGAAACTTTCAAACAACAGATTACAATCCAACAACACCCATGAAAGACGACATGGCAGTACAACCACAAAGAGACAGGTCATATTCTAATCTTTGATATCGTTTATCATTAATACAGTGTGTTAGGCTAAGTATCATCAGCATAACAAACACTACGAATTCTGTCTTCTAGTTATGTTTCTCATAAGAAGCATATACAAGCAGAAAAGCTGTGACATTTTTTGATTCCATTAATAAAATGGCAAGACCCAAACCATGTTATCACCAGGCCACTAATACCAAAAAACTTTCAACATTCAGCAATACTAGGCTCTAAAAATAAATGCCAGGTTATTTTCAACCCATCACTGGGGCAAAAAAGGACAAATTCAACTCGTTGGATTATAATTTTACTTATTTTAGTGCTGTTTTTTTATGTTTTTTTGCACATAACATTTTACTATGTTACTACCTACTGCTGCTAAAATTTGAAACAAGGTGGCATTTAATTCAATGCAATGACAGTCAGACGTTTAAGATTGTGGCTAAAATGTCTATGTAATATTTGGGACCACTGTATTTTATATAGTAGCAAAATGCAATAGAAAAGAAGCAAGGGAATAAATTAATTTAAATGAAGAAATGAAAAAATGAAGAGGAAAAGACAGAATGAATGAATGAACAAACACATTATGGGGCATCATCACTAATAATAGGTCTTGTACTGATATTTTTAAATGTATCTCTAGGACTTTACAGGATATGCTAAACTTCACTGTCACGGAGGCAGTACCCTTTCAAAAAAGTACACATTTGTACCTAAACAGTTCATATTAGTACCTCAAAAGTACATATTGGTACCAAATTCATAGCAGTATTCATATCTGTACCTACAGTTAATGGGATATTTTAGGACTTTTTAAAGAGTACAGCAGCGACAGTTTGGGACTATTTTTTTTTATTTTTTGTGACAATGATCACTGGACGATACAAAATGCTATTTAATAGTGTGCACTAAGTGGGCAAATGTTAAGGACAACCAACTAAATGGTTTGCAGATTTTAAAAGTGTTTCTGAAGTCATTGCTCTCTCATATAAAATATCAACCAATAGAGTCACAGCCTAGTTAGTACATAATCCAGTTGAATGCCATGACTAAATTAATTGCTGCCCTCTCTATTACTGCTTGCTGAAAGATCAGTTTTTTTGAAATACGTTAGCATTACGCTAAAAAAGTTAAATGTGTTTTTCGAGCTGGACTATAGAGTACCATAAAGTTGCCATGTTGTAACATTCTGGGTAATGAAGGATTGATTATTGATGAAGTAATGAGAATGTTAAGGACCAAAGACACAACGCAAATTTGAACAGAATGTGTGCCAAAACAAATAAAAGTACATCCTAGGGTTAGGTGGATGAACAGGCCTGAGGATTATGGGAATACTTAAGAAATGTCAGTCAATCTGATCTTAACTCTCACTATATTAAAGAATTGCACGCTGCCCCCAAAAACGCCCTCTCTCTATCTCTCTATCTATCTATCATCTGCCTGGCTTTCTCTGTTTCCTCTATAGATCGATGAGTTGGTCCACCAGCAGAAGGGAGCGTGCCAGCGTGGGCAGACTGGTCTCAGAACTGCCACTGTTGCTGTGAGAATGACCACCTAAGACATATCAGAAATAGGAAAAGAGTGAGAGAGAAGAGAAATGAAAGATGTGCAAAAGAATGTAGATGAAGGTAAGTGGAGGAGGGCAGCAGAGGGTGAGAGAGAAAAAAAAGCAAAAAAGAGATGAATAGCAGGAAATAATAGCAAGAACAAGGTAGACAAAACAGCACTGAGGTAAAGGTTACATGTGGTGTGGCTATTTTTTAACTTGGGGGACAAAAATCCAAAATAATCAAACAAAATTCTTATGGTGTTACTTAAAAAGCCATATTAATACAATTTATATTTTTCCTAAAAAGGAAATGACATCACTAATCTCTCTTATTCATCAGCTCTCGCTTCCATCCACAATCTAGTCAACTTCTTATAGATTAAATCAAGTCCTGCCCTACAGTTTAATGTTTCACAATACACACTCACCTAAAGGATTATTAGGAACACCTGTTCAATTTCTCATTAATGCAATTATCTAATCAACCAATCACATGGCAGTTGCTTCAATGCATTTAGGGGTGTGGTCCTGGTCAAGACAAATTTTCTGAACTCCAAACTGAATGTTAGAAAGGGAAAGAAAGGTGATTTAAGCAATTTTGAGCGTGCCATTATTGTTGGTGCCATACGGGCTGGTCTGAGTATTTCACAATCTGCTCATTTACTGGGATTTTCTCGCACAACCATTTCTAGGGTTTACAAAGAATGATGTGAAAAGGGAAAAACATCCAGCATCCGGCAGTCCTGTGGGCGAAAATGGCTTGTTGATGCTAGAGGTCAGAGGAGAATGAGCCGACTGATTCAAGCTGATAGAAGAGCAACTTTGACTGAAATAACCACTTATTATAACTGAGGTATGCAGCAAAGCATTTGTGAAGTCACAACACGCACAACCTTGAGGCAGATGGGCTACAACAGAAGAAGACCCCACCGGGTACCACTCATCTCCACTACAAATAGGAAAAATAGGCTACAATTTGCACAAGCTCACCAAAATTGGACAGTTGAAGACTGAAAAAATGTTGCCTGGTCTGATGAGTCTCGATTTCTGGTGGTACAGCCAGAATTTGGCGTAAACAGAATGAGAACATGGATCCATCATGCCTTGTTACCACTGTGCAGGCTGTTGGTGGTGTAATCGATGTTTTCTTGGCACACTTTAGGCCCCTTCATGCCAATTGGGCATTGTTTAAATGCCACGGCCTACCTAAGCTTTGTTTCTGACCATGTCCATCCCTTTATGACCACCATGTACCCATCCTCTGATGGCTACTTCCAGCAGAAAAATGCAGCATGTCACAAACCTCGAATCATTTCAAATTGGTTTCTTGAACATGACAATGAGTTCACTGTACTAAAATTGCCCCACAGTCACCAGATCTCAACCCAATAGAGCATCTTTGGGATGTGGTGGAACGGGAGCTTCGTGCCCTGGATGTGCATCCCACAAATCTCCATCAACTGCAAGATGCTATCCTATCAATATGGGCCAACATTTCTGAAGAATGCTTTCAGCACCTTGTTGAATCAATGCCACGTAGATGCCAATTGAGACAGTTCTGAAGGCGAAAGGGGGTCAAACACAGTATTAGTATAGTGTTCCTAATAATCCTTTAGGTGAGTCTATATCATCACACAACAGAAATAAAATGGCTTCAAACTTCAAAAAAGGATGACTATAGAAAAGCGAAGATTTAAAGGCCTTAAAAAAATTGAGGTAGGTTCGCTAAAGGCTTATTCTGAACACAGCTCTCAAACGGCGCTCTTGTTTTGGCAGGGTAAGTTAGATTCATGAATAAATGCTTTGCTCTGTCACAGAAACTTTTCTCCATTTCCTTACTCACTTACCTTGGCTGGAGGTTTTGGAGATTAGCACTGGAATTGGGTCAAACTGGTTATGGGTGCTTTGGTCCCCAGTCTCAGAAGACTGGAAGCCGGAGAGAGGGAGAGCGGGATCTGAGACTGCGGGAGGGTGTTAGTGCAACAGCAGACCAGTAAAGAGGAAAGAGAAAAGAAAGAAATTAGGAGAGGGAAAAAGAAGAAAACAGACAAGCAAGAGAAATAACAGAATCTTTTAATGTGAATCCCATGGTTGATACGATTTTAGTTTACTTGACTCCTCCCATTACTTTTGGTGTAAATAATTAGTAATTGTAAGTATTTTCTTAAAAACGAATATTCTTTTACTGCCCTAAAATTATCTGCCCTATTAATTACCAAACTTGGTTGGATGGTACCAAAACCCAAATGACATGCACCCAACTATATGTGGTGCTGGCCCCAAAATGTAGGCATGCAGGTCCTGAAGTCGTCAACCAAGTTGCCTGATGATACGCTGTTGCATTTGCAAACTACTGCATTGCACAACAAAATTTAAAAATGGCCGAACAAGGAACATCGGATGGCATTGTCCCAATGAATGTAAAGAGACAACCATAATCTTTTTAGGCTGTCTTACCCTGATGGGACTGTCCACTGCTCAGAGCAACAGGGGTTAACTGGTCCATAGACTGGGTAGGAAGAGGCAAGGGGGATGAAGCCAGTATTTGAGCCCCAGTGGCGGGGTGGGAGAGAAGGCCATCCAAAAGAGAATCTCCTGATATTAAAGATTCTGGAGGACACATGACAAGCGTTGGAAATAAAGAATTATAAAGAACATAGAGGTGAATGAGAAAAATGAATTTACATGAAAAGTGTTTATGAGCAAGATAAGGTGGGATGTGAATAAATATGAAGAATTGCTTCCTTATGCTTGGGTGACTAAAACACATCTTGGTGCCATCAGAGAAAAAATATCCAACTACAATAAAACCGGAATATTTTGTTGAACCGCTTTTAGCTCTGACCACGGTGCATCTTCATAATGGTATTGGTTTGAAAAGCTTATGCAAACATTTCTATTTGTCAGAGTTGCAATGATGTTTGACTGAGATCTTAACAAGCCATTGAGTTGGAGTTGAACTACCTTGCTGAACCACACTGAGGAGCCCAAATCACGTGTCAACCATTTCTTATTGTCGGTCTTTTGCAATAATTTGTACTTTTTGAGACAAACATTTTCCATGAAAAGGTCTTTCCTAACGCTTTATCGGTTGGGATTAAAAGAATTGTTGACAGTTAATACACATTAATATGACATTAAACACTGCAATGGGTGGTGGCTTGCTTGGTTTATGTCACATCTCTAATATGATGTTCTAGTCAGGTTTATCTTTAAATTTAAGGATATGGGATTATTTTATTCTCTGCTGAGAAAAAGTTCAATCTCTCATCAATAAGCTACACTACATGACATTACTGCAAAGCTACATCAAAACTGTGTGCCATTAAAATAATGTGCATGAACAAAAGTTACAAAGTTACAAACTTATTTAGTTTAGTTAATAAAGAAGATGATGAATTAAATGGAGTATATTTATGACATTATTTAGCATTTTTTTCACTAGTGCACTATAATTTCCAATGTTTTTAAAGCGTTCCCACATAGGCCAAAAAAACCAGTAAAAATCGGTTTTGGTTATCTAATACATAAATCCATTTAGCCACTATACAGATGACATGCAGATCAGGTGAAACAGCTCCTCTAGACTTTAATAGTACTACACACAGTATACTAAAGGTTGTCACCAATGATGTTAGTAAAGGCAATTTTAATACCCGTGTATGACCAACATTATGCCAGTTAGTCCTTCATGAGTCAACATGTTTTCATTTAACAAGTGATGACAAGTTATATAATGCCTAATGAGGACAGGTGAGGTCACCAGGTTATTGCGTGTTATTCATCGCAGGTGGTATGACAAAATTCTGCTTCATTTTATGTCCATGACTCTGTTGTAAACCTATATAGGCAACATTTTTAGGTACAGTATCATGAATGCCCTTCTGAAATAAAAGTTCAGAAGTCTGCTTTTGGTTGTGCTGATTTCTGTAATACATTGTAGGCCCACTAAGGCAACCCAGAGTGATCTCATCAGAATACGTGTTTGTTTTATGTAAAGTGCACGTACATTTACTGACACATTCACACACACTTAAAGGGACACTTCACCGATTTGCATTAAGCTTTGTATCTTTAGAACAAAAGTTCATGTTTTTGAATGATCGTGCATCATTCCCTCAGTTTCCCTTGAGACGGGAGAAATACAGATTTCAGTGTTGCACTTCCTTCTTTCAATGGTGTAAAAATCATCATTTTGCGTCATTGAAAGAAGGAACTGCTGTATCTTTGTCGAGGGTGAAAGACTACAGACACTCATTCCTCATTTTTCCAAGGTGGGGGCTATGGATGGGACCCACTCATGCTACAGGCCTATTACAGATCAGTGGGTGGGACTTACGAAAATATACGAACACAGACGGAAAAAAATGATCAGCCGCCATCTTTATGCTAAGCTAAGCTAACAGACGTTGTGGAGCGAGCCAGACTTTGAGACTTCATGTTACAATAAAAGCGGAAGGTAATCGATATGATATAGAAGAGGGTGATTTCGCAAGCCTGATGCTCGCCTCTAATCCGCTGTTCATTGCACCTTTATGAGCCACAATACAGCAAAGAGCTGAGGAAGATGGAGGAACAGAAGCCGGAGGATTAGGCCGGAGCCTGGGCTTCAGCTGTGTGGAGGAGCCGTGGGAAGACGCAGCAACCCTCTGCCTCTGCTGCGTAGAGAAGCCCAAACTGGCTCGAGCTTGGACGGACTAGTAGTGCCTCTACTCTCGCTGTGTGCTTTCTGTATAACATTTCCGCATCAGATCAGGATATGAACGTTTGTTTGGTGAATGTTCCCGGGCAAGAAGAGGTACTTTGCGTGTTTATTTCACAGTGGCTCACTGTGAAATAAACACAGTGGCCTAGTGGTTTATGTAGGTTGTCTACAAACCGGAAGGTTGGTGGTTCAATCCCCGGCTCCACCGGACCAAGTGTCGAGGTGTCCTTGAGCAAGACACCTAACCCCAGCTGCTCCCAACGAGCTGGATGGCGCCTTGCATGGCTGACACCGCCGTCGGTGTATGAATGTGTGCGTGAATGGGTGAATGTGAGGCAAACTTGTAAAGCGCTTTGGATGGCCATAGGTCTGTTAAAAGCGCTATATAAATGCAGTCCATTTACCATTTACCATTTTACATGTGTTTCAGCTTACGAGCACAAGCACTGAGCCAGCACGTCTGTGGAGTATACATATTGTGCGGTGGACGCGTTTATGTGCAGGATCTAAACTGAAAGCGACAGCCAAAGCCTGCAGGGATAAATGGACGTCTGACTATAAAGTGAGTGTTTCTATTTTTTTGTTATACTAACGTTGCATTTATGTACACAATAGCATATCTGAGCGGTGTTGCGATTAATGGGAGTGGCTTGCAGAGCTGTGCATTGTGGGAGTTGTAGTGTTCCATAGAAATGTGCCCTAAAAGTCATATTCTGTCTTCTCTCGGTCAAATAGGCACAAAATTCTACATTTCTGTTACATTTCAACTACAAATATGACCCACTTTCAATAAAGATTAATGTTCCTAGAAATATTGAAACTAAAAATATTGACATGTTGATAGGACTAAAACGTTAATTATTTACATATTAACAGCTTCACAGACATACAGATTTGTATGTATTCCTATTCATAAATATTAAAATGAAGGGCATTGGCATTTCTGACTTATTTATTTAAGACAGTTTACTCACTTACCTAATGAAATGTCTATGACTTTCAGAAAATTACACAATATTAAACAAGACTACACTGTAAAACCTTTAATGACATTTCTGCAATCATTTAACCATATAGTTTGTTAGCCATGATGCACAAAAAGGCATTTTCTCCTATGTTGCTTATTGCACCAAAAAACAACATAAATTTACAAAATATGTTCATTTTATTTATCCGCTGTAATCCACATCTTTAAAATTCTTACGATTGCGAGGAACAGATACGAATTCCGGCCTTTATCCAGCAATCTTGATTTCAGTTCTCATCAGCGACCGTAAACGTCAAATCTTGCATTCGTTATGAATTTGAATTCAAATATTGTGCCTCAAGAAGCTTTACGACACATTGCTTTATGGCAGTAATATCAAATGCTCATTGGCTCTTGCGTGTTACGTCACAGAGTTGCGACAATTTTTGTCTTTCAGTCGATGTACTTGTGAAATTTTAAACGCGCACCTTGACAGAAAGAAGCAGGATTAACATTCTGGTGGATTAATAACTTTAATACTTCTCTGTACTTCATTTAATTCAGAGAGGACCGCGACTGCGGCGCATCTTCATTTTAACGACTTTTGGTGCTGCTTTTGAAATTTGGCAAAAATAAATTATTGTGATTACACTTGTTATGATTTTTATTTCTAATAGTACATGATTTTAATAAACTGTTTTGGGTAGATTTAGGGGTAGGACTGTATAGCTGCTTAAAATATCTTTTAAATGCTATATTGTTACTATTGTTACACAAAAGTTTCCTACACATTTCTGTCCATTACTTTGCAGAATATAAAAAATACATATCATGTATGTATATAATGTTTATTTTATTTTTTGGAATAAAAAAGGTTTAGGGTAAGGTCTGGGTTAGGATGTAACATTATCGATAAAATGGTTAAAGGGAAATTATACAGCAATTTTTTATGGTATAAAAGATTTGTAAATGTTTTACGTATTGTTGCTGTAAAAACTTAATAATGCTATGATTGAATATTGCAAATATTTCTACATTGTACGCTTCTGCATCTATTTAAACGTACTGAAAATATGTTTTGAAAGTTATGTATTAATACTACATATTAACAGTGAGACCAGGTTGGGCAACCACATGCAATCCGACGGCGAAAAGCTCTGTTATAATTTGGAGTAAACGTCAGACTATTGAAATCGTTTGTCAGTATTGCATGCTACATCAGCGCTTTGCACATTTATATTTTTAGCAGGGTTTAGGTTAAGATTTTGAAACATATACTGTATGAGTACATGACTTCTTTGGAGGGTTAATCTCTTTCACCCCCCCATATGAGAAATAATGCAAAATGTTTAACTACGGATATCTGTTTTGGGCATGAGAATCTTGAATATGCTGGATAAAATAACAAATATATGAGGTCAAATTGATTGACTGTGAACACTTTGCGCATTTGGCCAAGCTATTGTAATAGTGTTGAGTACATAACAACGTCAGCAGATTCAGCGCATCAGTAAGCTGCTGTATTATAAAGAGGATATTTAAAGAATTGCTGACCTGGTATTGTGGCTGACCCAGGATCAGTCTGTAGAGGATCCAGACCAGGAATCAAAGAATCCACAACAGCTGCACATAAATAAATATTTACATTAATTATACTGTACTGTATATATTAAGTATATACACATACATACATACATGTCTCAGACTTGATACCGTACAGTAAAAATGCTACCATAAAATGGTGTGCTAATGAACCAAGGACAATAACAAAAAATGTTCACTAAATTACTGAAATAATTTTAGTTAATAAAAAGTTTTAATAATGTTATTCAGGTTTATTTAACCTTTTTATCCACTAATGCCTAATGCACAGCACTTCAGTATTTGTTAAGAAATGTAGACTATACTGATATTTCCCACTGCTGATATAAAAACAAGATAAAGCATTTTCATGGAGACACCTATTCATTCTATGCATGATCGAAGACATATACAGATTTCCAATGAATCCTACATTTACCATAATGCAACCATACAGACAGACAGATGAGAGACTTCAAGCGGTTATACGCAAAGACAGGTAAATGTAAGAAAAACAACAATTAGGGACATCCAAGAACAGGAGTTACTCTGAACCAAACTAAAAAAAAACATTCAACATTAACAGACTAACAGACCAGTGGAGACCAACAAATGTGATGATCAAGGAGCCGGTTACCATTTCCACAGTCTGCAGGACTGAAGGGGTCATTCAAAGGAAGGTCGGGGAGGATCAGAGAGGAGGAGGGGTCAGGAGACTTCAAACCCTCAATCAATTTCTCTCCTCCATTAGAAGAGAGTGGAGAAGAGACAAGATGTGACGTAAGAAAGAGGATAAGGCAGGAAATAGACAATGCAGAGAGGAGAAGATGCAAAAGTTAAGAGACAGAGGAGAAAGTGAGGAGAAGAGACAGTTAGTAGTGGAGAAGAGATTAAAAAAGAACAGGAGAGATGGAGAGAGTGAAAAGAGGGAAGGAGACAGTGAGGAGGGGAGAACAAAGGATACAAAAAAATGAAAAGAGAGGAGGGGAGTGTGAGGAGAAGTGACAGTAGGAAAAGGAGAAGAGAGGAAGAGTGAGGAGATGAAAAGGAGAATAGAAAAGAAGAGAGTGAGGAGATGAGACAGTGATGCGTGAAGAAGAAAGGAGACAAGAAGAGTAGAGAGTCAGGAGAAGAGACAGTGAGGAGTGAGGGGTGAAGAAGAGAGGAGACGAGAGGAGTAGAGAGTCAGGAGATGAGACAGTGAGGAGTGGAGAAGAGAGGAGACAGTGAAAAGTGGAGAAGAGAGGAGACAGTGAGGAGTGGAGAAGGGAGGAGACGAGAGGAGTAGAGAGTCAGGAGATGAGACAGTGAGGAGTGGAGAAGAGAGGAGACGAGAGGAGTAGAGAGTCAGGAGAGGAGACAGTGAGGAGTGGAGAAGAGAGGAGACGAGAGGAGTAGAGAGTCAGGAGATGAGACAGTGAGGAGTGAAGAAGAGAGGAGACGAGAGGAGTAGAGAGTCAGGAGATGAGACAGTGAGGAGTGGAGAAGAGAGGAGACGAGAAGGGAGAAGAGAGGAGACGAGAGGAGTAGAGAGTCAGGAGATGAGACAGCGAGGAGTGGAGAAGAGAGGAGACAGTGTAAAGTGGAGAAGAGAGGAGACAGTGAGGAGTGGATAAGAGAGGAGACGAGAGGAGTAGAGAGTCAGGAGATGACAAAGTGAGGAGTGAGGGGTGGAGCAGAGAGGAGACGAGGGGAGTAGAAAGTCAGGAGAGGAGACAGTGAGAAGTGAGGGGTGGAGAAGAGAGGAGACGAGATGAGTAGAGTCAGGAGAGGAGACAGTGAGGAGTGAGAGAGGAGACGAGAGGAGTAGAGAGTCAGGAGATGAGACAGTGAGGAGTGAAGAAGAGAGGAGACAGTGAGGAGTGGAGAAGAGAGGAGACGAGAGGAGTAGAGAGTCAGGAGATGAGACAGTGAGGAGTGGAGAAGAGAAGAGATGAGAGGAGTAGAGAGTCAGGAGATGAGACAGCGAGGAGTGAAGAAGAGTGGAGACGAGAGGAGTAGAGAGTCAGAAGATGAGACAGTGAGGAGTGGAGAAGGGAGGAGACAATGAGGAGTGAAGAAGAGAGGAGACAGTGAAAAGTGGAGAAGAGAGGAGACGAGAGGAGTAGAGAGTCAGGAGATGAGACAGTGAGGAGTGGAGAAGAGAGGAGACAGTGAGGAGTGAGAGAGGAGACGAGAGGAGTAGAGAGTCAGGAGATGAGACAGTGAGGAGTGGAGAAGAGAGGAGACGAGAGGAGTAGAGAGTCAGGAGATGAGACAGTGAGGAGTGGAGAAGAGAGGAGACAGTGAGGAGTGAAGAAGAGAGGAGACGAGAGGAGTAGAGAGTCAGGATATGAGACAGTGAGGAGTGAAGAAGAGAGGAGACGAGAGGGGTAGAGAGTCAGGAGATGAGACAGTGAGGAGTGGAGAAGAGAGGAGACGAGAGGAGCAGAGAGTCAGGAGATGAGACAGTGAGGAGTGGAGAAGAGAGGAGATGAGAGGAGCAGAGAGTCAGGAGATGAGACAGTGAGGAGTGGAGAAGAGAGGAGACAGTGAAAAGTGGAAAAAAAAAAGAGAAGACAGTAAGGAGTGGATAAGAGAGGAGACGAGAGGAGTAGAGAGTCAGGAGATGAGACAGTGAGAAGTGAGGAGTGGAGAAGAGAGGAGACGACAGAAGTAGAGAGTCAGGAGATGAGACAGTGAGGAGTGAAAAAGAGAGGAGACGAGAGGAGTAGAGAGTCAGGAGATGAGACAGTGAGGAGTAAAGAAGAGAGGAGTAGAGAGTCAGGAGATGAGACAGTGAGGAGTGAAGAAGAGAGGAGACAGTGAGGAGTGAAGAAGAGAGGAGACGAGAGGAGTAGAGAGTCAGGAGATGAGACAGTGAGGAGTGAAGAAGAGAGGAGACGAGAGGAGTAGAGAGTCAGGAGATGAGACAGTGAGGAGTAAAGAAGAGAGGAGTAGAGAGTCAGGAGATGAGACAGTGAGGAGTGAAGAAGAGAGGAGACAGTGAGGAGTGAAGAAGAGAGGAGACAGTGAGGAGTGAAGAAGAGAGGAGACGAGAGGAGTAGAGAGTCAGGAGATGAGACAGTGAGGAGTGGAGAAGAGAGGAGACAGTAAAAAGTGGAGAAGAGAGGAGACCGTGAGGAGTGGAGAAGGGAGGAGACGAGAGGAGTAGAGAGTCAGGAGATGAGACAGTGAGAAGTGAGGGGTGGAGAAGAGAGGAAACGAGATGAGTAGAGAGTCAGGAGATGAGACAGTGAGAAGTGAGGGGTGGAGAAGAGAGGAGACGAGATGAGTAGAGAGTCAGGAGAGGAGACAGTGAGGAGTGGAGAAGAGAGGAGACGAGAGGAGTAGAGAGTCAGGAGATGAGACAGTGAGGAGTGGAGAAGAGAGGAGACAGAAAAAAGTGGAGAAAAGAGGAGACCGTGAGGAGTGGAGAAGGGAGGAGACAGTGAAAAGTGGAGAAGAGAGGAGACAGTGAGGAGTGGATAAGAGAGGAGACAAGAGGAGTAGAGAGTAAGGAGATGAGACAGTGAGGAGTGGAGAAGAGAGGAGACATTGAGGAGTGAAGAAGAGAGGAGACGTGAGGAGTAGAGAGCCAGGAGATGAGACAGTGAGGAGTGAAGAAGAGAGGAGACGGTGAAAAGTGAAGAAGAGAGCAGACAGTGAGGAGTAGAGAACCAGGAGATGAGACAGTTAGAAGTGGAGAAGAGAGGAGACAGTGAGGAGTGAAGAAAAGAGGAGAATAGAGAGGAGTAGAGAGTCAGGAGATGAGACAGTGAGGAGTGGAGAAGGGAGGAGACAAGAGGAGTAGAAAGTCAGGAGAGGAGACAGTGAGGAGTGGAGAAGAGAGGAGACGAGAGGAGTAGAGAGTCAGGAGATGAGACAGTGAGGAGTGAAGAAGAAAGGAGACAAGAGGAGTAGAGAGTCAGGAGAGGAGACAGTGAGGAGTGGAGAAGAGAGGAGACAGTGAGGAGTAGAGAGTCAGGAGATGAGACAGTGAGGAGTGGAGAAGAGAGGAGACAGTGAAAAGTGGAGAAGAGAGGAGACAGTGAGGAGTGGAGACGGGAGGAGACGAGAGGAGTAGAGAGTCAGGAGAT
Source organism: Misgurnus anguillicaudatus (assembly GCF_027580225.2). Lineage (NCBI taxonomy): Eukaryota > Metazoa > Chordata > Actinopteri > Cypriniformes > Cobitidae > Misgurnus > Misgurnus anguillicaudatus. The sequence goes on from NC_073341.2 coordinate 9,359,932, forward strand.
GAGACAGTGAGGAGTGGAGAAGAGAGGAGACAGTGAAAAGTGGAGAAGAGAGGAGACAGTGAGGAGTGGAGAAGGGAGGAGACGAGAGGAGTAGAGAGTCAGGAGATGAGACAGTGTGTAGTGGTTAAGAGAGGAGACAGTGATTAGTGGAGAAGAGAGGAGACATTGAGGAGTGAAGAAGAGAGGAGACGTGAGGAGTAGAGAGCCAGGAGATGAGACAGTGAGGAGTGAAGAAGAGAGGAGACGGTGAAAAGTGGAGAAGAGAGGAGACAGTGAGGAGTGGATAAGAGAGGAGACGAGAGGAGTAGAGAGTCAGGAGATGAGACAGTGAGGAGTGGAGAAGAGAGGAGACAGTGAGGAGTTAATAAGACAGGAGACAGTGAGGAGTGGATAAGAGAGGAGACGAGAGGAGTAGAGAAGGGAGGAGACAAGAGGAGTAGAGAGTCAGGAGATGAGACAGTGAGGAGTAAAGAAGAGAGGAGACAGTGAGGAGTGGAGAAGAGAGGAGACAGTGAAAAGTGGAGAAGAGAGCAGACAGTGAGGAGTAGAGAGCCAGGAGATGAGACAGTGAGGAGTGGAGAAGAGAGGAGACAGGAAGAACAGGAGAATAAATAGGAGAAAGCGAGGAGAGGAGACAGTTGGGTGTGGAGAAGAGAGGAGAAAGTAAGAAAAGGAAAAGAGAGGAGTAGAGCGTCAGGAGATGATAGGAGACGGTGAGGAATGGAGAAGAGAGAAGACAGGAAGAAAATATGAAAAGGAGAGGGTAAGGAAAAGAGACAATGAGGAATGGAGAAGAGAGAGGAGAAGAAAAAGGAGAAGAAAGCAGGAGAGAGTGAGCAAAGGAAATATTGAGGAAGGGAGAAGAGAGGAGACAGAAAGGAAATGAGAAAAGAATAGAGGAGGAGAGAGTGATAAGAGGAAAGTGTACAGTGAGGAGGGGAGACCAGAAATTAGAAGAGTTATTCAATTCAAGTAGTAAGGAGAGAAGAAGAGAAAAAAGGGCAAGAAGAGGACATATAAAGAGTAAATGAAAACAAAAAGGAGAGTGAGAAGGGAGTGAAGAGAGAAGAGGCAAGGAGTCAATAAGGCAAGAGAAGGTAATTAATTCCAAGTAATTAAAAACAATATTCCATTAAATAAAAATTAAAATGAGATGAAAGACAAGAGTGGTTGTGAGACAGCAGAAAAGAATGAGAGATCTGAAATCTAATGTAATCAAATCGAATGTTTTGAAAGATCCCTGATAACTTCAAATGTAAATGCATCAGCAGGTACAATCCGACAGGTAAACATGGTGACATCATCAGTGACTAAATAAAAGTGCATGTTACCTTTGTTAGCATTAGTTTAAACACTGTTTCCATAATCCAGGTGTTAAAATGAACAACCCACTAGCAGTATCATCACCAGTTAATCAACATAAACATGCTGACATCCAAACAAAATTCAAACAGATGCAAAGCCACTATACCGTTTATTTAATTCAGGTTAGTTCAATCCCTACGTCACAGGCTTCAGGATTATATTTCAGAAGAAAGTACCTGACTAGGTACGAAATACATGCGAATCAGTCGAGAATCAGACTCTGTCGTATTTTTTACTCACAGCATTTGTAAATGAAAGGACTCTAGGATGAGGGTGTGTGTGTGTGGGGGGGGATTGGGTAGCACTCAGGTCACAGAACAGCAGAAAGTTTGCTTCCCCCGTTTTACTAGGATAGGGAACAAACCAAGAACATTTCAAATTTTTGCACGTTATAAAGTAATTTTAAGTGATGCAAACCTGTCTGTGCAAACCAGGGTCAAGTGGATGGTTAGCAGGGTATTAAAGTGTTTTGAGTGCATTGGTAACATCCTTATATGCTTCTGGTCCCTTCTTGTACATCTATATTTTAGGCTCATTTTGCAGTACACAAGGTGAGAACGTGTTGACTAACAGAAAAATAGGCAACGTTATTTGTGTTAGATCCCCACAGAGCCAGAGTACACAAAAGTCAATTTTATGACCTTACTGTACATTTGGGCGTGTTACAGAGTATTTCTGTGCCAAATCCATTTCCCCCAGAAAACCCTGCCCACCCGTCAATCAGCGAGAGAAACTAGAACTTATAAACATCACATAATGCGCACAACTTTGTTTAATTTCAAAAGTCAACAATGGCACAAAGGAAGAAGTGTGTTTTTGGATGTAAGGAGAAGAAAGTCAGCCTTATGAAAACAATGGATATAGTTTATTATTCGGGGTAGCAGCGGAGTTTTGCGTGTGTGTTTGATGCGCTGGATTTTCCCAACCGGGTCACGAGTTGCATGCGGTAAGTAAGACTTCTGTTTTATGTTGGAAATAGTCGCGTGCATATTATATAAATAACACAAACATGTAGTGAATCATAAGTTAAACAGTGTTGTATAGTGTTGCATGACTCGTACTCGCTCCTCCCGCGGTAGTAACTCCTCCTCCTTCATTTTTCGTACGTTATCGGAAAGATTCGGTAACGCTAAACTTTCTTTTAAAAATCTGATTCAACTAAAGACTCTTTGGAGATATAAAGGATGTCATACTACTCTATAGGTACTTCAGATACGAACAAACAGCGTGTGTTATGTGAGCTTTAAATTTACCCCAGAAGATTGTGTGCAGGTCATCAGATTCAAATATGATTATCATAGTGCGCTTGCGTACTGTAAGAACCACAAGCATTAATCTGCTTTACTCTGAGAGTCACAACATTTACCTGTTTGACAAACAAAATGTATCAGGAGCTAAACACACACTGATCTAACATAAGAAATGTATCATATATTCAATGTTATACAATGTAGCCTAATATGCTGTTTTTTTAAACTGTTACTGTACAGACGGTTTCATCGGGCGCACTTGCAGTGGCGCGATAAGCGTCTGGTCCGAACTTTACTTCCGGTTTCTGTTTGTTTTATGGTGTGACTAGTTGCTGAAACTGAACTCTTAAACAAATACCTCGTCGAAAATAACAAATGTTTAGGGTTCCTATGTAAACTACGTGTTGTTTATTTTGCTTGTTATATAAATAAACTACTTTAAAAGGACTTTGTTGTTATTTATTCTTAGCGGAGTTTACCGGAAGTTACGCGATGACCACGAAAGCCGCTGTTTATGTTGTTACTGCTGAAACCATCTATATTAAGGGTGTCACGATTCTCCAAATCCTCGATTCGATTACATTTTCTATTCTAAGGTCTGTGGTTTTTGAAAAGCATAAAAAAAGCTATGCCATTTTTAGACTAGACTTTTATGAAATATAATATCTGACCTTGAACCCGGACATAGATATGTACACTAGATGTGGCCTTGGCTATGGCAGTTCATTGGACCGAATGCGTCAAACAAAGCCGCCATCTTGAAACAGGGGAATCCCGCATCAGCATCATTGTAGGCAATGGTGTAACGGAAATAAAATCACCATAAATCGTCATGAATGCGATTTTTTTAGTTTTCTTTTGGTTCATTTCAACAGTCAGACATGTATTTAGCATTGGGTCAAGAAAAAAATTAAAGTTTGAAAATTTTGAAAATCTACTTTTTTTAACCATAATGCATAGTGCTAGTAGCCCTAACATCAATACGCAGCACAAAAGTCCGGCATCGTCCATGAATTAGAAGTACAGGCGGACATAGCAGCTTTACCTAGATACTTCCTATGGCAAGACCCCTGTTCTAAGATTGTGGCGGTTTTGACGCATGCTTAGAACCCCAAGGCGCCTTTAGTGTATATATCTATGGAACCCGGAGATGCCCTGCCATGTTAGTCATGCTGCCAGTGGAAAAATATGGTACACGCACATACCTGATAAAACGAAACTTCCTGTCAGATGAACATTCCTGTCAGTACTTAAAAACCTTAAAAACGCGCTTTTATTACAGTGAGACAAGATTTTTCTCGCTTGGCAAGCCGACTGGACGTGACATGGGGGTGTGACAGCATCGACGATTCCATTTTTTATTTGACGTTCGGGGTTGTGACTTAATTTCGATCCTGCCTGTGTATAGTTATATAATGTAATTGTGTTTTTGTGTATTTTTTTACGCTTTACTTTCTACTATTCTACATACTTTTTACTATTCCAGTTAAATGTGCTAACTAAAGTAAGCCACTCATAATGTGAATCACACAAAAATTTAAAGGGCCCATATTATGCAAATCTACTTTTATGAGGTGTTTGGACATAAATGTGTTTTGGCAGTGTATAAACAAATCCACCTTTTTTTACTGTCCATTAAACCAAAGCAGTCTCATTTGACATTCTCTTGTTAATGTGATATCACACTGATAAAGCCCCACCCTCAGCCACTGACTGACTGGTTAATTTTACCTAAAAGCTTTCTAAATGTGTTTGTTAGCACGTTGGAGCACTAATGCGGCTAAAGATACTATTGTACCAGACTGTATTTACAGGAATCAGATATTTTTAACCGAAAGCAGTAGCTTATTTGCATTTAAAGGCACAGACATGAAAACAGCACCTTTTAGCACCTATAGCATTTTTTAAATGCTATAATAAATGATCTGGGGGGTATTTTGGGTTGAAACTTTACAGACACATTCTAGACACACCTGAGACTTATATTACATAGTGTAAAAATGGGCATAATGTTGGCCCTTTAAAGGCGGTGTGCACAATGTTTGAAAGCCAATGTTGATATTTGAAATCACCTAAACAAACACGTCCCTACCCCAATAGAATCTGGACCTTCTTTTAAAAGACCCGCCACACATACGCAACCCGGCAAGGATGTCGGTTAGTAGACACGCTCCTTACTGCTGATTGGCTATAAGTGTGTTTTGGTTGGCCCGTCTCCTCTTCCAAATTTTTCAAACATTGTGCACACCGCCTTTAAGTTTTTCCTCAATAAACAAAAAGCACATCTAGAAATAACTTGCGTAACTTCTGAATACTGGATACAGTAATCATATAGTATATATAACACAATTATGGACACAAAAAATGTGATTAGTGATACAAGTGTTTGCACAAGTGGACGTGTGAGACGTGTATCTGTCTCTATAAATAGGAAGAGGAAACCGTCAGCATGAAGCTGCTAGAAGATATGATGCAATTAACTACCTGTATTTCTGGAAGGCTTAAGAATGTGAGCTTTACTTTTACTGCACAGCTCTCACTGACTAGCTGGCCACTGTTACAAAAACGTAATAAAACAATAACAGAACCTGAACTGTACATGCCAGTAGGGGTGCAACGGACCACAAAACTCACGGTTCAGATCGCATTACGGTTTTTGAGGCACGGATCGGATCATTTTTCGGATCAGCAATAAAAAAAGTATGGGAAAAATCTAATAACAAATCAAGAAATTACAAACATTTATAAAAAAGAACAAAGTTGCACATTAAGTAAGGTCTAAAATCATTAGGAACAGAAATCAAATTAATAATAACACTGCATTTATTGTATTAATTAAATGTAAATATTATTTTTTAAACCTTCAGACGTGATTTTCTCTTTGTCTTGGGTTGTTTGATTAACATTAATGACACAGACTTAAGTAGGTCAATTGAGGTTACTGTCTCTTTAAGACCAAATATGCACAGACTGCATATCTCTCCGTGTGTGCACTACTCAGTGCCCTTAAACGAGCGCACACACACAGAGGGCGAATTACAAACGGCGCAGCATAAACAGTCTCCCACATAAAAACGTTACGTTGTTTTTCATTGATCTAATAGCCAAATGTATTTTAATACACTACAGTATGAGAGAGAGTAGCGCAACTCTCTGAAGTTTACACATCAAGAGTTCTGTGCCCGGTTGCATGAAAGTCCTTAACCTAAGAAATCCCTTAAATATAAGGTTAAGGGTGCCCTTAATAAAAAATGGGTTGCAAGAAAAACCCTTAAGTGAACCTTAAGGCTGTCAATATAAGTATTAACCCTTAAATGCTAAAGTATTACCTTAAGTTCTGCTATGCGTTGCTACAAAGTCGTAAGTCACATTTTCCCTTAACAACTTAAAGGACTATAACAGGTCCCTTAACGTCACACACAATGGCTGATTTTATGGTTATTTAAGAAAATGAAGTACAAACGCGCATTTCTAACGATCGAAATAATCCTTAGAGAAAAGTGATGCGCATTTATTAGGAGAATAACGGTTTGATCGTCCGTCAATCTAAAGTGCTTCAAGTTTTAATTACTTTCAGGTTTTATATATGCGGCACTTTACAGTCTGTTATTTGCGATGTTTCATTGTACACAAATCCGCCGTCTGTTGAGTTGATTTGTTTACGCTGTGAGATTTTGTAACTATAGCAACCGCTTCTCCGCCGCCGTGTTTTGGCAGAGACTACCGTAAAAACACTTAGGTAAGGGTGACAGTTAAGACCTTTGTTGCAACGCTCTTAAATAAATCCCTTACCACCTCACCCTCACTTAAAGAGTTTCATGCAACCGGGCAGTGATTTTTAAGATGATTACGTCTGACTCGAGCTGGACCGGACGCATCAACCGCACGTGCGTTTGTGCGTAAAGTAAACTGATCACTTTAGCGCCTTTTTGCAGTTAAACTGTTTAAAATCACTTGAATGTTAACATTTGCAAACCTTTGAAACCCTTACAAATGATAAACTTTCCCTATTTAAATTTGCGTATTAATCCGCTAATTACATGCGAGCCGAATCGTGGGTCCGGATCACGGATCAACTGCGTTCCGTTACACCACTACATGCCAAAATACTTGTTTATAATTATAATATTTATAACAATAAATAGGCTATATATTCCTACTAAGACAAGATGTCAGACTTAGAAAATAGTCTGTTTGATGACGAACTTTTGACCTCTTTTGTTTTCCTGTGTTATCCTGGGAGTGTCTCTCGATAAATTATCTTTATTTTATATGTTCATATGCCCATTTTATATTAATATACTGGGGGATATATTTTGTCCCCACCGGGGATAAAAAAGAATTCATCAGAGGCAGGGATATAAAGACCAGAGGGGGGATATGCCCCCCCCCAGCAAATCACACCCTGCATGTACTCTTTGATTAAAAGTTATTCAAAAGACTGAAATGTTTTGTGTAAATTTTAAAGAAAAAAAACTGTTCAACATGTATATGGATGAAATGAGTTCAAAAGTAATCAATGACTTAACACAATTGACATAGAAGTCCAACATCATCAAAACAAAGCATTTTCAGTAAGCCTCCAAACAAGTTTTGAAGGCTTGAAAGTATTTAAAGTATTTGATGAACGTATAATACATCCTAAGAGCATTCTGTCAATATCATTATCTCATTTTTGACAAAGCAGCTTTTGCATCTGAGCTTTTCATGTAATTTAAGTAATTTAAGTATTTCTGGATGCTAATCAAGCACTGGGAGAGAAATCAAGACAGTAAGAATAGTAAAGATCATACCTCCTCCATGGAGAAAGCCATTATTGGAAGATACAGACTGCAACCCAGAAATCAGATTATCAGGACCCGACTTCTCTCCTGTCTTAGCTGGAAACACACACACACATACACATAAAGTGAAGTCTCTGGGACAACATCTTTTAAAGGTGCATTCAGTGGCTGGCTGAAAGACATTAATATGTCATATTTAAATAGGAATTTCTTTTTTTTATACAAAACACGCATTACTATATTAATACTTGTCTGCTTAGGAAAGCATTGGCTTTACCGTCTAGTTTGGCAAAGTCCTTGTTAAGGAGCTCTTCAGCTGAAAGTTTTGAGAAATCATCGCCAAATGGGTTCCAGGATGCTGGGGCTCCAGTCGAGGGTCCAGAGGTGTCCACTGATTTATAAACACTCTGCTGTGATGAGCATGGAGAACCAGAAGGAGTGGTGCTAGCTGACCTATGGCAGAGACCAAAGCAAACCTTTAATGCAATTCACATGATGTCATAATATCATGGGTTTAGTCTTAAAGACATTATACTCAGCTGTTAATTGACAGCATGACCATTCTCCTCTTTGACCCTCAGTATTAAACCGACTACTACCGTACCTTTAAGACATCTATTTGTAAATTACCTTTTATTACTCGCTAACCTCCACTTACTGGTATAGGGATCACACCGTAGGTAATTAGGTTGGGATAGGTTAGTGAATACAGTAAGTATTATTGATGTATAAAAGTGGACATCATATATCCATGTGTAGTCTGTAGCTGCTTTTCAATTGCAGATTTGCACAAAACGTTAGCGTTATTTTCTAAATGTTGACAAAAGACTATTGCGCAATGACGGCGTTGCCTTTAATCGATAATATGCGACTGAAACGTAGTCATTCCTAGTGTTGGGGGTAACGCATTACAAGGAACGTGCATTACGTAATAATATTACTTTTCTGAAGTAACGAGTAAAGTAACACATTACTTTACAAATGTACACAATTATATTTAAGTTACTTTTTTGAAAAAGTAATGCAAGTTACTTTTTAGTTTAATTCATTTGATTAAAAAAATAATAATGTACTGAATGAAACTGAAGGTAGTCACGTAGAATTACGCAGTCTATGCGTGTGCGGCCTGATAGTTACTTATGAAAAGTAACTAAGTAACGCAATTAGTTACTTTTTTGTGGAGTAACTTAATATGTGGGAGTGATGTGGGAGTGTTATCCAAACATAAATGCCAAGGAAATCCCCTTATACTTGGGAGCAGACAGTATTGAGGTGTTTCTGGCAGGTTTTATTATAGTACATAAACGCATCATCTTTAAATGATAAGTATGTGACTTACTTACATCAGGTGACCCGGAAAAGCGAATAAATTGTTTCCATTGCAGTTTTGCCAAATACACCCTTTCCAAATTGCCTGAAAAACCACCTCATCCGAGCGTAAAATCTTTTTTGCGATATATGGGAGTTTTTGTGATATTGGCCGTATTTTTTAATTCGCAATATCAATTTGCGCAATGTTATGGCCAATGAAAACGTAGCTTGTGATTAATACAGTGGCTATTTTTCTTTTTAAGCTTCAATAATTCAAAAGATTATATTTTGAATAACTGGTTTTGGTGGGAACTTTGTTTTCCTAATATTAGAGTATGTATACACAGAAATACATCAAAATGTATGTCAAAATCCTATTTTACATTATATGACCTTGTAAATGGCCCCTATGTTGCCACTCTTTTACTACTTTTGCTGAATGTACAGTATAATTATACACACTAAATACAACTTCTTTACTTATAAAATGATACATTGATTTACTTGGATTTGTTGAGACCGGCCTCCGCTGCAGCAGCTTGCAGGAGTTGAGTGGACTTGCTGACAGGAACTCCAAATATGGTGCTGTGTGTGACATCACTCAGAATTCTTCTGTGACCTCCCTTTGGAGCAGTTTTAGGAGAAGAGGGAGGAGTCAAAGAGCCAACTCTATGCTCCCCACGACTCCCAGCTGTAGGCTTTAGGAAAAAGTAAAGTGAGAAAGAACAGCAACAATAAATATTACACAAGTTGTATTAATTGAAAGATGATGAGATTACATGAATGCCTCTACAGAAAAGAAGAAATAGAGAGAAAAGATACTTCAGATGCACCAAATAGATCACTTTTGAAAATGTTTTTCATCCTATCATTTCAATGTAAAAATCTAATCTTGTGCAACACAGAGTCAATGTCTTCACTTCCAACACCTTGACCCCTATAGATTTCTATATAAAGAAAATGATAGAAATTAACAAAACAATAGCATTAAAGGTAAGACCTGAAACATTCACACACAAGTACGCAAACACAAGCAGCTCAATTTATAGGTTGCTGCACCCTTCAATGTTTAAACAGTGAATCATAATGCAAAAGCAGTACACAATGAATTCATGAAATTTTAATGGCCAATAAAAAGTAAAGTACACTTTGTTTTTTACACAAATGCTTGACCATGCATGTGAACACAGCAGGCATCTTTGTATACTCTTTAGGGTCAGTGTAAAAACTAAAGTGACACTGAACATTACACAGTAGCATGCTAACATTGTGTAAAAACACACTCCAAAAGTATTTAAATATTTTTTGGGGGGCCAAGTGTATGTTTAACAGTACTGTACTGCACACTTGCAATTGGCCACATATTTGCATCAGCATTGGCGCACTTGCATTAAAATGTTTTCTGGCTTGCAAACTGACAGAAGAACACCGGTCTGTTGCTGCGTACACACCAAATGCGAAGCATCGCGTTCCTTGCTCTAGATTACTCGCGGAATTTAACTTTGTGTCATGCGATTTTTTTCCTCACTCGAGTTAAAAATATTCAACTTGACTTGTGCGAGTTCGCAACTATTCGGGTTTTTGTATTAACTTTGTATGTAATCTGCTCACGCTAATTGTTGAATTCACATTTGGTGTGTATGCTCTATTATGCTGTGTACACACCAAACGCAAAGCATTGCGTTCCTCGCTCTAGATTACTTGCGGGATTTTACTTTGTGTCATGAGATTTTTTTGCTTGAGTTTAAAATTTTCAAGTTGACTTCTGCGGGGTGATGTGATTGACGCGAGTTGAGTGTTGCGAATGCAGCGAAGACACGCGCTATTTGCCTTAAATGCGTCTTAGCGAGAATCGCGATAACCAATTTGCATTATTTGCATTGCCCCGTGCGAGTTCGCAATTATTTGCGTCTTTGTATTGACTTTGTATGCATTCTGCTCGCGCAAATCGTTGAATTCACGTTTGGTGTGTATGCTCTACTATGCTGTGTACACACCAAACACAAAGCATCGCGTTCCTCGCTCTAGATTACTCGTGGGATTTAACTTTGCGTCAAGCTAATTTTTCACTCAAGATGAATATTTTTAACTTGACTTGCACGGGGCAACGCAGATGACGCGAAGTTGGTGGCACGCTTGCAGCAAAGACACTCGCTATTCACCTTAAACGCGTCTTCGCGCCAAACGCGTCAGCCAATTCGCGTCATTCGCATAGCCCCGCACGAGTTCGCATCTTTGCATTGACTTTGTATGTAATCTACTTGCGCAAATTGTTGAATTTGCATTTAGTGTGTACGCCCCATTATGCTGCGTAGACACCAAACGCGAAGCATCACGTTCCTCGCTCAAGATTACTTGCGGGATTTAACTTTGTGTCATGCAAATTTTTTTGCTCGAGTTAAATATTTTCAACGTGACTCACGTGGGGCAATGCGATTGACGTGAGTTGGGTGGCACCGTATGCACGAAGACACACGCTATTCGCCTCAAATGTGTCTTAGTGAGAATCGGGATGACCAATTTGCACCCTTCGCATCGCCCCGTGCGAGTTCGCAACTATTCGCATCTTTGTATTGACTTTGTATGTAATCTACTCGCGCAAATTGTTGTGGATAACACGAAGTTGGTGGCACGTTTGCAGTAAAGACACTCCCCTATTCGCCTTAAGCACGTCTTCGCGGCAATCGCGTCGGCCAATTCGCGTCATTCGCATGGCACCGCACGAGTTTGCTGCTATTCGCGTCTTTGCATTGACTTTGTATGTAATCTACTCCTGCAAATCGATGCATCGTGTGCCTTGCTCTAAATAACTCGCGGGATTTAACTTTGTGTCATGCAAATTTTCGTTTGAGTTGAATATTCTTTACTTGCGCAAAGATGTGTGTGAGGCAAATAGCGTCAAACACGCCACTCAATTTGCGTTATTCGCATCGCCCAGCGAGAGTTTCCGTCTGTTTGTGTCTTTGCATTTACTTTATATATAATCTACTCATCGTTAAATTCGCATTTGGTATGTACACCCCATTAGAAAGCCAAACAAACCACTACAAAGATGTTCAGGTGTTTACCATCCGATCTGGTTCCACTTCAGAATAAACAGATGGAAGGGGTGATGGCGGTGAGGTGGCTTTGGGTGGAGCAAGGGTGGAAGCAAGCGTGCATGTAGGTGGTGGAGGTGCCATAGGTTTTGTTTTACGATGGACAGGCCCAGAACTGGATGCTGTCTTATCACCATCTACACTGTTAGTCAGTAAACACTGTGCAGGCGGGGCAGGAGCCCTAGCTTTGGTTTTTGTCTGTGTAGTTGCTGATAAATTTGCGTGAGCAGGCAGGAAGCTGGTGTGAGGGGCAGACCTATGCTTAGGGGTGGGGGAAGCTGTAACCATTTGTGTAGATAGGCCGCAGGCCTGCGTTGAATGATGCTGTTAAAATATGGAAGTAGGCGCAACAATTGAAATGACATTGTATGAAAACATTTTTGCAAATGTAACAAACCATAAAGTGAGCTTCATATAAGCCGTATGCTAAGCTAGTACAGTAGAGGGTTAGCTTGTAAAAATGAACCTAAATATATACAGAATTTTTAAATCTAAGGCTTTGGTTATAGATTACTAAACATAACATCATTTAACAAAGATTGTTACGGTCATATTTATATAGACTACATTAGTGATTTATTAGAGTATTCCAACCAAAGGCTTTGAATACATTCAAGGCCTTTGGTTTTTGTGTAAAGCTAGATACACACCAAGCTGACAGTTGGCCGACGGTCAGCAAGTTTTAAAAGTTGCCAATAGTTTTTCAGTGTGTTTTATACACCATTAAATATGGCAAGTCCCCGCAAATTTTTTTCAGCCAACTGAGGATGTCGAATCGGTGGTGGAGCTTGTTGGGGAGTCGGATAATTTTGATTGGCTGTTTGGCTTTGTATTTTGTTTCCCTGCAGTCACTAGCTCTTCTGATTTTCCGTTTTGAGTAATGAATACTGACTATTGCCACCTTCTGGTACAGAAAGTTATTTCCTCTTACGCAGGCACAGAAACGGATCTGCTACTTGGTCATTGAATCAGGGTACCCACACCTTGGTTAACTTCAAATTCAAGGACCTTTCAAGGACTTTCCAGGTGCAATACCCTCAAATTCAAGGACTAAATGTGGGGACACATTTCAATTGAGAGCACGATTGCATGGTGTTACTATTTAAGATACATTGTTCCAGTTACCTTCTGAGGGAACTCGCGCTGCGTCACTGCAGTGTCACTTCGGGAAGCCTCCAGGGGTAAGTGCGTCTGAATGTGTATATCAAATTCAACCAATGGGGAGGCTTAACGACAAAGACAGTGTGACGCGGGAGCCAGGAAGTATATCACTATCTGAAATATTGCCAAAGACGGCATTACAGGGACGCAGGAAGTATGGCAAGAGAGACGCAGCGTCTCGTTCCCTTCTCAGGGAAGAACAGTTACATACGTAACCCGAGACGTTTTCATGTGTCAAACACAACTATGCAAAAAAGCATTTTGGTATGAATCAACATTCGCATACAGATGATATAAGCATTTAAACTGAACAGTTTAGCACGTGTGCTTAAAGTCTAGATTTGTATGATATTATCCAACACTACACACAGGGAATAATATGGATTTTCTTCCAGAAAACTTCTTGCATAAAATATATTCAAGCACTTTCAATGACCTGTATCTATGTGTGTACATTTTCAAAAACTTCCCAGGGCCTTGAATCCCCCCTAGATTCACAAACTTTCAAGGATTTCAAGGACCCATGAACCCTGTTGGATATCGACTGTCAGCTTGGTGTGTCAGGGTAACTTTGGACCCAGACAAAGCCAACATGACCCGAACCCAAAATCTGCTTTAGTAAGCACTACTTTTTCAAGTTTACCCTAAATGCTATTTAATACAAAAATGATCTATAAATGTACAAGAGTTACCTGTTGTTGAGCAGTGAAGAAGGCTGTAGGTTGTTGCACAAATAGTGTTTGATGAGGTGTGGTCTGAGTTGGAGAGGGAGTGGCTTGTATTGGAGTGGGAGGAGCCTGTTGCTGCCCAACAGAAACCTGTTGAAGCTGAGGGGTCTGAGGTTGGCTGGGAACAACAGGCTGTACAGCTATGTTAACACCTGGAAACCAACAGAAGAACAGAACAGAAACACTAAATTACAAGACAAAACCCCATCATCCCACAAAAGCCCTTTTCACACAGACATTACGGAAAATACATGGAAATGCATCGGGATTATTCATACAGCACTGGACCTAAGGAGAACTTTCAAATAATTTTGTGTAATACGTTGCATCAAAACCTTAACGTTTTCCACTGATAGTCAGTTTGATAAAGAGCAAGTGATATATTTAAGTCCAATGTCTTTTTTTTAAGTTATTCCTTTAAACTGCCCAACTGTATTTCCTAATAAACTATTTTCATCATATTTGGGATATAATTGTCAGTGTTAACGAAAGCAATATTCCTTCCAAAATTAATGGCTAAGCCCTTTTATTATAAAAGGTACCAAAGCTTCATGCTTGTGAAGGTTATATAACATTGCTGGGGAAATCTTTTTGCCACACTTGAGCCTATTATTACCAACTGAGCATCATTAAACCCCACAGCTTACCTGAGAATTGCTGCTGACACTTACCGATTGTCTGGTTGGCTCCTGCAGGTGCATTGGCTCTTTTGCGAGGAGTGAGAGCCGGCTGAATGGCTAAAATGCCTGTGATTGGTTGAGGCTGGCCAGCTTTGGGTCGTTGTCGAGGTGCTATGGAAGTCTCAGTGGTGGGGACTGGATCAATAAGCCTGAATGACAGGAAAGTGAGTCAGAACAAGTGAAACCACCATGTCACAACATACATGCATCCCAAAAGAGGTCCGGACGTCACGTGACCCCGTTCTGTGTACGCCACCATACTGGCAGGCAAGGACAGCTGGGAGCGAATATGAAATGAATGGCACCAGCAAGAGTTCACTGTGCACTTTAATTCAAAAGATATAGATATGTACATTCAAAACTTAATAGATGAAATATAACAGATCCCCAGTGTAACAGCCTAGTTATTTAAACTCTTTTAACATTTCAGGGTTACTATTTAACATAAAACCCTTATACAACATGTAGAAATAGTAAAGTTTGCAAGGTATAAAAAGGTCTGGTTTAAAATTAATGTTCAACCACTATCAATACCAATGATTGCCTGCCAAAGGGTGGAGTTTAGGCTGTGTGATGTCAACTCTATAAGTAATAAACCAATATATGGACCACAAAACAAGTCATAATGGTAAATTTTTTGAAATTGAGATTCATCTGAAAGCATGAATGAATAAGCTTTCCATTGATATATGGTTTGTATTTGAAAATATAGATTCTGAGGGTGCAAAAGATAAATACAAATTGAAATATTGAGAAAATCACCTTTAAAGTTGTCCAAATTAAGTCCTTAGCAACACATATTACTACATAATTTTTTAATATATTTTTTATGATTATTTTGGCATTAAAATAATTTGACCCATGGTTTCATGGTCCAGTGTCACATAGAAATAATTGTCAATTTTATTAAAATGCAATAAATAGTATCCCATGTACATTTTTAAGTATTCTATCCTTTGAACTTAAATTTTATTATATTTTTGATAGCACAAATAACTATATGTATGCATTTAAGCTTTTCGCAATTTGCTGTTAAGAACGTACATTTTCAAAAATAAACCTACCCGAGACTTATTAACAGTGCAAGTAGGGGAGAACCGGGGCGAAACTAACGCGGGACGAAAGTAAAGAAAGCGTTTTTTTAAAGCCCTGATTACAATTGCATTCCAAACTATGACGGCATCTTTAGCACCCAATCCCTTGACAGAGCTGACAAATATCGCATTATTTCGTCACCTTTTTACTTGTCTAGGTCCAGAAAGCTGTTTTCGACCATGATAAGTAAATTCCTAAAGCGTTATTTTTTTCTTATAACGCATAAGTGTATCTGATTTCATGTGTTAAAGTACGGATCAATCTACAGGTTATTTAGTGTTGTA
Organism: Misgurnus anguillicaudatus; assembly: GCF_027580225.2. NCBI lineage: Eukaryota > Metazoa > Chordata > Actinopteri > Cypriniformes > Cobitidae > Misgurnus > Misgurnus anguillicaudatus. The sequence continues at coordinate 9,375,688 of NC_073341.2, forward strand.
ACACAGCCATTCCCAAACTGTGGTCCGCGGATAAAATATAAAATAATAAAATTTTTTAAGAATATGTAGGCCTATATTGATATACATTTTAAATTAAATTGTTAAATTATTGTGTGATTACTAAACTAGGCCAGTGGCGCTCGGCTTGCATCTAATATAGGCCTATATCGGAAAGATGTGAAGGGGGCAAAGGGGTATATTCATATCGGGCTGGCAAATGGACTGCAATGGCTTTTCCTTCTGACAACTTGTTTTTATTTTTATATATTTTGTTTTATTGATGGGTATTTCATGTGTTGCTGTCTTTTGTTTAAGTCATTTTTTAATTGTTCATTCATAGCCTTTATAGGCAATTTATATGAAACGAATGTTTATAAATGGAATGAATAAGGCCTGTTATTATTTTAATTTCCAGTTAGTTTCTTGATCTCGCGTTTCTGAAATGTTTTGCGGATGTGCTGTTAAGTGGATTAATAATCCTCTAAAATCGCCAAAAGTTTTGATTTCATACTACTCCATTGCTATGGAAATAAGCCCGTTGTCCAAGTGAACCATGCCAGCGGGCGCTTGAGTAAATAAATAAATAAAATATGTGGCAGCCGTTTTGTGCAGTAAACTTTCTTTTAACACACCTGTTGTACTGATGTGATGACCAGTTATAGTTTCAGTGAGGTACAGAATAATTCAGGACTTTGTGTAGACATATTTTATTATGAGTATTATTAGGTGGTCCGCGAATATTCTTGATTACAAATAGTGGTCCGCACACACAAAAAGTTTGAAAACCCCTGCTCTACACATCCTGAAGTTTGACTTTTTGAGTTTTTTAAAAATAAAAGTAAAATGAGTTGAAATGTCAGAAGTTGCTGTTGGGACGAAAGTAACACTTGTTACTTTTGTCCCGCTGCTAATACTGTTGCATTATGTTGAAAACTTATATTATTCTAATTTGATTTAATTTAATTTTCATAGTGTTCAAATTGTTGAAAAAAATTTTTTCTCAACAATTCAAGTGTGTACTGTTGCTTTTGAAACATTTGATGAAACTGAAATTTAAAATGAGAAGTTATTTAATTACTTTTTGCAAACATAAAGGACAAATATGTTTGCAGTTACATATTAACAAGGTCATAGTCATGTAAAAACAAAATCTACCTGTATCTAGTTTTTTGGTGTTACTTTTGACCCACCTGTGTGTTACTTTCGTCCCAGCTGACAGGGTCAAAAGAAACAATGCGCTACTCATGTGAAGTCGTTTTACATTTAATCAAAATAACACCTGGTATTGATAGACCACACTTGTGAGTTACTGACCACAGCAAAAAATATATCTCGTTCTAAAATACTTTTAAAAATAGATTTTCTGAAAAATTTTACTTTCGCCCCTGCTCTCCCCTAGCCATGGTCTTTATTATATATTTGCATCACAGGGCATTTAGCTTACTAAATATCAGAACTGGTATCAGTTATTGAAAACATATCTATTGACCACTACACTCAAAAAAAGGTGCTTTACAATGAAGCTATAGAGAAGAACCATTATGGGTTCCTCAAAGAACCATAAAGTAAAATATTCTTTAAACTAAGAATAATTAACTTCATACCTTTTTATAATCTAATGAACTTTTCTCACTACAAAGAACCTTTTGTGAAACAGAAAGATTCTTTGGATGTTAAAGGTTCTTTATGGAAGCATTCAGTCAAAAATGGTTCATGAAGCACCTTTATTTTTAGGAGTGTATTGAAATAAAATGTACAAACTCATCAACAAATGTTCTGAAATTACTAGAGACTACACAGATAAATAAAATGCTCACCTGGCTTTGTTGTGACTTTTCTTGGCCACGGCTTCGCTGGCTCTTATTGGCTCCGGTAGTTTTTCTGGAATGGGTGAATTCTGAAAACATGAGGGTGAATACAGCAAAAAGTATGAGTAAATTATTATAATATTGCTGTACTTTTATACAGGTTTTAAAGGCGCTCTAAGCGAATCTGTGTGACATTGCTTTTGGTTGATGTTTGAACTGTTTTCAAACAAATGGAGTGTATTTAACTCCTCCTCCTCCCTTCCGTGCTTTCATGAACGCGCCTAACCCCCACCCCAAATCCTTCTTGTCGTTTATTGGCTGGAACACTTTGTTATTGTTTCTGGTAGTAGGTTTGGCCACTTTGTGTTTATTGCAGTTTGTGGAGCCTGGGCTGTCTACAGAGATCGCGTTTTTTTACAGTTTGATCAGCGGACAGGCAGCAAGCAGATAGTGAGGAGATGTTTGCTGTGTGTAACAAAAAATGTTTATGGTCTTAAACGCGTGAATTCGCTTAGAGCACCTTTAATAGTAAGAACTGGTCTAGCTGTGAAATCCTTTAAAATCCTTCATGTGAAATTCATGAACTTTATGAACTATAAATCTGAACATGCAACAGAGCTTTTTGTAAGCCACCACAGAAGTTAGCGAGACCCTGATTCTCTCCCAAAAAAACCCATTCACTTTTCCATAGACTTCTGGATTTGCGCAAAAATAAGCTCTACGTTTAACAAAAGTTTATGACACCTACACATTTAGTCCAACAAGTAAATCTTCACAGTTGAATACAAATTTGATGAATTAAAGTGTAAGTGTGTTTACTAGAAATATTAAAAGCCAAATTTTGACTTCAAAATTCATAAAAGTTGTATTCACCTGTGAAGAGGATTTTGTGGCACTCATAACATTTAATAACATTTATACATTTTTTGTCTAAATGTTACTCTTTTGGGTCACATAAAAATGATAATGTTTGCAACACTTTGCAAATCAAAAGTCCTACTTGTTCTAAAAATAAACAAAAACGAAGTAATTTCTGTATTGGACTCTAAATGGCACTTTCCGGGTGTCAATGTTAATATCCATTTGAACATGACTCAATGCATGATCCATTATGCTATCAATACTGCTCAGAATGGGAGGGGACACTGGATCTAAGCCAACTGGCAGCCAGCAGTGATATCATCCTTACTCTGCCGTTATGTGCCGGCCCTAACAATGTCCACTGAAAAGGTGGATGTGAATTAAACATGGATGTGTTCTGCAGGTGAAAGATGAGAGCAAGTAACATTGTAGTTTGAGGGGTGAGAGAGTGTAATGGATAGATAGTGGAAGTGCCTGAATGGTCAGTAAGTCTTACGTTGATGTTCGGTATTGAGCATTCTTTCTGTGCAAGTTTAAAGGCGAAATATGACACTTGGTAGATATCTGGCCTTAAGTCAGATTCTGGCTCCAGCATATAACCTGTAAAGGAATATAAAGCCAAATAAATAGAAGTCTAAAGCCACTACATCCAAGCAGGTGTTACAAAGGTTTTAGGAGCAATAAATATATGATAAGAAAAGCTAAAACAGCTGAACTTACGGATGAGACAGTGCATGTCGTGTGAGTAACGGGAGTTGTCTGGGATGGTGAAGCTGCCGTCACAGATGGCCACCTGACTCTCTCCAAACGGCAATGTGAAAAAACATAACTTATACAACAAGCAGCCCAATGCCTGCGAACACAAACAAGCAAAATCAGCAGCTTTATAAACAACACTGTCGCCTGCTTAAGTAGCCAATTGTATAAAGGACAGGATTAGCAGGTGCACGTATTTTAGCACAGTGGTCACAGAAATCCAACTGCAATGCTGGCAATAATAATAAACTAGATATCAATGCACTGGCAGCTGTTACTATAACCAATCTTGAGATATTTACCCACTCTTGACTTACCCATATATCTGCTTTAGTTGTGATAACCTTCCCCCCATATAGATTCACCATTTCTGGCGCTCGGTATGAAAGAGTAGTGTACCTAAACACACACATTATAAAACAGAACACTGTTACTTTATGGGACACTTGGTTATGTAATGCACTCTGATGTGTAATACAAAAACAGAAAGTGCAAGACACCCACTTCTTAATGTCCTCTTCTACAGCCGCCACACCTTCTGTAAGAGGGTTCTGGCTTCTGTTTGTGGCACTGCCAAAATCACATAGCACATAATGACCTCTGTCATGAAGCAAGATGTTCTCCACCTAAAAGAGACACTAAAAGTATGAGTAGGAAAACAGAATCATGTTTGGCTGTGTTTGAATTTCACTAGTAGTAGATGACATATTTAAATGTGCATCAAAGAAATTACATCGTCTCTATTCTGTATGCGCAATGCAAGAACACCTGCCACTTTAATAACTTTAAAACTTGATCACTTTATAAGCCAAGCTCAAAACGGTTAAATACGCGGACAAACATATACAACACTGTGCTTTCACTCTTTCCCGGACAGCGCTTTTAAAAAAAAGTTGCCAGCCAGTGCCAGGAAGGTTTAATGCCTTCCAAAATTTTTCGTCTTTAAATATATAAACTTATATCAAATGAAAGAACAGACCCTCTGCTTTCAATCAAAAAACCATATGGGTAGGTTTCTTCAAAAATACTAAATTTTAAGCAAAAAGCTGAGATAATTGCATTTTTTAGATACACAAGGACCTTTGTTAAAGATCAGATTCAGAGCGATGATCAAAACATCCAGAGTTTTTACTGTTTTTGGATCAGTGGATGCATCAGTGTTTTACAAGATGGGTAAGGGCATCACCTAGTGGATATATGCGGAAATATGGATTGCTGTAAAAACTCTCTTAAATTACGAAATAACTCCTCAATGGTGGATAAAGAGTTTAATATTACTTTGGTCAAAACAGTGGATGGGTGATTCTCACGAAACCATTGAAACACCACGGCACTAATGATTTTAGCTTTAAAATGTGTAATATAGTAACATTAAAAAGCATCAGAGTTAACACAATACTGTGTTCTACCTTGCACAATGTGTGATTTCAACTGAAATTGCTGAAATTCTCATTACCGCAATGTGTCCGGCTGTGTTTGAACATGCGTTATGTTGTAATTTTATCAAATTAACTCAAAAATATTAAGAAAAAAAATAAATGGATGTTTTGCTAGACTACTTTAGATGACAGAAAAAATATTTACTGAATATTCATGTATAATAATAATGAAGAAAAATTAGGAAAATGATGTGTCCATGCCTGATGTTCTCATCCTCCACAACACTTTTTGAGAACAGTTTAAGCACACATACAGAATTTTAATAAAGTTTGATTTTGAGTGACCAAGCACATGGACCAGTTACTTCAAGATGGCTACCAGGTAAGATCATTTTTTTTTACAGTTAATTTGAAATATTGTCTTGTCAGAATGCTTACACGACATTTTGATTATCATTTCCGCAACAGATGCTTATTAAATATTAATTTAATTAATAAAAGCATAATACTTTGATTTTAAATGCATGTGCAGAATCTCCAAATTATGTTCTTTCAGGTTTGTCATGTCATTTTGAAAATATGTCAGTGTTGATGTTTTCTGACTGTTGCGGTAATGAGATTTTTTAGGACTAATTTTTTTAATTATGTTACAAAAAGTGTTAAATGATAAGTAAAAGTTTTTAAATTAATGTTCCCATTTACTCCAGACTTTGTTTTTCAATGTCTGGTGGGAAAAAAAGTTAATTTAAGCAATTTTTACATTTTCATGCTTGACATTTTTAAAACCAAGTTTTTGTGAGAATCACCCGGATACCAAACATGTGAGACAGTGAAACGTTGCCATGTGTCAATCAACACAGTTTTAGGAGTGAGTCTTGTTTTGAAGACACAGAGCGATCATTTAGGGGCATTTGAAGGTAGCCTGGTCCAACCAGACTCTCGTACATTCATTTTTATTTGTACAGAGAGTCTGGCCACGCTCCATTGCAAAGCGTGACTTCCGTTAAGGAGGGTCCTCTGTTGAAGTTTAAAACTATTGGATCTGCCGAGAGTCACTCAGGATCTGCCATAGGCAATCGCTAACGTTTGGTCGTGACGTATGTCATGCGCCGAAATCGCCCAGAAACAACAAGTCCGAATGATCAGACCAACAAAACTTAGCAAACATTGTTCTTGCTCCGGCTTTAACTTCTGTATATTCTGCAGTTTTGCAACAACGGACCGAATAGCTTTCCTCACGTCTTTCTCCGCTGCCAATACTGAACTACAACTCAAACTGACGCACGACCTCAACGTCAACGGTCTTAGCCACACCCCTCTGTTCGCTGATTGGGCCTGCAGATTTTTGCCGGAGAAAACGAAACTCTACACAGCAGTCCCAGACGTTGTACTGAAGCGAAATAAAAATTAAGCGGAAGCACGTAGGAGGGCGGAGCCAGGCTAATTTAAAGGGCCAATATTATGTAATATAATATAAAGATGAAATATAAGTCTCGGGTGTGCCTAGAATATGTCTATTAAGTTTCAGCTTAAAATACCTCACAGATCATTTATTATAAGATGTCCAAAATGCCCCTATTTGTGCGGGAGCAAGAAAGTGCACTGAGCTACTGCTTTCAGTTAAAAATGGATCTGATTCCTGTAAATACAGTCTGGGACAAAAGTATATTTAGCCACATTAGTGCTACTACGTGTAAACAAACACATTTAGAAAAGCTTTTTTGTAAAGTAAACCAGTCAGTCAGTGGCCATGGACGTGGCTTTGTTTGTGTGACATCACATTAACAAGATAATCAAAACAGCATGTCTAATGAACGGCTTTGGTTTAATGGAGATTAAAAAGAAGGAGAAGGTGGATTTTTTTCATTGTAGGGTAGTTGTGTTCAAGCGCTCCCAACAAACATTGATGTCCAAACATCTTGTAAAAGTGGATTTTGCATAATATGGGCCCTTTAAATGTGGTTGTCACTCCCAAAACTTTGCAGGATGTCAGAATGCTTTGCAGTATAGTCTTAATGTAATATACCAAATGTGTAAGAAATAGACAGAGTCATAGATGAAAAGTGAGATTTGATATAATAAAGGTGTACAGGTCATACTTTGAGGTCCCGGTGGATGATGGGAGGTTTGCACTGATGCAGTCTTGCAACGGCTTCACATGTGTCACAGAAGATCTGCAGCACCTCTGGCTCAGTGAATCCTGTCTGCAAGCGCTGGTTCATCAGATTCACAACCTGACCACCTGGATTCACACACAGACAAACAAAAGTCAGTATTCTTTTAAAATCCCCATGCACTACAAAAAAACAGGAACTGAAAGTATGCATATCGCATTTTAAAGTCATAAACTTTAAAGGTGCAGTGTGTAAATTTTAGCGGCATCTAGTGGTGAGGTTACAAATTGCAACCAACGGCTCAGCCCACTGCTCACCCCTCGCTTTCAAAACGCATAGAGAAGCTACAGTAGCCGCCACCGGAAAAACATGTCATCGTCGGAGACAAAAATGTTTGTCCGTTAAGGGCATCTGTAGAAACATGGTGGCACAAAATGGCGACTTCCACGTAAGGGGACCCTCATGCATGTAGATAAAAACATCTCATTCTAAGGTAATAAAAACATAACGATTCATTATTAAAAGGTCTTTATACACCCATGATAATGTAGTTTTGTTTATTATATTGCATTTCTGTCAATAGATCCTTCTAAAAATTACACACTTCACCTTTAAAATAAATGTTAACTCTATCATGCAAACACAAACTGTGTGTGAAAAGGGGATCAAATAACATGGTTAAATACCTTAACACTGGTATAATGTTTAACTAGCAGTATGAAGCAAGTAAATTGGGATTAAGTTTTCAAAAAACACAGACTGACCTCTACAGAAGTCCATCAGTATGAGTACTTCCCAAACATCTCCTGATCCTACTGCCGTTATACTGGAGTCCATGAAGCCGACAATGTTTTTGTTACCGACCAGGTCTCTCTGGTTTAAAACAAACAATAAATGTAAATAAAAAGATATCATCTCACATAAACACTGGATATCTGTTTGGCTAACACTGGCAATTTGCTTTGTCAAGTCACTATATTGCATTCTTATTCGATTAGTTAACATTCAATGAACAGTATAATAAGTCCAATGCAAATGTTCAATAAATGAAGAGTTTGGTTCAAAAACGCGAAAAACGCCATTTTTGAAAAAAATGAGTTACTGCCAAAATCAGTATTATATCAGGTCAGGGTTTAAAAGTAAATAATAAATTTTACGCAAAATCCAATATCCGCCGTGTTATTGTGTCATCTTTTCTCCTTTTTTCCCAAAATGCGACAAACGCCACTCCTCCTTTTTTACAGAACGCAATAAATCCATTCCAGAAATTACAGCCCACCAGTCACGCAATGTAAACAAACATGGCGGCGCGCTGAGTACACAGAGTCCTAGTTTTCCTCATCTACTTTGCACTTTGTGATCAACAAACAAAACTAAATAATACTTTAATGGCATTTATAAGCCTGTGATGGTTTTCTGTGACGGGAAAGATTGTCATCAACATCTAATAATTTACGCGAAGCACTCGGGAGACGGGTGCTTATCTCCCGACAGCATCAAGTTTCTCATGCTAAAACATTGAACCCCAGAGGATCTTATGAATAACTTTACATTATTTTACTCAAAGTCAATGAAAATCGAGCAGGACCAAAACATTTTACAGCTGATTGCTGTGAAAAATGCTAAGCAACGACGTCAAGTATAACCGCTGCAATGACAGTGATCTTAATATGACAAAGTGTTTTGATTAATGACATTAATGTTTATATTTTAGTCAGTGTGTACAACTAGTCAACTAAATGAATATAAAATGGCAAAGATGAATGCACATTTGTACATTGAATTAATAGATTTCTAGCATTTTGAAATAAAAAACTGTCATGGATTTATTGGATTTTGTGGAAAAAATAATTCATTTTTATAATAAATCTTTGAAAATCAAGTTATGGATTTGAATTTTTTATGTTTTTATGACATAAAGATGCTATGTGAAAGTTTGTAACAGAAAATAGTGGTTTTCATCTTGTCACTTTCTTGGTATAGAAAACACGTTTTTACCGAAATTTGTCAAAATGGATTTATTGCGTTTTGGAACCAAACTCTTCAAATACATTTTCGAAGAGTATTTATTTATTAAATGAACAAATGCTATCTATAGCTCTTAGAAATAAAAAAATCTATTAGGCAACATTGAATTATTGCAACATTTAAATTGCAATTACTAAACAGAAAGAATTCTCTTTGTTTATCGAGTACTGACTACAAGCTCAGTCAAAAGACATTTGAATGCAACTAAGTCAATGCTTGTTTTTAAATGAAACAGCTTAGTTGTTGAATGCCCTTTTAATCGACTCCTTCACCCACAAATTACAAAAGCCCCCTGTTTGTCATCTATTCAGGAGTCCACTGTGAGCAGCTGAGCATTTAAAACAGCAAGACACTTTGTCAAACTGAAACAGGGCTAACATTTTCCCTCTCTATAGGCCCACAACAGTAAACTGGTTTTCCATTTGCGACACATTAATCACGGTGATTAGCCAAAACAAGCATGAAGGTGAATTAAGCTGGTCACCAACTAAACCAATTCAGCTTGTGGTTTTCAGCAATGGCACGTAACTTGATATATTTTTGTATGCTATTTATAGCTCAAAACGCAAAACTCACCATAATCTGAATTTCCATCTTGCACACTTGAAGGTCGTGTTCATTGTTGACATACATTCTCTTCAGTGCACAGCGGAGGCCTTGATGGGTCCTCACAAGAAACACAATGGCAAAACCACCTGCGAAGAGAAAAAGACTTAAACCTTTGAGCACAAGACTGAAAGACATCTCATTTGTGATTCAAGAATCGTAAACAGTATCACAGGCAATCTTTGTTTAGGGCAAATAAGGGTTTTTAGAAGACTTGGGCCTGGTTTCACAAACAAGGCTTAGCTAAAGCCAGGACTAGGCCTTAGTTAAATTAAGACATTTAAGGGGGGGATTTAATGGTATTTCATCCATTCTGACTTATTAACACAGTTTAAGAGATGGTTTCCTCATGCTAAACATTGGCAAAGTGTCAAAAAAGCAGTTGGACAGAGTATTTCTGTGCCGAATGCACTTCGCCAGGCTTCGTACAAGTTTCGAAAAGTTTTTTTTGAACATGGGCACTTCTTATGTAGCATGGGAAGACGTTACGTATCATATTTCTTTTATGGGCACTTCCCCCAAAAAAGCACGCCCACACGTCAATCAGCATGAGAGCAGAACTACAAGGCGCTAGAAGTCACAAGCATTACTTCATGCGACAGCTTTGCTTTATATCAAGACTCAACAATGGCACGAAAGAAGAAGTGTGTTTTTGGATGTAAGGAGAAGACAGCCAGCATTATGGAAACAATGGATATAGTTTGTTTATCCAGGGGAGCATCAGAGTTTTGCGTGTGTGTAATCCACAACGGTGGTGTTGTAGAAATATCCATATTTAAAATTTTATAAATGAAAATAACTAGCTTCCGGTAACACTGCCATCTTAGTCGCATCCACATTCAAGATGAGAGCATACGCAGTTTACTCTCTCCTGAATACAGATGAGTCTAAGATGGTGGCGTTACCGGAAGCTAGTTTTTTCCGTTTATAAAGTTTTAAATATGGATTTTTTTACAACAACACCGCACAGATTACCCTCAGAAGGAATTCAGAAGGCCTTTGTTTATCATCGTGGAGCCGTTTGGATTTCTTTTGTGAAAGATGGATGCACATTTTTGTACTTAAAAGAGTGGACCCTGTAACTTTACATTTGATTAACTGAAAGATCTAAAACTTTTCTAAAATACCTGAAAATGTGTTTGTCTGAAAAATGATGGACATATGCATCTCGGACAGCTTCGGGGTGAGTAAATCATGGGTTTAATATCATTTTTCGCCAAACTATCCCTTTAAGGGTGTTTTCACACCTAGTTCGTTTGAGCCCTCCAAACCCTCTGAGCAGTTAGCAAAGCAAGTGATCTCAGATCCCCTAAAAGGACCCAAAAATAAATCAAACCACAAAAGAACCCAAAAGCGAACCGTACTCAGACCACCTCCGGACATTCGCTTTTGGGTTCTTTTGTGGTTTGATTTATTTTTGACATGTAAAAGCAATGAGGTACCGGTCCACTACGCGTGTGGTTTTGACATGTATCAAAATCAACTGCTGCCCAAAATGCTGGGGTCTGAGTTTTTGAAGTTGTAATGTGAACAAGAAAGAGAGTCTAGATCTAGGTCACTTTTAGTCTAAAGAGGACCAAAAAAAGAACTGGGTCCTCTTTTAAGTTCACTATATTATGAACACCAAAAGGACTGAGGTCACATTCTGGTAGTTCCTTTTCCGTTTCACTTTAAGTGAACTGCGTTTGGTTCTTTTAAAATGAACTATATGTGAAAACACCTTACATATCACACATACATTACTAAAATATTTCTTTTACATGACATCACTCACTGCTAACATGACTTTCTTGCAATGAGAGAAATTATTTAAAACTCCCAAAAAAGCACTTAAAATAATAAAAAGCTGCTTTTGTGATGAAGCAAATATGAAAAAAAGGACTTCAGTATGAAGGCTGACCTTAATATTAACTATAAATGTATGGTATGTTTTTGTTAATGTTAGGGGCATTTTTTAATTTAAAGGTGTCAAAGCTTTGAAATAATCTGTTAAATTGTCCTCTGATATCTACATAGAACGTATGTGGCTTTATTAAGTGCAAAAATTATCTAGAGATGGTTTTACATTTACAACCCTGGGAGTTGCCATTAAAATGAAATGGCCTATTATTACCTTATTTGGAAGAGTCATGAATAATAAAGTTGAGGTCTGCTCTGATTGGCTGTTTCTCAGAGCAGCTCCTTCAGTAGCTCTGTTTGTATAAACAGACCTTACGTTTGAGTCTGTATCAGACGAAGATACAGAACTTAAGGAATAATCAATTGTTTGGAGATTGTTAATGGACGTTTCTGCGTAGTAAGTTTAGTATGGACCTGCAAACATAACTGTAACAGCCTAAACACACAAGGTTTACATAAGGAAGAGGAAACAATCGTGTTGAGGCTCGTGATATGTCATTACCATGTGTACAGAACTCTTATTATTCATCTGGGTGATTCTCACGAAACCATTGAAACATCACGGCACTAATGATTTTAGCTTTAAAATGTGTAATATAGTAACATTAAAAAGCATCAGAATTAACACAATACTGTGTTCTACCTTGCACAATGTGTGATTTCAACATAAGAATTTATAATTGGAAATTTTATCTCATTTTGTGCTGAAATTCTCATTACCGCAATGTGTCCGGCTGTGTTTGAACATGCGTTATGTTGTAATTCAATCAAATTAACACAAAAATATTAAGAAAAAAATAAATTGATGTTTTGCTAGACTACTTTAGATGACAGAAAAAATATTTACTGAATATTCATGTATAATAATAATGAAGAAAAATTAGGAAAATGATGTGTCCATGCCTGATGTTCTCATCCTCCGCAACACTTTTTGAGAACAGTTTAAGCACACATACAGAATTTTAATAAAGTTTGATTTTGAGTGACCAAGCACATGGACCAGTTACTTCAAGATGGTTACCAGGTAAGATCATTTTTTTACAGTTAATTTGAAATATTGTTTTGTCAGAATGCTTACACGACATTTTGATTATCATTACCGCAACAGATGCTTATTAAATGTTAATTTAATTAATAGAAGCATAATACTTTGATTTTAAATGCAAGTGCAGAATCTCCAAATTATGTTCTTTCAGGTTTGTCATGTCATTTTGAAAATATGTCAGTGTTGATGTTTTCTGACTGTTGCGGTAATGAGATTTTTTAGGACTAATTTTTTAAATTATGTTACAAAAAGTGTTAAATGATAAGTAAAAGTTTTTAAATTAATGTTCCTATTTACTCCAGACTTTGTTTTTCAATGTCTGGTGGGAAGAAAAGTAAATTTAAGCAATTTTTACATTTTCATGCTTGACATTTTTAAAACCAAGTTTTCGTGAGAATCACCCATCTATGCCTAGATAAATACAGTTTCACATTTTGCTGCACCTTTATATATTTTACAATTATGCATTTGGAAGACAATTTTATCCATTTATCCATCCCGGCCACAAGCTCTTTTGATTGGCTGTGGTTTATTCATTTAATTTATCTTTAGCATGGCATGAGGGTGAATTTGATAATTTTTATGACAATAAAAAAAAGAAATTAAATCCTATTTTAACTTCAAAATCCAGACTACACATAAAGGTGCTGTGCTTCTGAACGCATAAACAGCTTATCACACTCTCCCATCTGCTATTGTGAGTCAGATTCAGACTGAATTTATATAAACACATTCATACATAGCAGGAAAACAGCTATGAATTTGTTGAATTTGTTCAAGCACAACACGCCACGCCTGTGCATCCACACCAAAGACTCACAGAACGCCTTCAGATGAGGTGGGGTGTGTCCTTAATACCCTGCTTAACACTGAGAAAGCTATTATGTAAGACAGTCTATAAATATCCACACACTGTCTTGTTTACAATACTGATTACTGAATCCTACTAAGAGGCCTACTATACTCAAAACTGCAGCATCCTAGAGGAATATTCAAGGTTAATGTCAACTAGATAGAATTAATTACTTGCTGTTATATTTTAACTTGGGATTTCGATTATCCATGTTCGATTACCAATTTAAAAAAAAATGAATGGGATAATTCACCCAAAAATGACAATTCTGTCCATCATTTTTTTATATCTTCTTTTGTGTTCATTAGAAAAATGAAATTCATGCAGGTTTGAAACAACATGAGAGTGAGTAAATGATGACAGAATTTTCATTTTTGGGTGAACTATTCCTTTAACAAATGACTCCTGTGATAAAAATTGCTGGTCTTTCATTCATTTACTATTGACACATCTTCCAGTTTAAGTTGGTCGTAAAATCGGAAATACAGATATAGAAAATAGCCCATTTCCTTCAACACATGGTGCGTGACAGTGTTTCTGTGCCATCTCTATTGAGAACCTCGTGTCCCAGCATGCACTGCTCAGGTTTCTTCTCCGACTGCGTCTCACATATCATTTCTCTATTGTACAATACGACAGCACTGTTCAACAGAAATACAGCAATAAGATAAAATTACAGCCATGTTTCCGGTACTCAAGGGCACAATGATGAGGTTATTGAAGAATGCTGTGGTGATCTCAGATCAGTGTTGCAGTCTTTGTGACAATAAAGTCATAATTGGGTGCTGATGATGGTACTGTTAAAGACATACTCCACTTTCATACAAATAAAATCCCGATAATTTACTCACCCCCATGTCATCCAAGTTGTTTATGTCTTTATTTTTTCAGTCGAGAAGAAATTAAGTTAGGAAAACATTCCAGGATAGAATGTTTATGTCTTTCTTTCTTCATAAAGCGGACTTTATTGGACCCCAACAGATTACAGTTTTAACACCGCTTCAAAGAGCTCTAAACAATCCCAAACGAGGCATAACGGTATGTTCACACAGGGCGTAAGCGTTAACGCTTCCCATTCACTTTTAATGGGTGACGTCATGCGTTGCCGAACTGAATTGTGGATCGTTCAGGGCTGCGTCACTGCCGTTGGTTGCGGCAGAAGTTGAACATTTCTCAACTTTTCATGCGGACTGTATATGACTCAGTCTGTCAATCAGACTGCCTTATACAAATAACCTAGGCAAAGCCAGCCAATTACGTTTATGGAAGACGAATGTGTAGCAGCCACTGTGATTGGCTGTTGGCCACGCTTCAGACAAGCCTTCCGTCAAGCGTTAATGCCTTCGTCCCATGTGAATGTATACCGTAAGGGTCTTATCTAGCAAAATAAGCATTACTTTCGACAAGAAAAATAAAAAATAAGTACTTTTTAACAACAACTTCTGGTCTTGCACTAGCCGTGGATTCCAAAAGTTGGGAGACCTCTGAACTTGGGGGTGGGGTGTGTATAGTGTAATGCTCGGGGGGGGGGGGGGGGGTACTAAGTTTTATTAAGTATCAACATTCATAGATAAATAGCAATATCTCTTGCTAATAGTCTGCTTCCAGTTGCCAACTCTCAAAATAATGTTATATTGATCTAACACAACTAGAAACAATTGTTCAGGTAATTCCCCGAGACTCGTTTTGAGGTGTGTGATGGTTTGTACACCTCCAAACTGCATACGACGGAGGTATTTTTACCTTTGTGCCGTTGTGATTTATTGTGCTGTGTTACATAATTTTCCCCACCGTGTACGATACTAAAATCAGTGCGACATACTTTGCAAAAAGCTTGTGAATTGCAGATATTGATACCCAGTAAGAAATTTATTTTTTCCGTCCAGCTTTTGTTAAATTTGCAGCTATATTTTGTTTTTCACCGTAGCACCACCTGAGATATCTAATGCCATTTTTAAAAGTAATGCTTTATTCAACGTCCCCCGTATACCCGCACAGATATCAGCGCAACCAAGTTATAGGTTGCCAGGTTGAGGTCAAAAATAGGTTCAAAATTGTAAGATGTGTCTATATTATGCGAGTACAGGATGAGTTTCGAACAAGATCTGGCAACTGGATACCTTGGAATAATATAGTGGTGTGATTATACATAAAAACGAAATAGGGCCATTAAAATTACAGGAGTTTTCGGGGAAAAATAACAAACCGGGGGGGGGGGGGGATGTGAAATGTGAAATACGGGAGACTCATGGGAAAAACATGAGTGTTGACATGTATGACGTGGAAAGGTCATGCATAACATATGTGAAATGCACACTTGCGGATCATTTTAAACAATAACCTGACACGAAGACATTAAAGGAACAGTATGTAAGAAATTTAAATCAATTAATTGGCCACCTGTCAATTAATCAATGTTGTGTATTGGCCACCAGTTGTGTGATTGCAGTACCAGTTTTAGCCACAAGTTTTGTGATTGCAATACCAGTTTTGGCCACAATCCTACATACTGTTCCTTTAATTTGTATCATTTCACATACAACAACGTCTGAACGCTCCTCTTTCTCCAAACTAGAGTCAAAGTTTCACATACGTCATGCGTGACCTCTCAACGTGATTGCATAATACGCAAGGTCACACTGGCGAGTCACATGACCGGTGCAAGACGAGAAGTTGTGGATTAAAAGTGCTTATTTTTTATTTTTCTTGCTGAAAATGACAATCGTTTCACTAGATAAGACCCTTATGCCTTGTTTGGGATCGTTTAGAGTCCTTTGAAACTGCAATTTTAAACTGCATTGAAACTGTAAACTGTTGGGGTCCATTAAAGTCTATTAAACTGAGAGCAATCCTGAAATGTTTTCCTTAAAAAAACCAAATTTCTTGCCGACTTAACGAAGAAAGACATCAACTTATTGGAAGACATGGGGGTTGATTAAATTATCAGGATTTTTAAGAAAGTGGAGTAATCCTTTAAGACACAGATAACTGCTTGAATCTTGTGATGTAAACCAAACAGTGTGTCTGTGCTCCTGTAAACACAGACAAACACAAGCATAAAATTGCACACACACCCACTGATTTAGGACAGTGCTAAATATGCACGGCCTTGTTGGTGAGGAGGTATCATTTTCTTTCTCATTTCCTGTTGCCCTGTTTGTGTGTGTGATCTTTAAAGCAGGGAAAACAAGCAGAATCATGACTCATCCATTCAGCAATAGCTTGCAAACATCCAGCAAAAACCGGTAGACCTACAGCACTAAACCACAAACAGCCATTCAAAGAGTCACACTTTCATATTAATCATTTATAGCAAATACCATACAAAATGTAAAAATCACTTTATCAACACTGGAGAGCTGAAAAACAAAAAATTGCAAGCTACATACAATTTGATGTAACAGACTCGGACTGGCTAATCGGAAGCACTGGGAAAATTCCCGGTGGGCTGGTCTGTTTTTTGGCCGCGGGGGCCGGTGTTGTTATTACCCTGTGTTGAAATATAGATGCTGTCCCTCGGCTGCCAGCACTTACAGCAGCCCCACACTTTTTATTTTACTGCAGCCCCACTCACAGAGTGCAGCCTGGAGGTTAATGGTGACGATCTTTTGATTCCCTTTACAGCGGCACCTTGCTAAAAATAGTCAGTTTTTCGAAATATGAAACTAATGCGAGCAAAAAAATAAGAACTAAAAATGGATAATAGAAAGCGCAATGGCAGCGCTGATAAGACCAGAATAAAGAAAAGAAAGCTCTAGGATAGATGCGGCCGAATGTACTAAGCAGAGTACTTTAGTCTTTAAAGGGCACCTATTGTCCGATTCACGATTTTAAGTAAGTGTGTATTAGTTCATGTTAATGATTTGCAAAAGGTACAAACCCCATAGTAAACAGTGATGCGAGTTATCATCTCCAACGTAAATCTCTTTTCTTGGACTGCAACAAACACACGGATTGTAGGCAACAGTTTACTTCCTGAGATTGGTGATGTAGACAAGACCAACATTATTATAATTCCTCCCGCTTTTGACTCACAGTCTGTAAGTTCACTCCTGTCAGCATTGCATTGTGCACGAATCTTTCAAACATGGTAAGGAGCGTCACATTTCCTGCTGATGTCAGAGGTATTCAGACCAATCACAACATACAGATTTGCTGGCCAATCGGGGACAGTTTTGTACAAAATCCGTGAATTTCAGGAAGACATGGAAATCTGAAGCTACAAAAATGTACGGTTACGGTATGTGTTTTTTTTAACCATAAACCACACAAACACATTGTATTATACAAAATACACAAAATAAAGTAGTTTTTTGGTAATGAAATCGGTGCAATTTAATAGTTAATTAATAGTGAAAATTGGACCTTAAAAAGTGTGACCAGAATAATTTATGTACTTTTTATATGATTTTATTCAGTGTTGTGCCTGAATGAGTTCATTGAATGAAAGTTCATGAACTCGTTCGTATTTTGGGCGAACGTGAAATGAACGTACTGTATTACTGCCTGATGAACGTTACTGTGAACTAGTTCATTCTGGTGTTTGTGAACGGCACGCTCTCTCAGTTTAACGTCCTCCAAAAGGGGGGGAGATTTCTATAGAGTCTTCCAGGCGAAAACCCGGCTAGAACACACTGTAAACAGGCCTTAATATGTAGCACACACATAGTTTAACATTAAAAACATCATATTTGTCCTAAATCTTTAACGATTAACATAGGCTGCTAACGCATATTCTGGATCTTGAAATAGACTCTGACTAACCTCACGCTATTTAACGTGCACGTGCGGTTTGCGATACCTGCGAGTTGTCCTACACGTAACGCCGCGCAGCGCTTCTCGCCCGGTGTGCGACCCTCTTGAAACAGAAGCACTCGGCTAGCCTTTCAAGGTATGTGCAAACAAATACAAAAATTAAAAGACAGTCAATGCTTATGTAAACCCTGGTTGGATAAGGACTTAAAGTAGGATATGAAGATGAAATCTGACGCATTTAGCTTCAGTGTTAAAACTGATAAAATAATAGCTGTCTGTGGTTCAATATGGCCTATAATGGCAATAATTATAAAAAATAATATGGGAAAAAAGAACTATGGCTGTTTCTCAATTCTAAGAATGCAAAGAGCGGACTTGCGTTCTCGTGAAGATTGGTCTTGCCAGGCGACGTTAGAAGAACGAACTCAGAAGGTTGCGAGAACACAGAACACACTTGTGAGAATTGAGATGTGTGCGATCTTCCTGCTGGTCACGTGACTTCCCCAGATTTCAGCGCCCAAGTCTGCACTCGATGCATCCTCGGTATCAAGAACTCATCCGGGTTTTTTCACGCGTCCTCTGTACTTGCGTTCTTGAGAATTGGAATTAAACTTCGACTATTAAAGCAACACTATGTAGTTTTTCGACCTTTACATAATGTCTCTAAAATTATTTCAGTGATATAACAACTTTTAACTGGACAAATTGTACTGCTGCTGCAACCCGAGCAGCCTCCTAGCTGCTACCAGCACACTCTGAAAGTGGCGGTGGAGGTTAGGAAACACAGCCCCGCCCCTCCCCCTGCCTGCAGAAGAGTGTCTGATACCAGGCACTGTTGCGCTTTTCAACCACATGGGGGAGCTGTAAGTCTACATAGTGTTGCTTTAATGATGACGTAGTGCGAGCACACAAGGACGCAAGATCGCTGAAGAACGCATATTGAGAAACAGCCTATAAATTTATGAAATTTTTGAAATATGAACTATGAAGTGAACTAGTTCATTTTAAAATTTGTGAACTGTGAACTGCACTAGTTTATGTAAAAAGTGAACTTTCCCAACACTGATTTTATCGAGCCGTTTTAAGCCTATCTTTGTATCATAATCTAATTACAGTGGCAGTTCTACACGGAGGCCAAGGGTGGCCCGTGCCTCTGTAGACATGTCACTGGCCACCCCTGTGGCCACCCCGTGCTGACCAAATAAAAAAGTATAATTTTTATTTTATTTTACACGCGAGCGCCAAAAGCGGAACTAATGCGACGCAACGTTCTACACTGGCAAATTAGAGCAACGCACCCAACCACTGCACTGTTGCTGGCTGCGGTTGCTGCTCGGCGAGTGTCTCAATTTGTTCCCAATCTCCCGATGTTGTGAATGTGTATGCAGGTTCGGGCATTGGTAAGGACTCTAGCTCACTTGACATTGGGACGCTACTTATTCTCCTGTGACGTGGCTGCGCGTTGTGATCATTCACAGCTGTTACTCATCAACAACCGGAAAAACCAACATCTCGCTAACTTTTTAAAGTTTACACATTGTAAAAAGCGCTGTAATTATGTTCTTACATATACGTGCATAAAATTGGAGGAATATTATTAAATGTTACATATAAAAATCTTTACAATTTAAAATAAATATTAGTAGATTGTGGTCCCTAACTGTCTAGCAATGTGTGTTTATATTTAAACTAAAACAAACGTTTGTCTTTATAAAAGTTTGCATTTCATAAAGTTTATTGAGTAGGCTCGCGTGATTTTCAGTTGGAGGGCTTTAGAAAAGGTCACGTGATTTCCAGTAAGGGAACACAGGGACCATCGATGCTCACTGGTTTTTGCGTTGCATGGAATTTTTAGGTAACTAACGTTTGGCATAATGGCAGACTACCTAACCACAGTGCCCTGACTACTGAACAAGGGAGCTCCTCTTTTGCATCTGCACTCACTCTTGTATTAAATATTATGTATATGATTGTAAAGTAAAATAAAGTTTAAGGGGTGATTTCCCGTACAGGGATTAGACTAGTCCTAGACTAAAGTAAATGTAAGAGCTGTCCAACCTAAAAAAAACTAGCAATACCATATCTTAAAATACATCAGTGTCCTTTGTTTTGCTTCAAAATGCACACAAGTTATGTTTTTAGTAAGGCATGTTTGTTAACTAGTTATATTTCCTAATTAAACTAAGGCATAGTCCTGGCTTAAACTAATTCCTGTAACCACCCCAATAATCTTTAAATATCATTTCTTGCCATTTTTTAATGTGCCCCTCTGGTAAAACACTGGCCCCTCCTTGGCCCCCTAGTGAAATCTGTCTAGAACCGCCACTGTCTAATTACATGATTGAAGATGTAATTAGTAACTAATGAATTACTAGCCAACACTGGTAATACAACTGTATAATTTTTAGAACTGGAAATGTTAATGGGCTTTATCTGTCTTTTTGAACAGAAGTTCAACATATAAGTAACCTCATATCCTTAATAATGTAAAACAAATACTTTATTCACAATCACATATTTATACTGTTTCAATCTTTAAAATATGAAATGCAATGCTATTAAACTCATTTTTCCTTCATGCCTTTAAGTTCCTGTCTACAACTCACTGTATTAAACTCTATACATTAAGATATTAATAGCAAGTCTGATGTCAGGAATATTTACACAGAAATATGTACACAGCTGTTTAGTCTGGATTAGTTTGCTGCTATGCTTTTAAATATAACAGTAGCAGTTTTTTTTAAAAGTGTGTAAACTCAGCTAAAAACCTTCATTTCGACTGATTATGTATATGTATGTATATAATAAAGTATGTGGTATAAGTACAGAGAGTGAATTTTTTTTCTTTAAAGGGGTACGCTTCACTGTACAAGGTTTGGGAGCCACAGCATTAATCACAATGTTGAATGTGTCAGCTTTAGTACAGACTTGACTGAACCCAGCAACTACCACAAACCCAAATGCACCAGCGCACATCGGGCACGACAGCTGAGAGCGAACAGATGGCAACTATTAAACACATTAATGAATAAATCAGTTGCTGACCATCTATTATTCACATACTCACACACATACATTGACATCTCAGCTCTCTGAGGGCACTATATGATACCTACACAACTACATCTAAGCACCTCTTTATGAGAATAACAGCAAAAGACAGACACAGAAATAACCCTAAACAGATGCTCATAACCAGAACAGAATACACACAAAATGCCATTTATTGTGAAAAATACCACCATGAATACCTGGAAACCTCTTGCATCTGAATATTTTGATGATTTATGCTTGCACTCCACTAACTGTTGGGTTGTTTTAACCCATGATTGGGTAAAAGATGGACAAACGTTAATAAATGCCCACTTTGTGGCAGCAGTGTACTTACAAGCTGAGGTACTAGCACATCTTGCTCACTTGTCCAAGGTTTTGGTTCGTTCTTGGCCAAGTTGCATGATGACCTTGATGCCCTGCTTGATTAGGAACCATGGGTATCATTCATAAGAAGGAAAGGGACAGGAGAGGCAGAGGACTGTTACAACAGTAAAGAGAGGTACTCTTGTCCCGATTCAGGACACCGGTCCTTTTTTTTATCATGTAAAGTAGTATTATCCAGTCTGTGTGCAGACTCAAGTCTCAAGGGGGTCGCACACCGGCCGTGCAGCTCAGCGCCGCACCCTTCTAAAAAAATCAAACACATTGTTTTCTATGCGTATACGCACACCGGCGCTGCCAGGTGGCGCCTGTCCGCGCCGCCCAGCTGTGACTCAGGAAGTTGCTTAAATCCCTGTCGTGCCACACAGCGCCACTCACATAGTTTAACATTAAATAACATCATATTTGTCCCAAATCATTAACGATTAACATTAGGCATCCAAGTATTAGCTGGCGGCGAATAAATGTCTTGTTTGGACATACCTGGTTGTTTTAAGGTGTACTCACACTATCCAAACCAAACCGCGCTCGGACGCGTTTGACCCCCAAAGCCTGGTTCGTTTGACTAGTGTGATCGCTCTGTACCACGCCCGGGCATGGATTGGTTAATTGCGCCCCGACCGGGTTGCAGAGGTGGCAGGAGCGCGGTTCACTTGGAAGGCTATTGTGTGAGCACAATCGCGCCTGGGCGCGATTTAAAAGGTGAAGACGTCAATTGCGTGACCACTCGCCTCCGTAAAACCTTTTGATGCATGCAGCAGGGTTACGTGAATGTCCAGGCTGCACACGTGACGGATCAACTAAGCAATATGATGGCATGTGAGAGCGCTGTCTGTAATCGCGCACCAAACGACTCCGAATAAAAAACACAGACTTATCATTACGGTGGGTTCCAGTGTTAAGAGAGAGCTTTACTTCCTGCTTTTTGCAAAACAATCGCATCTTAATGACGAAAGCACGCCCGGGCTCGGATCGATTAAAAGGACCGTGTGAGTGTGTGCATCTGGGGGAGTAGGGAGGGGTGACAATCGCGCTAGGGTTTGGTTTAGATAATGTGAGTGCGCCCTTAAAGAGCACCTATTTCATTGCTAAAAAACAACGTTATTTTGTGTATTTTGTATAATACAAAATGTTTGCATGGTTTATGGTTAAAAAACACATTATTTTCCACATACCGTAAATTTTTGTAGCTCCAGATTTCACTCTCTTCCTGAAACGCACGGATTTGAAAAGCTCTGTGTCCATAATTGGCCGGCTAATCTGTACGTGATTGTGATTGGCCTGAATACCTCTGACGTCAACAGGAAATGTGACGCTCCTTACCATGTTTGAAAGATTCGCTCACAATGCAATGCTAACAGGAGTTAACTTAAAGCTGAGTCCGAAGCAAGATGAATTATGATAATGTCGGTCTTTTTCTACATCACCAATCACAGGAAGTAAACAATCCGTGTGTTTGTTGTAGTCCAAGAATAGAGATTTACGTTGGAAACGATAACTCTCGTCATCGATTACTTACGGGGTTTGTACCTTTTGCATATCGTTAACATATGAAACTAATACACACTTACACACCAAAGGAAATTTAAAAACGTGAATCGGACAACAGGTGCTCTTTAAAACCTCAATTTATAAGTTGGCCTGTGTGTGATTGTGCTTGATTCTTGGGTGCAAAGGTTTAACAGCCAGGGGGGAAAAAACACCCAATGGACGACGTTCCCCCTGTGGAAAAGACTTTCCACCACAGCTGGGAAAAAATCCTAGAAAACTTTTTATGACCCTGTCCATCAAAATGATAACGTCTAACTCAACCTTTGCTCAGCACACTGAAACCACAGACCTTCCCAAGGCCACAAAAATACAAACCTATTCAGCAACTGTCTTCTAATTCAACCCAGAGGTCATGGGTGTTATACTATCAGCTGTTGACATGCACCCTTTGCTTAAATCACATGTGGGCAAAGTAGGGCCCGAGGGCCAAATGTGGCCAGCTAGCCACTTTTTTCCAGCCCGCAGTTTATATTATATTGAACGGTGTAGGATTTTGGTCCAGAATTACTCATTTAATGCAAAAGCAAGATGCTGCTAGTGCTGAAAAACTTGACTGGAAAATGAGCGCCCCAGAGCGGCAACAAAATAGAAAGATAAACACTGAATGCTGCGTGTTTAAAACAAAATAGACAGCAAAATACTTCACCAACAACAGACAGAAGCCGGTATGTGGGTGATTCTCACGAAACCGTTGAAACACCACGGCACTTATGATTTTAGCTTTAAAATGTGTAATATAGTAACATTAAAAAGCATCGGAATTAACACAATACTGTGTTCTACCTTGCACAATGTGTGATTTCAACATAAGAATTTGTAATTGGAAATTTTATCTCATTTTCCTGTGAAATTCTCATTACCGCAATGTGTCCGGCTGTGTTTGAACATGCTTTATGTTGTAATTTAATCAAATTAACACAAAAATATTAAGAAAAAAATAAATGGATGTTTTGCTAGACTAGTTCAGATGACAGAAAAAATATTTACTGAATATTCATGTATAATAATAATGAAGAAAAATTAGGAAAATGATGTGTCCATGCCTGATGTTCTCATCCTCCGCAACACTTTTTGAGAACAGTTTAAGCACACATACAGAATTTTAATAAAGTTTGATTTTGAGTGACCAAGCACATGGACCAGTTACTTCAAGATGGCTACCAGGTAAGATCATTTTTTTACAGTTAATTTGAAATATTGTCTTGTCAGAATGCTTACACGACACTTTGATTATCATTACCGCAACAGATGCTTATTAAATGTTAATTTAATTAATAGAAGCATAATACTTTGATTTTAAATGCATGTGCAGAATCTCCAAATTATGTTCTTTCAGGTTTGTCATGTCATTTTGAAAATATGTCAGTGTTGATGTTTTCTCACTGTTGCGGTAATGAGATTTTTTAGGACTAATTTTTTAAATTATGTTACAAAAAGTGTTAAATGATAAGTAAAAGTTTTTAAATGAATGTTCCCATTTACTCCAGACTTTGTTTTTCAATGTCTGGTGGGAAAAAAAGTAAATTTAAGCAATTTTTACATTTTCATGCTTGACATTTTTAAAACCAAGTTTTCGTGAGAATCACCCATGTGTTGTTTGCCAAGACATATTGCTATTTTTAGGGCTCAATGCAAATATTTTCTATACTGGCCCAGTCAGGCCAGTGTTTCAGGTTTTCACTTGCCCTGCCAAAATTTTCACTGGCCCAATAAAAAAATGTCAGTGTCACATATTTAAAAATAATAATTCAAAATATAATTGTATATATAACAGACATGTTACAACAAAAAATGCTTCCAACTTTTCTGCTTTACCTGTAAACTGACAGCAAATCGTGCAAAATATTGCATCGTTTCTTTCGTCGTGTTTTACTTAAGTAAATGTCTGCTTCCAAGATGTTAAATAATATACATTGATAAAAATATATTTTAGTGACTGAGGGTGAAGCACTGGCTCGATCGGGCAAGTGACAATACTTTTTACTGGCCCGACGTCTCTCACGCTTGCCCCGGGCCACCAGGCAGTCCTTTATGTTGAGCCCTGTATTTTTAAAAAGACCAAACTGCTTAGCTCTGTTTTTAACATCATATTGATATGTAAAAATTATCTACCAATGTACATGAAACAATTTGCCCTTAAGAAAATGAAGCATGCTTTAACTACATTAAATGAACTAAATGATCATCTGCTCCAGATCTGTGGTCAGGATCATGTCACACAGGAAACATTCATTGCTGTCATGGGTGGGTAGCATAAACACAGTTACATGAGCCAGACCTTCATTTCAGCGTCTTTAGTATGCTAATCCAATAAGCTTTAATCCGCTCTTATTGTTCATAGACACTTAACCACTGAGATTGTACATGATGAAGCTGTTGCATGCATGCATCACTGCAGAGTTCACTTCTGAACCTGGATTTGCCATGAATACCCTGTCATTTTTGTAAACCTTTTGGCATTAAGTCTTTTCCACTATGCAGATTATTCTGGCGGCTGGCCAAAAACCGAAGTATATTTCGCATGATCTATTCCTTTAATGCCCTTTATAGGCAACGCATCAGCGATATACTTTCCTGTATTTAAGAAGTGTTTACATTACAAGACTACTGTCTGGGAAACATCCCTCTCACAGTTGGCAGCAGCATTACAATACTACTAAACATACGAGCAAACTATCTCCTTATGGTCTCATTTATGGCGCTTTTCCATTGCATAGTACCCCACGGTTCGGTTTGTGTCAGGTCGGGTCAGGTCACCTCACTTTGGCTTGGTTAGCTTTTCCATCGAGTTTAGTATCACCTCGCAGTGGGAGGGATTATAGGCGTGTCGTTATATTTGCGCTGCCTACTGCTGTGACATCATCAAGTGAGAGCGTTGTTGTACATTCCCATACATTTATTTATTTCTCAGTCCACCACAAAATTAAAATTGGCCACCACAAATAGATGTTTGCACATTGCGTTAATCACTACCTCCGTCTCACATGACAGTTTCTGTACAAACACCTGTGGCGTCAGTCGACGCGCTCCGCTGACCCTCATTTAAGTTGCATTTAAGCATATATGCGGACTTGCGCGTCGTGAATGTTTTACCACAAGCTGCATGTCTGGAAAAAAACTGTTATGGTGTCCCTGATTCTCAACTTGTGGATGTTTTTCATCGCTAAAACTGAGTTTGGGAACTTATAGCAGAGCACAGATATCGACATGTTTGCTCGAAACAGCGCAAGCTAGCATGAAGGTAAAGCTAATCTTTTACATTAGCGATGATGCTGGTAGTGACGATTCTCTCAGACCAATCAGTGATCTACAGTGTTTTTGCATCACATTTTGGTAACAGCTCAGCGAGGTGGAACTAAAAAAGTATTGGGTACTACGTACTGCACCCAGTGGAAAAGCCCCAAAAGTAAGCTGACCCAAACCAAACCGTGGGGTACTATGCAATGGAAAAGCACCATTACATGCCGACTGCCAACAAAACATACATTTGATGCAGTTTTCCTTATCGCCTGCAACTCCTAACCCGGTTGTGACCGCCAAATTTCAACGAAATCCAGTATTAAACAATCACACGCAAAACTCCACTTCTACCCCGGATAAACAAACTATATCCATTTTTTCCATAAGGCTGGCTTATTCGAAAGCTGAACAAGGCTTTCTTCTCCTTACATGCAAAACGCAGTGATGCCTATGACTTCTACTCAAAGGAACAACAATGCTAATGAGCGTCCTCACTCTGATTAACATGTGGGAGTGCTTTTCTGGGGGAAGTGCCCATAAAAGGATTATGGGGTCACTGATATGTAACAGGTACCCATGTTCGAAAAAACTTTTTGAAACTTGTAGGAAAAAGGAGGCGTGAGTTTGTCCCAGAAATACTCTGTCACATGCTTGACAAACGTGCTACAGAACCATGGTTTCCCGCAGCACTTTTCAGTTTGGGCGGCCCGCATAAGCTGGGAAACCCCACCGCCTTAACTAGGTCGTAAAAATAATCGCTGCAAAAAAGGCCGTCAAGTGCAAAGCAGTGTTTCCCACAGGATTTTGAGAGACTGTGGTGGTGATGACGTCACCCGCTAATTAGCATATATTTGACGTCATCATGTCGTGTTTGCGTTTGATCTGGTGTTGGCACCTGAAATATGTTTCACTTCTACTCTTTGATCTGTATTTGATCTGTATTATATATCAAATTACATTTTAAGCTGAATTAAGCTGTTTTAAATAGTGAAATAAAAATGTAATGGGAATCATGAAAATTCTATTTGTGGGGGCCAGTGTTGATTCTGTGGTGGGCCACCACAAATAAATCAATGTATGGGAAACACTGGAGAAAGACATGGTCCGGACCATCACTGTCTGGAGGATAACTAGTCAGTTGATAAAACATTTTGGAGAATAGCGCTGATGCGCTTCACACCGCGAGCGTGCACCCGCGCCACACAGCCGAAATGAGATAAAGACGTGATCCGTCATGTCTAGAGGACAGCCAGTTGATAAAACACGTGTCCAGGAGAACTGTAAGTGGACTTATGTTTTAGGTTTATTTAAGCCTGTTATTGTATTAGTCTATAGTTCTTGCAAATTTAAGGTTTCACGTGCCTGTTGATTAGATATAATTGTTGAGCGCTCTTGCTCACTTTATTTATGTGCACTATTTACATGCTACAGTAGATACACTCCTTTAAGATAATGTAATTAATAGTGGGAAATAATTCGTTTTTACAATTTCTATCTATCATCGTTCGCCAGACGTTCTACAACATCTGCTTTAGTTTGTGTTTATTAACCCTTTGGAACCCTTTATTCACGCAGCTATAAACATTTAATTTATTAATAATCTAGCATGTGTTCATTTTCTGTCATAGTTTCTTCAAAATAAAGTTTTATTTGAGTGTTTTAAATAAAAATATTTACATTTTTGTCATAATGCGTACGCTCCGCCCCTTTGATTGCCACGCCCCCGGCCCCACCCCTCGAACCACCCTACCACCTTAACTAACAAATTTCTGCGGGAAACCCTGAGAACATTTTTTGTTGTTGTTGTTTATTTATTGCGTTCTTGCAGAATAAAAATATTAATTTCTTTAAAGAAAAAAATTATATAGTGATTGTAATTTTCTTCATGATATTGGATTCATGATTTTATTGTTGCAATATTATATTATTTGCATTTAGCACTGCTTTCTCTTAAATCAAATCTGTGAAATTTAGTTCTGACCTGCACTTTTAAGTTGTAACCCACCAGTTATGACCCACAATCAACACATTAGATAATAGACAATCCCTAAGACATTGCTTCTCCTTACAGCAGAATGCCTATGGTCTCTCGTGAGACACAATGATCTCAAATCTGCTTACAGGCAACAACAGAGATGACTTAAAGCTGTTGACTCAAGCATTCAGAATTCTCCAGGCACTGAGGTCATGACATGAACATATGACAGACTGTTCTCTCACAGCTCTTATAATATTATCTGCAGCTTTACATGCCATGAAAAGCTCAACATGAGCCTTTTACTGCATTTACACCATACCTACATTTTTGCCATGTCTGACAGCGTGAATAAGGTTCTCTGTTGAGCCTCTACTGAGGTTTTCTGTACATTAGTGGGAACATTTAATGACTCGAAATTACAAAATGCAGGAAAACCCTACTGAAGTCCCAAATGAGCCGTTTGTTGTAGTTCTTTTCCTGTTTAAGATAACATATTCCCCTTGGAAGTGGACTTTGAGCTTTGAAACTCTCCAGATCTTTTTTTCCTCAAACACTAACTAAAGTTAAAAAGTGATGATGCATAATATAGAACCCCTTTAAGCCTTATCTGCTGAGGCAGCACGCGTCACTCTGTGCTGTCAGCAAACGTGACGCATGAATGAATGGGCATTACGTCAGAGGATCAGAGTCATTCATAGGCCGTATCATAATTAATCCCCCATTATTGTTTATTTCATTCATTCCCTTTATGTTGAATTTTATTTATGACTTCTACCAGGTGATTTAATAAGAGTCACAAAAGTAGCATATCTTACCCTCCGCCAACGTCTCCTCCACGGTGACTTGATACCGTCCTATGGAGAAAACCCGTCCGATAAAAGTGCCGCCGTTGCCGGAGCCCGCGCCGCCTCCAGCACCAGACAAGGGCACGGAGCTCACCATCTCCCGTCGGGCGTCGAAGAACTTCTTCATTGTCCAACCACCAGCACTTTTACTTCAAGTATTAAATCATAAAAAACAACCCGTTTCTTATGTTTTTGTCGTCCGACGGCTCAACCGAAGCTCGATAACAGACGCACAAATTAAAACACGATGATTTCTCAGTACAATTGAGTCCAGGAAACGCTGCACATTTATCAGAGGTAGAAACGAGAGCAGCGGACCCTCATGAAGTTGCATTAAATTCAGTGTGAAATATCTGCGGCATTAGATGAATAAGACAAACAGGAATCATATGTCAAACGCCCAGCCGGATGAGTCACCATTCACTAGTATTCATACTTGCGAACCTTAATCTGACATCACCTATTCAGCTTATAATGTAAATATCTGTTAAATGTCCGAAGAAAGCCATGCGCTCTTGTCAGCTGATGCGCCTTTATAAACAAGACAGCAGGGAAACAAAATATTCACAGGGTCCTCGTCCTGCAGGCACGCTGTTTTTATTAAATACGGGTTGTTCCTCGACAGCAATATCCGCAGTAATTGTCGCCAGTAAAGCGTTCAAGAGTTGCTTTTTTGGTTCTCATTCAAACATCTCAGCTGACCCTTTAAAACAGACACTTGCGTCCGAGCGAAAATCAGGAAGTGTCACGCGTATGGAGGAAAACAGCTGGATTGTCATGCAGGTTCGTAAATCATAGTGTTCGGTCGGGTTGTGATAAAAAGGTCAGATATGGAAAATAATGATAGACGGTTTGAAAAGAAGATTAAACAGCGCGTTATTAGTGTCGGCCGTCCACGGTCTGTGACGCGCTGGTAGTTTAGTTCAACAGAGAATGGTGACGTCAGCGGGGAGACGTACACATGCGCTTCAAATAATTGCCGTTAGACGGCGCCATAACCAGCCTTAAAATTACTATAAATTACTATAATCAAATTATTCACCTTTTAATAACTGTCACTTTCACAGGTGACGTTTGGCATTACATATATAAAACAATGTTTATTTAGTCTTAACCAACACTTATATTGACAAACTATCAAAACAGTATCGCTCTCAGATTGAGGTTTTAATATTTCATCACCATTTTGCAAAAAATAATAATATAGTAATTTTCTAAAATTTCAATGGCCAACAGGTGGGCCAAATGTGTTTTAAACATATTTATTATTAAATATCCTATAAACCTGAAATAATCTTGACAAACTATATATTGTTGAAAAGCTCAAAGAATGTAGCTTTGATAGTTCACTTTAAAATGAAAATTCTGTAATCATTTACTCATCCTCATGTTGATCTAAATCTGTATGCATTTCTTTTTTTCTGATGAACACTAAAGAAGATATTTTGAGAAATGATGGTAAACACACAGCAAAATAGTGACCATTGACTTCCATAGTAGGAATAAAAAAATATGATGGAATTTAATAAGTAATGTCACTTGTGTGCTTATCATCATTTATCAAAATATTTTCTTCATCATTTATCACAATACTTCCAAAATGTTTTTTCCTACTATGGAAGTCAATGGTCACTTTTACTCCTGTGTGTTTACCATCATTTCTCAAAATATCTTCTTTAGTGTTCATCAGAAAAAAGAAATTCATACAGGTTTAGATCAACATGAGGATGAGAAAATGATGACAGAATTTAACTATCCCTTTACGGCAATTTGATGATAGAAATTTGTAGTAACAGTCATTTTGTTTAATGTCACTTATCCCATAGGAATACATATGAATTATTATATATTCATAATTGTAATATAAATCTTCAACAATATTGACAACCTGGCTGAATTTATGTCAGCTGTGTTTATGTCAACAGCTAGCTTGATGTGTAATGACGGTTGCCAACTAAGGCTAATTTTTGTCACAGCATCTCCAGCTTGTGCCACAGTGACAATTCTTCATCCAAACTAGACGTAAAAAAATGTAGCATACATTACAACTTTGACTGTAGATTATTTTTGGGGCAATAAAACTGATTCTGTTTTTGATTTAAAGGTGTGCAGTGTGTACATTTTAGCGGCATCTAGCGGTGAGGTTGCGAATTGCAGCCAAAGGCTCAGTCCACTGGTCACCTCTTGCTTCTGAAACACATATATATTGGCGCTTTATAGAGAAGCTACGGTAGCAGCCACTGGACAAACATGTCATCGCCAGAGACAACTTAGTAAAAAAGTTTGTTCGTTAAGAGCTGCTGTAAAAACATGGCGGCACAAAATGGCGACTTCCATGTAAGGAGACCCTCGGTGTATGTATGTATATAAAAACGTCTCAATCTAAGGTAATAAACACATAACGGTTCATTATTAAAGGTCTTTATACACCCCTGATAATATAGTTTTGTATATTATTTTGCATTTCTGTCAAGAGATCCTTCTAAAAATTACACATTGCACCTTTAAGTAGAAAATAGTAGTTGTTTGATTGTTTAAGGCTTATTCAGTCATCACTAACTTTGCACTGCACATACGATTAAAGCATAGGGTTTTATTAAGAGACTTTAACTTCTACAGTTAGCTGGAGGACTAATGGCAAAATTTACTATTATAGAATGATTGAAAAATAATAATGTTATGATATTAATACAAGATAACAAGTGTCAGTAAATCAGCGTCAGTAGCCCTTATTTGTACAGAATAATACTTAAAACAAAATTTTAAATATGTAAACAGAAATATGTTAATATAAAATATGTTAACAATGTACATCTTGTACATTTTTTATCCAGTATTATATTCATTATTTATAATTGTCTAGTGCTTAGACGTGGAAATTATGTGATAAAACCAATAAACAAAGCAAATGGAAAACAGCCATCAGCCTCACTGGATTGACAATGGTCGTTTCTCAATCTGAAGGTTGCCGCCTGCAGAGGTCGCATATGCCGACTGCATACGTCATCAAGCCTGGATTATTTAAGTTTACTAAATTTAGCATTACATTCGCAGATTAGCCTATAAACATATTACAACGATTTACAATTACCTAAGGATAATAGTCAACTTTATAATCGTTAATATTCTGAAATAAGACGTGATGACGTATGCAGATGCGACCTCCGGAGTATGCAGCCTTCGGATTGAGACACAAACATATATTAAAATGTAAAAACATTTTATTTTTATCATAATTATCTGTGATTGGCCCATTTATTCAGCGATGAAAAGAAAACGAGTGATGCTTTTCGATGAACTAAAATTTAACAAATTAATTCACTAAACAGAGTTTTCAGCTTTTGCTAAATATTTAGACAAAAGGGATATGTTTTTTAATTTTTTTTTTAATAAAATGTGTACTCATACTAATGTAATCTGTCAGTTTTACGATTATATTAAATGTGTATGTGCCCCATTCACGCACGCACGGCACGCCAAAGTCTCTACGTCATCAGTACGCGACTGTCAACACTTTTCCCACATGGTTCATTTTCATAGAGCCACAGTACAAATTTGTCTGTTCTAATATATCTTGGTGATGTGTGTTAATTAAATAAGTTAATATTCGTTATTGATTATAAGGCCAGGGGTCTGCAATGGCACTCTTCACGATAAATCGGTTTGTATTGGTTTTATCTTGCTGTGTTCACGAAAATGTATTTCTACCTTATATACAAAATATACTGCACTACGTTAATTGAATGTTTTTAGTTAATTTTCTAAGTTAATTGTCTTATGTACAGAGGACCTGCTTTTTGCAATTTGATATGTTCTTTTATGAAGTATTGATATGTTTTGATCGGGTATTAATGTGTTGAACAGATATTTAGGGGAGGTGGAGGACAGTGAATCCAGCAGAGAGTCTCGGTCCAAAGCATTGCTGGCTAAACTGCAGGAACAAGCCAAAGCCCGAGAACAACAGAGTATCTCACACACAGCAGATAAACATGATGACCATCAAGATAATATAGCAAAGAAAAAGAAAAGAAAACCTGATCAGCAAGAGACTGAGGGAGAACAACTCAAAGCTAAGAAAAAAAGAAATGCCAAAGAAACCGAGGCTACTGATGAAGGTGTCAGTTCAACTACGAAGAAGAAAAAACGTAAAACATTATCGATTGATAATACAAGTCCAAATACAGGTAAAACATTAATGCTGTGTGTTTAATTGAAATAAAGTAAAAATGCATGGTGATTTAGTGGGTGTAAAGCAATTTTGGCAGTTAAGGGGTGCATCCTTGTATCATGTTGTTTTTGTGATAAAAATGACATAGACAGTAGTAGCCACATGTTAGTATGACCCCCAACACTCCCCAGCTCATTTCTGTATCCTAAAAACATAATATTTAGCACATATAGGAGTGGTTTCCCGGATGGGCTTATCCTAGTCCCAGACTAAAGTGTACGTTTGAGCTGCCTTAATTTAATAACACCATGCCCTGACATATCTTAACAGATATCAGTCCCATTGTTTTGTCTCAAGATGTACACCAGTACTGATTTTCGCAAGGTATGTTTGTAAAAACTACTTAAAGGGGACATATTTTGAAAATTTGACTTTTTCCATGTTTAAGTGCTATAATTGGGTCCTCAGTGCTTCTATCAACCCAGAATATGTGTAAAAGATCAACACAGTAACTTAGTTTTGGTAAACCATTCTCTGCAAGCATGTGAAAAACTAGGTCATCAAAATTTGTCTCCCCTTGTGATGTCAGAAGGGGATAATACCACCCCTTAATCTGCACTATCCAACCATGGCACTGCCATTTAGTGCAGAGATCAACTCATTTGCATTTTAAAGGACACACCCAAAAACAGCACATTTTTGCTTACACCTACAAAGTGTAAATGTTAACATGTTATAATAAATGAATTATCTAGATGGTATTTTAAGCTCAAAAAGGGGTGTTTGTAGTCTCACCCCCTCAACAAAGATATTGGGCTTCTTTCTTTCAATGATGCAAAATGATGATTTGTACATGCAACACTGAAATCTGTATTTCTCCTTTCTCAGCGGCAACTGAGAAAATTATGCATGACCATTCAAAAACATGACTGGGGTTCTAACTATACAAAGCTTAATGCAAATGGGTGAAGTGTCCCTTCAAAACTAGTTATATTTTAGGGCTGGGCAAGTGTACCTATAATAAGAGTTTAATATACATGTTTGTGGCTCTTAATTTCTTTTTATTGATAACCCTAGTAAACTTATGTTCACGTTTTTTTTTTTTTATGAATATAGTATTTGAATCGAGTATAAAAATCTATCAGAGAATCGAATCGAGAACCATATCGAATCGATTTTATAGCTTGCGAATCGAAATCGAATCAATATGGAACATCTGAATCGATACCCAGCCCTATTATATTTCCTAATTAAACTAAGGCCTAGTCCTGGTTTAAGCTAATCCCTTTCCAGGAAACCACCCCATAATTATTTTTTTTTCAGTTTTGGGTGTTAAATCTTCGTCCCAAAATTCAGTAACAGGATTGCAAGAATGGCAAAAAATATACATATTTATTTATTTTAGGAGATGATGAATCAGATACTGAGAAGTCTGCAGAAATCACCGAGACTATTAAAGGTGACTTAGAGGAAAGTAAGGAGACTCAGATTGATCAGGCACATGCCGAAAATGCTGCCTCCCAGACCGGCTTCCATATCTTGGGAGGGTTTGAAGAGAAGACCATGCAAAAGGTAGAGAAGAAAAAATCGCAACATTTTAAATTAAAGTGAATGTTTTATTTAGTAAAGAAAAGATAAAGATTATTTTTCTGTGCAACTACAGGTCAAAAGAGTTTTGCCTCAGTGGTTGTCACAGCCTGGTGTCATTCAAAAGGACATTAAGAGTAACCTTGTCCCTGTCAATGAGGTGCCGGGCATCTGTCCAATGCTGCTTAAGAAACTGGAAGCCAATGGGATACAGAACTTTTTTCCAGGTAAGATTCACTAAAATAATAGAGATTTTGTTTAACATAGGAGTAGGCGTAGTAGTTCGGAAATCACTGTAAATATTTTCTTTTCCAGTACAAGCTGAGGTCATACCTGCAATTCTGAACAGTGTGAGCTCCGAGCTGCTGGTCGGTCCAGGTGGCTACCGTCCCAGAGATATCTGTGTTTCTGCACCTACAGGAAGTGGAAAGACACTGGCCTTTGTTATACCCGTTATACAGGTAGACATCATGTCTTTAGTGTTTGACTGTGCTTGAAATATCGGGATTAGTCAAACCTGTAGCACATGCTACTGACATATAGGAGAAATCATTAGAACAATGTGACCGAGATAAAAACACAAGGCCGAACGTGTTTTTTTCCTTTAGGCACTGTCTAAGCGTGTAGTTTGTGAGGTTCGTGCACTGGCTGTACTGCCCACCAAAGAGTTGGCACAGCAGGTAATGTGTAACAATTGTCAATATAATTGATACACCTCATCCATCTATAGTGATTGCTTATCATCCATATGTCTGTATGTAATATCGTGTTTTGCAGGTGTCAAAGGTGTTTAGCTCATATGCTGAAGGCACTGGTCTGAAAGTGGTCATGATTACAGGACAGAAATCATTTGCTGCTGAGCAGGCGGCTCTTTCTAAAAGCAGAGGGGGTGTTTGCCGCAGTTTGGCTGATATTGTTGTGGCCACGCCAGGCCGTCTGGTGGATCACATCAACAAAAACAACAACTTCAGTCTACAACACCTACGGTTTCTGGTGAGCTGCGTACAATAATATCTGTTGCGGTTGTTTAAACATTAAGAATGTTGTGTTAGGCTGTCGCCTTAAAAATGCAACCACGATTTAGGAAATCATAATCAAATAAGTTTGAATTAATTTAGAGTAGTTTTTACATTTCCAAAACAGCAGTTATGGGCAGACGGTCGCACCATATGATACTTTGAATAACTTTAAATAACAGAAAAGGTAATGTTACCTCATTACTTTACTTACAAGAAAAAAAGAGTAGTGCACAGACTCTGAATTAAATTCAGTATGCAATCTATACAAATCAGATACAAATCTATTTGTGTTTGAAAGCCAATTAATTTCATCAAAATAATCAGGGTTTTTTTTTTGCATTGAAAGGACTAGTTATCCCAAAAATGAAATCCTATCAACATTTACTTAACTTTACCTCTGTTAAATAAAACCTTTGTGACTTTCTTCTGTGAATAACAGTGAACAACAGCTTAAATGGTAACACTTTATAATAAGGGTTCATGAATCATAATGACATAAGACATAAATGTATTTTACTTAAACATGAACTAATGCTGAGTTAAGGCATAATCAACTAATAATCACCAATAGTTAAAGGCGGAGTCCATGATGTTTGAAAGCCAATGTTGATATTTGAAATCACTTAAACAAACACGCCCCTACCCCAATAGAATCTGGACCTTCTGTTGATAGACCCGCCCCACACTTACGCAACCCGGCATTTGATTTGATTTTATTGGCTATAAGTGTGTTTTGGTAGTCGGCCCGTCTCCTTTTCCAACGCGTTTTTCAAACATCGTGGACTCCGCCTTTAATGTATTAATAAATTGTTAAATGTTGTAGATCATTGATGAGGCTGACAGGATGATTGACAGCATGCATCAGTCCTGGCTCAGCCAGGTGACTAAAGCGGTGTACAAAATCCAAGGAGACCAACAGATGTTAGTCTTGAAACGAACACTGCCTGGACCAATCACAGTGGCAAGGTAAATATTGTGAGGGAAATTATTTGTTTATGGTTTCATAATCTGCTTAAAAATATAAGATGACCTGAATTAAAAATTAGGGGAAAAGTACTATCTGTAGTATTCCTGAACACTTTTTCTCTTAACCATTGGTCAGCGAACAATTCAAATCTTTTCAAACTGCTTTCGGTAAATCACTTTTTGTTGTGCATGTCTGATTTATAAGAGAAATAGCGCAGAGTCATAGAGCAACCATATGACTGTTGTATTACTAGTCTGAAAGGAATCACTTGGTCAGCACCAACCTTTACAATAACTCATAATAGCAATAAAAAGCTTTCGTTTACATCAGATAGATTGGTAACACCCAAGTGTGCATTATTTTTAAATAATTCAAAGGAACTGGAGTTAATTAATCCGCTTATAGCACGGTTACCACAGACATTGCTAAGGTACTCCAGTTTTAGACACGCACTCGCGAACTTCCCTAAACACTTCCCGTCGGGGAATCCCTGTAGCTATTTTGAAGTGCGTTCCACTTCGTCAAGTGAACGAGGGAAGTTTATATGGACAGACCCTCGCTCCCTCGATTTTGACCTCTACTTCATATGTACATTTCAGGCAGCTTCATATCCCACAATGCATCACGACTGTGACGTCACTTCAGCAGCTCGCGCTTTGCACGGTTCAAATGATGAAGGGGGCGATCTCCACTTTCCATGTGATTCAGGGCTTAGGGCGATCCATTTGAACCTACTTCAAGTGTTTCAGCAGTAGTGGGCACTCATACAATGTAAGCAACGACGTACATCCGAGTGAACGAGAGGGAAGTTAGCAAGGGAAGGTCATAAAAAACGAACTGGAACGCGGAGGAAGACGATGACGTGTTTGTCCTGTGGCGGCAACCGTACGCGTTTCAAAAGAGCTGTGGACGGGGCTGTTAGTTGCAATTCACAATTTCACCACACATCGCTTTTGAAGCTTAAAGTAGGCGATGCCTGCCGTCGCCATCTTGGCCGCGCGTCCCCGCGAATTACTCGCGGAAAACCGAAAATGGGTAAAGAGGCGGGACATGGGTGAAGCTGAGGTGAAACCACGCCCGCCTAGCGCGAGTCTAGTGACAGCAGTGGCTGTTCAACCGACACTCAAGCGGCCACGCCCTTAATTATGCAGAAGTTTAAGGCTTAATATAATCTAAACGGATGAGTTACAAAAAAATTCACCCCCCTCACAGTTGTAATGAAGGGCAAAATTAGCTATATAGGCCAAAAACACTTTTTGTACCAGGCTGTAAACATATTATTTTCTCCTGTAAAATTGGCCATTTTTAACATGGGAGTCTATGGGAATTGACTCCCTTTTGGAGCCAGCCTCAAGCGGCCAGTCGATGAATTGCAGTTTAAGTCACTTCCGTGTTGGCTTCATTAGAGAGATCGGAAGGTTGCCCCTCGGCTGAATTGTCACGCTGACCATGTTAATGTAATGGTCAGATTTCCCTGCTTCAATTACAACTTACAAGATATTTAAAGTTTTAATTAAAAAATGCAAAAATATTAAATATAAAAGCATTAAAGGAAAACACAACTGTTTTTTCAATATTTTACTATGTTCTTACCTCAACTTAGATGAATTAATACATACCTATCTTTATTCAATGCGTGCACTTAATCTTTGTACAGCGCGTCGTGAATGTGTTAGCATTTAGCCTAGCCCCATTCATTCCTTAGGATCCAAACAGGGATGAATTTAGAAGCCACCAAACACTTCCATGTTTTCCCTATTTAAAGACTGTTACATGAGTAGTTACACGAGTAAGTATGGTGGCACAAAATTTAACGTGGCAATTTATTTAAGCAGATAAAAAGTGAGAACTATATTGTATGGCGGAAGAGTACTTAGTTTGCCGCACTTTGCCCCTCGGAGCGCAGTAACATCATCATTTTGTGCCACCATACTTACTCATGTAACTACTGTGTAACAGTCTTTAAATAGGGAAAACATGGAAGTGTTTGGTGTCTTCTAAATTCATTCCTGTTTGGAACCATAGGAATGAATGGGGCTAGGCTAAATGCTAACACATTCACGACGCGCTGTACAAAGATTAAGTGCACGCATTGAAAAAAGATAGGGATGTATTCATTCATCTAAGTTGAGGTAAGAACATGCAAAATAAATCTGAAAAAAGCAAAATAAATACAGACTTTTGAACCGTAAATTCATTTGTTTATTTTCATATATGTCTGTATGTTGCAGTTTGTCTCCGCCCCAGATGCCGTTGCAAAAGTTGCTGTTTTCTGCCACTCTCACCCAGAACCCTGAGAAACTACAACTGCTGGATCTGCACCAGCCACAACTCTTCAGTTCAACACACAACTCTACAGACAGCTCCACACAAAACCAGGAGACATTTCACTTTCCTCAGAGTCTCTCTGTAAGATATGATCAAATGGAGGGTTGTATGACTAATATCCTTCATGTAAGAGATAATGTAGAGGCTTATTTAACGATAACAACCGGCTGCCTGTACATTAGCACACTTCTACACAGCTCTTTACCTTATAAGTAAGGTAGAGAAGATTTAAATATTGATTTGAAATCTTTAATTTGTTCATTTTTAACAAATGCAGACCTTCTGCTAGAAAACCCCGTTTTCTTTTGGTTTTAAGATAAGACGTTCACATGTCATGAACACGCTATTTGGTTTAATCATTTGTAAATATAATGTCAGTCCGAATCAAGCATTCTAATGAATCGTGTAATAACGATAAGTAATTGATGAATAATATGATTCATACATGCATAAATGCTGGTTAATATGTGCTGGTATCTTAAACAGGAGTATTATGTCCCCTGCACCCTTAACAAGAAACCGCTATTAATCCTTCACTTCCTGCTTCGGCTCAAGTTCAGTCCTGCTTTGTGCTTCACCAACTCGAGGGAAACGGCACACAGGTATGTGATATGCATGATCAGGAAATAAATAAATAATACATTTCATGAAATATACAATAGTGCTGTTGGTTAGTAGCTTTATTTTTCTAAGATTTAATTGCAGAGAATTTATGATGAACTTTTACAAAATATCATAAAACTGGCACCAATGTGATTATTTTATAAAATTGGGAAAAGGCGAATCATCTGCTACATTTGTATTTTTACTGTTTATCTGTTAATCTTTTTCTCTGTCGTTTAGACTTTATATGCTCGTAAAACTATTTGGAGGTGTGGATGTTGCAGAGTTTTCTTCCAGACTAAGCCCAAGCGAGCGACAAAGAACGCTTAAGGACTTTGAGCATGGGAAGATCCCACTGTACGTTTTCCTTTAGCATTAACTCTTTCTTTGTAGTTATGGTGAATGGTTTTGTTTAATATACATCTTCTTAGATTGATAAGCACAGATGCTGCTGCAAGAGGCATCGACATCAACGGAGTGAAATGTGTCATTAATTATGATGCTCCACAATACATCCGAACATACATTCACAGGCAAGTCATCTCAACTAGGCAACTAGATCTCGTCTTTATTATGGTTACCTTTGGCTTGGAATATCTATCTTCATATCAGGGTTCATTACTTGTTAGTAACACTCGAACTGTAATCATATTTTATGTAATGCTGCTTGGTTTTTCTAAATGCGTTTTTATTTGCAGGGTGGGACGAACGGCAAGGGCAGGAAAAGCAGGCTTATCTTTCACTTTCCTTTTAAACGTCCAGGTAGGAATTTTTTACTCATTGTTATCAATAAACGGCTTTGTTTTTTATTATTTTAACTTGATAAAGTAAACCTTTGTATCAGACACCAAACATAACTGCAATAACATTATCTTATGCATTGTATTACCAACGCACAATCAGCCCATTTGATTTACCGCAATAAATCATTCCTTCTATGCAAAACCTTGATTTGGTTATTGCATTATTACTGTATTATCTTCACAAGAATTGCATATGCAAACCTTTACTCTGACTTTTTAGGAGAAGAGGTTCTTACAGATGGTATTGGATGCTGGCAGTCCTGGTATACAGAGGCACATGGTCCAACCAGAAACTCTTAAAAGCATGGAACCTCACTATGAGCAAACACTTGTTGAGCTTGGTAAAGCTGTGAAGGTAAGAGCCAAGTTGCTAAGGCTTATCTATTTAAAACCTTGTTGGCAGGTTTTCCAGACATGGAATTGGTGCTTGTCATGGCATGATAGAAGTCCTGGGCGGTAACATCAATCAAAAGACCCAACCCCATCTCAGTTTTCATTTCAGAAGCAGAATTTGTGAACTTTAATGCTCATGCTGGCATTTTTGTTTTCAAGGAGGAAAATGCAAAGAAGCGATTCTGAGATGAAATGGAGCAACGGAGCAGTACAGTATTTTTTTTTAATAATTCAAAGTTTGTTAAAAAAAAAATTATGTACATTATATGAACTTTAATGTAATATGCTACAAAATGTTTTTTTTTAATAAAACGGGAAAAAAATCTATCTTGTTTCTGCTTTATTATACATTATTTATGTGCACTTAAACTTTTATAAAAAACTGCATTTATTAAAATGTTCTTTCCCCTAAAGAGCTGTGAAACTGTATATTTTTGTGCCCCATTCTCCAATCAAAAATAAGCATATGTAATACTGATGTTGATGGCTTCTTTTAACATTTTAAACTTTAGCTGGGCTTCTTATGCATTAACATAAGATAAGAGGTACTGTATGTCAAAAAAAATGTAAAGTGTCTAAAATCAGGGATTCAGTATATGTTGTAAAAAGCATGCCGTTTATATGACATTTGATTTGATTTTATAAAGTTACCTTAGAGATGATGAATTTCTTTTCGACAGACCCCCAGTTTCCCCAAGTCCCCAAATTTCACTGAAATATGGCTAAACATAGTAATGTTTTAACATCTAACTACCAAATCTCTCAAGAACCTTCAAAATGATCGTATCCTTAGTTGTTGTCCATCGTACTACAATGTAATTATTATCTTGAATAACACAAGAACTCATTTTGAAATGCTTTATGGGGGAACTTGACTAGTTGTCACTA
This sequence comes from Misgurnus anguillicaudatus, assembly GCF_027580225.2. NCBI lineage: Eukaryota > Metazoa > Chordata > Actinopteri > Cypriniformes > Cobitidae > Misgurnus > Misgurnus anguillicaudatus. Next base: position 9,417,597 of record NC_073341.2, read on the forward strand.
TTTTCAGTATCAGATTTTTGTAATAACTGTTGGGTAAACAGTTGAATACAATTAAACCACATTGAAATTACATTATGCACACTGGAAGCATTATAATGAAAGCAGAGCCAAACATTCACTGTGTTCTGAGGATTTTTTTTTTTTTTTTTTCATTTTTATTTATAATAAATGTCGAGTCAGAGCGAGTTTTTATGTTTAAAAATGTTCTGTTTTTTCCCCATTTATTAATTCACATTTTTTTGTTGACCAGAACAGCTTGATATTTTGTAAATTTAACTACCTTTATTATTATTGTGGCTTGTTAAATGAACGTTTTTACTCATCATACATTTGTCTATAATAGTAGTCTGTTTAATGGCAATCTGACTATTGAATAAGTTCACTTTTAAATCTAAATAAGTACAGTACATTCAGACCCCTCACAGTTTTTACAGTTTTGTTATGTTACAGCCTGATACTACAATTGTTTAAATGCATTTTTTCTCTTTCATCTACACTCAGTACCCCATAATGACAAAGTGAAAACAGATTTTTAGAAATGGCAAAACAATTTTTATAACTATATATATAATTATATATGTAAATAAATATATATTTAAATAAAAAATTATATATACATACATATAAATATATACACACACACACATACACACAATATATATATTTTTTTATTTATTTATTTATTTATCATAATAAACGCATTATTACACTTGCGTGCATTTCAGTATGGTAAAATTATTGTTTTTCATAAAAGAAAAAATATATATATATATATATATATATATATATATATATATATATATATATTATAAACATATGCATACACACATGCATAAGTATCCAGACCCCTTGCAACAACACATGACATTTAGCTCAGGTGTCTCCCATTTTTCTTAATCGTTGCAGAGATGTTTCTACACTTTGATTGGAGTCCACCTATGGTAAATGACAATGACTGTTGCAAGATCATGATTTGGAGAAGGCTACCAACAATTTCTGCTGGACTGTGTGTGCTTTTAGGAACCTAAATGGCTTAAGAAATGGAGCAATCAGGTGAGAAGGGCCTTGAAAGGTTACCAAAAACCTGAGATCCTGCATGGAGATGGGACAAAATTCCAGATGGACAACCATCACTGCAACCCTCCACTGATCCGGACTTCTCTATTCAGTGCAAAACACATAAAAGTATGCTTGGATTTTGCACAAAGACACCGGCTAAAGACCTAAAAGGAGGCTTTTTGCAAACTACAAGTAGGCTTTCATAAACATTGTTTAATATGCAACATTTGCAGTTTATATATATATAAATACTCAAAAAGGTCATAATAAACGCATTATTACACATGCATGCATTTCAATATGGTAAAATTATATATATATTTTTAAATGCCCTTCACCTGTGTATAGCACCTTTAAGAAGACGTCTCTTGCGCGCATGCGCGTTGTAGAATTCACTGAGAAGCAATCGCTGTTTCTTCAGAGGGTTGAAGGTTTATTTAGTTTTATACCGGAACAACCATAACGAGCGTCGATATGCACATGCTTCTTGCTTTTACATGACGTGACCTCTTTCGTTTTATTCTGGTAAGGGAAATTTTAAAATAATACAAACTGTTAATCTGTAAGTAAGAATAAATCGTAATGATTTATGTTTCGTAGTTGTGCTAGCAGATATGCTAACGTTACCAAGACAAAAGCAGTTTCCTGCTCGGTGCATTTGCATGTAGATAAACAAACAACCTTGTGAATTTGTCTTAAACGTATATTTATTTCGTTTCTCTTTATCCCATCGTACCCTAAAATATAATAACGTTTTGTGAAGCGTAGTAACACTTCAGTATCTGATTCACGATCAGGATTATCATTGGAATCACGTTGTATTTGTTTTGTAAACTTCCCATAAGAATCGTTTGGTAATGCAAATATAAAATGAAGTGTCCAGAGGAAGTAAATTAAGTCAATATTGTTTATAAAATGTTGTGTAGTTCCTGAATGGCCATACTCCCATGTGTGCTCATCAGATATTATATATGTATATATACAATATACATGTCCTGCCATGGCCATCCCAGTTCCCTGACCCAAACCCAAAACAATGACAGTTTTTGAGAATTGAAATTATCTGTATAGATTCTGTATGTATGTATGAATGAATGATGTCATATGTCTTGTCATGTATTTTTGAACCTCCTCAGGCATTTTAGGTAAATACTCAGGGCGTACTCGCACTATGCGTAACGTTACCCCACCCAAGTATGTAATGGTCGTTTGGCTAATGTGAATTTTGGTCGTTTGGCTACTCCATACAGTACCAGGATGTGGTACACTTTATAGCTGATCTTGGCAAAATAGTAGCTGTCTTCTGTATTGATTGAAATTGTATATTTTTACTGCTGGTCTATGTAAAACTTTCTTCTGTATTAGTTTTTCTGTTGTGATAAAGTTTGCTCTCTTTTTATTTCATAGATCCATCTCTAGGGTGTTCTTGAAGCTGTGATACGGCATTATTATGGGTGCACTCGGGAACGGTCGGCGTGGCGGTCGTTCTCCGTCTTTGCTCATGGCTGCTCTCATCGCCTGCGTTCTTCTGCTTGGCTTCAACTATTGGGTCTCAAACTCAAGAAACATTGAGCTACAGGTAGAAAGATGCTCTGTCCGTAAATTATTAAAATATTTTTTTGTCATTTACTGTTACATAAAATCAGCCTGTGTAATCTAAAGAACATTATTTCAAAATAATCTTCATATCTTTAATACTAACATCAAATTAATGGAAAATCTAACGTTGATGCTCCTAATCGCATCATTAGATTATAAATTGACAAATGTATGGATTTCATTATATTATATGTCTAGAAATACATGAATACGTTTTTCATTCCCTAGAGCAAGATATTGGAGCTGGAGGATCACATGAGGTTGCTGACTGCAGAAAGAGATAGTGAGCTGCGGAGTAAGATGAAGGCGGAGGACGAGATGCGCATACAGAATGAGAAGATGGAGATAATAAAGGATACACAACGTAGACAACAGGATACAGCACTGAACAACTGGATCCAAGAGAAGGTAGAGACGGGATAGGGCTCTACTTTAAAGGGGACAATTCATGAAAATGTAACTTTTTCCATGTTTAAGTGCTATAATTGCATCCCCAGTGATTCTATCAACCTAAAAAATGTGAAAAAGATCAACCCAGTAACTTAGTTTTTGTTAAACCATTCTCTGCAAGCATGTGAAAAATAGCTCATTGAAATTTGGCTATCCTTGTGATGTCAGAAGGGGATAATACCGCCCCTTAATCTGCACTATCCAACCACGACACTGCCATTTAGTGCAGAGATCAGCTCATTGATTGATTGAGATTTGTGACATGGTGCATTATCCTGCTGGAATAAGCCATCTGAGGATGGGTACAAGGTGGTCATAAAGGGATGGACATGGTCAGAAACAATGCTCAGGTAGGCCGTGGCATTTAAACGATGCCCAATTGGCACTAAGGGAGTGAGAAATTTAACAGGTGTTCCTAATAATCCTTTAGGCGAGTGTTTGTGATCACATTGTGAACATCTGATAAACAATATATGACCCTGGACCACAAAAACAGATTTCTTTTTAATTTTCAAATGCATAAATGTTTAAATAATGCTTACTAGATCCACAAATCATGGTGCTCTCTTTGTGCTGCTTTTATAGCTGTGACCAAAGGTTGCTGGTCAATCCTACCAAAAATACATTTTCGGTTACAACTGAGTCCTGGAGCAAGTTTTCACAAACTGTTTTTTTTTTGACTGTCTGATCTCTAAAGTTTAAGTGTTCTCTTTTATAGGAAACTCTGAAGCACAACATTTCCTCCACTGCTAATATGATGCAGGAGATGAAGGGTAAGTCTCTTTCTACCTAATGTTTGTACATTTTATTATCCCGATATCTTCTGAATGATGCATATCGTTGATTTACTTTAGAACATATGAAGTCATTATTGGAGGATCTCGGTAAGGTGCAGAATGAGCTGAAGTCCTGTCAAAGCAACTCAGACACTTTAACGTAGGTCCATATCGAATACTCGATACTACTTTATTATGCTAATGAACAATATATATAATGGCTTTGTGTATGGAAATTGTGCAGGACTCAGTGTAACAAACAAATTGAGAGCATTAAAGAGAAATGCGGTGAGAAAACTGAGGATGCAGAACTGGAAAAACTAACGGCTGAAAAGGAACCTGCGCATGTCGTTCCAGAGGTACAAAAACCATCCAGATCGTTGAATGTTATTTAAAGATTCTGTGTAACAACAACAGACTAAATCAAGAACCGAATCTGTCATCAGCACCATTTTAGGGTGCCAAAAAATCTGTAAAATATTTACAAATGTTTCTTTTTCTTTAGAATGCCGCTGGTTCAGAAAAGTCTTTGTTTGGAAAACCCAAATCTGAGCTTCCTGCTGGAAACCGTCAAGACAAAAATGAGGCAGAATTTTGGAACAATCAGCCAGATGTGGAGTCAGAGCTGATGAATGAAAACAAAGATAATAACGAGAAAGGTTTGAATCAATTCTTTAAATTAGTTCCTAAATTAGTGGTAAAATTTGATTGAATGTAAACAAAAATTTTTTTTAAATGCGTTAAAGTACAATGTAATGGATGTTTCTATTGCTATGTGCGCATGGTATTTCGAGTCTTATATTTTTTTCTGTTTTGCTGTAATAACAATTAAGATCAAGTAATTTGATTGACGTATTTTTATTCAAATTAACATTCTTAATAATCGACATCCCTACTATGTATGGTATGTATACTGTACAGTAAAGCTTCAAGTATAGTTAATTTTTTGTAAGATTTACGCTGTAGATTTCGTAGACTGTGAATGACCTCGCCAAAATTTTTATTTTGCTTTACGCGGACCGCAAGCGCTGCGTATATAATGTCTATGGTTTTACCCACCAAGCTGCTGCTTCTTTGGCTGTTATATTGCTACTGTGGTAACACGCATGGATACTGCCTAGTAGTGGGCTGCATGTGTTATTGCTAGGGCTGGGTATCATTTCAGATGTTCCAGATCGATTCAATTTCAATTCACAAGCTATCAGATCGATTCGATTCCGTTTCTTTGAACTATTTTTAGACTCGATTCTCGATTTAACTCAATGAATATATATCAATGATTTTATACAAAAACTATATTTATAAAAAAAGAACAGTGAACATAAATTTACAAGGGTAATTAATAAAAAGAAATTAAGAGCCACGAACCTGTATATTAAACTCTTTTATTCAAGATACACTTGTGTACATTAAAACAGAACCCATCTCTAATTTTCAAATGCATACAATTATGTTAAATACAATACAATTTTGATGCAAGATGAAAAATGTATGCTGAAAGGAGTCAGAACAGTCTAGTGGAGAAGACTAGTAATTAGATTAACGTTAATCTTACGTTCAACGTTTGCGGAAATAAATATGGAAAAAAAACGATTTGTGGCTTTTGAGAATCGATTTTGAATCGACCACGTAAAAAACCCAGATTAAAAAAAACCAGATTAATTTTTTGCCCACCCCTAGTTGTTGCACGTCAATGTGGACAACAACGCAAAAGTATATATCAAAACTGACGTGTAGCCTACATCATTGAGGCTACGCCATAGGACGTAAGGGCTCGTTAGAGTTGTGCGTAGGTCCTACGTAGGGATGGGCGATATGGCCTAAAATCCATATTGCGTTATACATTGCAGCCTCTTGCGATAGCGATATGTATTGCGATATAATAATTTCAATAGACTCATTTCAGAACAGGTTATATAGACCCTTAGAAATGCCAAACTGCTAAAAAAGTAAGTAAAAGTAAACCGTTATGCCCAGATTAGTCTTGTTACCTCTCTTAGCTGGAACTTTTGCCTGACACACTCTACAGCAGGGGTGTCCTGACTTTTTTTGTGGTGATCTACTTTTAAAATGATAAAGCCGACAAGATCTATCTGCTAAAAACACAGTTGATTATTTTCATAACACTAAACACTTTAAATGCTTGTGAGGAATATACTGCATGTTTCACAATTACTAGACCATAATGCCAATTTCGCGTGTGGAGCAGCAGTTAACTTATGTGCAATCTACCAGCATTGCCGTATTGGACACCCTTGCTCTACAGAGTATATTTTCCTGCTGTTGTTGGACGGCTTAAATCCAAATAATAGATGTTGCATCTGTCTTTTTCACGAGTTCCTCTGTTTCGCTGACGCTTTCATTCATGTTTATTCGGCTACAGCTCGTGGCTCTAAAGTTCGCGGGTAGATTGTGTCATCAACACGCATTATCGCGATAGTGCAATAGATTTAAAATCTCTATCGTATGCCAATTTTCTATCGTTTATATTGCATATCGTTTATATTGCCCATCCCTAGTCCTACGGCGTAGCCGCGACAGCATAGGTCCCGATCGGCTTCCATTTACACCTTTGCGTCGTTGTCCTACGGCGTAGAGCTTGCACACCACATTTTTAAGGGCTCGTTATAGTTGTGTGTATGTCCTATGGCGTAGTTTCCGCGTCGGTTTTTATTTCTACTTTTGCGTCGACGTGCAAACACACCCACAAACTGCTGGTAGGCAGTATCCACGCTTGTAACCACCGTAGCAGCATGACCGTCAAAGAAGCAGCAGCTTGGCAAGTTAACCCACAAAGGAAGAAGAAACAGCAACTTGTTGTGTATGATTTGAGAAGATCAGCAATGATGGAAGTAAATAAACAGCGACTTTTGTTGCAGTTTGAGTTCTGGTGGACCCAATTTTTGCGAGGTGCACGTCAGGCTACGCGGAGCTACGCACAGGCTACAGATAACCTACGGCGTAGGGCTAACGCACGACTATAAATCTGGCTTTAAGAGCTTGTCAGTTCTACGCAGAACGCAAACGTTGTGATTGGTCCACTAGAACTGCTCCCGTCAGGTAAAAAAACTGCGTCATTCGTATTTCCGTGAGAACAAAGATGGACCAAGTTCAGGAGTGATTTAACTATAACTGCAACATTGTTCGCCGTTTATCTACTTCCATCACTGCTGGTCATCTCAAAACATACACAAGTTGCTGTTTCTTCTTCGTTTGTGGGTTAAACTTGCCAACCTTCTTCTTCATTAATGGTCACGCTGCTACTGTTGTAACATGCATTGATACTGCCTACCAGTGGTCTGCGGGTGTGTTTGCACGTTGACGCGGACGATGACGCTAAAAGTAAAACTAACACGGAACCTACGCACAACTATAATGAGCCCTTTATTGTTGACCCCTGTTTGTACAATTACATTTTAAACAACCCAGATTACTTATTTGAAACAAGTTTGCTCAGTTTGTGTTTTAATAACAATTCTACTTTCTACTCATCAGCTGCTGTGATTATAAACAAATCACCCACAACCTCCAAACCGGCAAATAAGAATGAGACTCTTAACAGACCAGCCAATGACAACGTCCCAGATGCAGTGAGAGGTGGGGATCAATTAATTGAATTTAAAGCTGTTAAAGCAACACACATCACTTATTTGTTTTGTCTTTATATAGATACTCTAGTGGATGAAGTAGGAATTCTTGAGCCGAAAAATGACGACATCGTAATTGGAGAAGACGAGGAAAAAGTCCGAGTTGAAGAGGGGAAGGATGAAAATGCTATTATGTATGACAATGATGGAGAGATAGAGAAACAGCTCTCCAAGATTAAAGGTGCTTTTTAAAACATCCGTCCAGTTTCTATACCACACATCCTATGTAGGGTCCTGTGAGAATGCATCAGAAGATTTAAAAGCAATGTGAATCTTGTTACAGCAATTATTGTCTATACAAAGCAAAGATGGTACAGAAGCTTCATCTATAGTGGCATTGGGTGTAACCCAGTTAACTTTTTTAGCTGCTCCACATTATTGTTGACATTCAAATACATGCACAATGTTTAAACACATATATTGTTTGATCATACTATGCCTGATGGATAAATATTTATTTAGGGTGGTGCCAACCTGCATACTAGGAATCAATTAATAGTGTATACACTGTAAACATGTTTGTGATGCAAATTCATACACCAAACGTTTGTCTTCAAGTTTAAATATTTTTCTGTGTCTTAACAGATGAAAATCAAGAGGGCGGACAGGAATTAGAGGACGATATGGCCAATTATAACGGTGATGATGACAACCAGCCAGAATCTGAGGATGAGAAACAAGCAGAACTCGCTGGGATGTAACAAACACAAACTCAAGATCACACAATGTGCCTGCTGATAAACTCCTCCCGGCTGAACCTCGTTGGCTGGAGTGACCGTTCTGACACTCGACAGATGTTTATATGACGGGAGAGTAAAATTTCTGCAACAATGGATCATTTTTGCTGGGTTAATACTATTGTGCAATGAAGGATTTGCACGACACAGTATTCACCTCTGAACTGAAACTGAATCTAATATGTTACCAAGACAGGCAAGGTCAGATCATTCTTTAACTAGTACTGATTTTAGATGAAACTTGAATGTACTGAACATCTGTGATATTAAGCCTTTAAATCGATGTATCGTGGTGGTGAAGTTTCCTTGCAGTTGTACTAAAACAGCAACACATAAGCTAATATATTACAGTACATTTATGCATTTTACTGAAGCTTTTATTCAAAGTGACTTAGGCTTTGCATTTTTATTATGTGCTTTCTCAGTAAATCAAACCCACGATTGTGGCTTTGTTAGCGTCATGGCTGACTAGTCGAGCTAGAGATAAAACTCTTTAGAAAATCATTAAGACAAAAGATGAAAGAAATATAAAGTTTTGAAGCTGGATGTCTAGACAGGAGCATTATTCAGGTCAAAAGGCGTCACCATTTCCGTGATGGTCATTTCCACAGTAACTCATTTCATAACGGCACATTCCAATCTTTTATTTACTGTAAGCTTGTTACTTGTACATTGTTTTCTATATTGTCATGAACAGTGTTGGGGAAAGTTACTTTTAAAAGTAATGCATTACAATATTTAGTTACTCCCCAAAAAAGTAACTAATTGCGTTACTTAGTTACTTTTCATGGAAAGTAATGCTACGTTACTTTTAAGTTACTTTTGCGTTACTTTTTCTTACTTGGCTGAGGCTTGATGTCTTGCAGCTGTTTTTTATGATCGCAAAAATGTCAAGCTCTGGCCTGCCATCTCCGTTTCTGACTCAAACTGTTCCCACTAAGGCGCAAAGAGTGCGTAATTTTACGATAATATGTTCAGTTTCATTCAGTACATTTTATTTTTAAATTGAATTAATTACACTGAAAAGTAATTTGCTTTACTTTAAAAAAAAGTAACTCAAATATTAATGTGTACATTTATAAAGTAATGCGTTACTTTACTCGCTACTTCAGAAAAGTAATATTATTAAGTAATGTGCGTTACTTGTAATGCGTTACCCCCAACACTGGTCATGAAGTTCAACATTGTCATGAAAAATATTTTTTTTTATGTAGATTTCTTACTGAATTTGTGATCTCATAATAAAGTTTTAGTTTGATTTCTTCTTTAGTTGTGCTGTTTTACTGTTTAAATTGGTATAATGAAGCTAAAGTTTAATTAAATACTACGCAGAACATACATTGGGCAAAAATTGTTGTATAAAGGCTCGTTTTATATTAGGATAAATTTAGAAAGTTTTTTTTTTTAAATGTTAAGCGAAATAGCGTAGTCCACACATCACAACTACATAAATACAGGTACGGAGGAACAATATTGTTGAGATAACATTGAGAAATTTTTCCCAGCCAATGAACAATAAAACATTAACAGGAAGATCTATGTAAAGTTATAGAGATTAGAATAAATAATGTTATTGAACGTTATCGAACGATGTGAATCCAAAATTTAGTTGTTGTTACAGGTATCTTTTTACACTGCAAACAAAATTATAAAATCAACATTTTTCATGAGCTGAACTCAAAGATCTTTTTCAATGTACACACAAGACCTATTTATCTCAAATATTGTTTACAAATCTGTCTAAGGGGCTGTCCCCACGGAGACGCATATCACTGTATACGTATAAATTTGTTATCGTATTGCCGTTTCGTCCACACGGATCCGGCGTTTTGAGAGAGTGAAACCGCAATTTTTTGAAACCGGGTCCTAAAGTGCATAAATCTGAAATCGACACCCTTGCGGTTTCGTCTGTACAGCCAATCCGTATATTTTGTGAAGCGAAAACGTCATCACATCACGTGTCGGAAGCGTCACACGTAACAGCAACAACAATAACGGCGGACTGCGTGATTGTGTTCATGCTACAGAAGCTACTAAAGCCTACTAGCTTTATTACAGCAAAATCTATTGCTTCTATGCAATTGTGGTGAGCAACAAGCGATAATGGACAACACCATACGTTGGTTATGCGCATGCTCAAAGTCGTCTTCTTCGTGTATAGTGTATATCTGTGGCAGAATTACAGCGCCCCATACTGGTCCGGCATATATACTACACCGCTTTCAGTCGGTTTTAGTGGTTTTGTGTTTATGGAAAAAAATTTTAGAACAAGGAAAAAAAATTATCTGATAGGGAATGCACCGGCTTCGTGTGGACAAAGCCTTAATCTGTGTTAGTGAGTACTTTTCCTTTTTCAAAATAATCCATCCACCTCACAGGTGTAGCATATCAAGATGCTGATTAGACTGGATGATTATTGCACAGGTGTGCCTTAGGCCGACCACTATAATAGGCTACTCTAAATGGGCAGTTTTAGGTTAAAACCATTTGCCTCACACAGTGCAACACACCTCTTTCACATAAAGTTGATCAGGTTGTTGATTGTGGCCTGTGGAATGTTGGTCCACTCCTCTTCAATGGCTGTGTGAAGTTGCTAGATTTTGGCAGGAACTGGAACACACTGTTGTGTACGTCCATCCAGAGCATCCCAAACATGCTCAATAGGTGACATGTACGGTGAGTCTGCTGGCCAAGCAAGAACTGGAACTGGTTTTCAGCTTCCAGGATTTGTGTACAGATCCTTGCAACATGAGGTGATGGTCATGGATGAATGGCACAACAATGACACTATGGGCCACTCAATCCACAACGTTGACATCAGCAAACCGCTCACCCACTAGATGCCATACACGCTGTCTGCCATCTGCCCTGTACAGTAAAAACCAGAATTCAGTAGTGAAGAGAACACCTCTCCAAAGTGCCAGACGCTATCGAATGTGAGCATTTGTTAGGTCGAGACCCCGTAGAGGACGACGAGCCTCCAGATGAGCTTCCCTGAGATGGTTTTTGACAATTTGTGCAGAAATTCTTTGGTGATGCAAACCCAGGGTTCCCACGCGTCCTGGAAAACCTGGAAAACCTGGAAAATGAAAGACCAATTTTCCAGTACTGGAAAACACATAAAAAATGGGGGGAAACGTCAAATGTCCTGGAAACGCTTGCGTTGTCCTGGAAAATTATTTTCCCTCCTGGTAGGATGAACGCAAACGGGTTAAAAATGTTATGCATGAATGTCTGTTTTGACCTGCCTTTAACGTGTAATATTGGGCTGGAGCGTTTGTCTGCTTTCATTTCCGCATGTAGCCAGCACACCGCCCCATATAACACAAACCTGCCAATGTATGCGTTTGCGTAGCAAGTGCGCAATTTGACGACATAGTACGCTGGTAGGACTTGCCCCTCTAAACTACGGACATGTGAGTTCTGTGGCAAATATGCACGTGCGGTACTCCTGTCTGACAACACGATTCAGCAGCGTGGTGAAGCAGTTTCAGCTAATCATTGTAGAAAAGCAGAGAATAACAAGTCTACTGAACCTACAACGTAACATTCCCGTCCCTCTCCTCCTCCCCTCTGCCTCAGCACCGCTCTACTCAATGGCACTGCTCTGCCTCACTCTCTGTACCCCGTTCCCCATTTGCTGCAGTTGGGCTTAAAAAGATAATGTGTGTATGTGTGTGTGTGTGCGTGCGTGCGCGTGCGCGCGTGCGTGCGTGCGCGTGCGTACGTGTGTGTGTGTACGTGTGTGTGTACGTGTGTGTGTACCTGCCAGCTTTTGGTAAATGTGAACCGTTACACGTAAGGATTCACTGTGAAAGCATTCGAGTCAAAGTCTAAGTGAAAAAATAATGTGTTGTGTACAGTAAGTATAATACATAAAATATAGGGGTGTGACGAGATCTCTTGCGATTAAATATGTATCGCGAAATTAATTATGTCACGAGATTTCTCGGGGAGGTCAAATGCTGGCCGTTTCTTATACAAAATGCTGCATCCAGAGGTTGCATTTGTAGACTGTATACGTCATAAATTAAATGCATTATATTCTGTCTTTTACTGCGTTTGCTTTTTAAATCTTGCTCAATAATAACAGTGACTGTATCATTTCTACTGTAAAGAATTGGACTAATATTAAAGATTTAAATGGATTAAAACGTTGTTTGGCTAAAAGCATCCATTTAAAATTAAAGTAACTGAAGTGGGTAATTTACCGCCCCCTGTAGGCATTTGTTATAGTACATAATTCTGTTTTTTTAGGCTATATAAATGTGTTTACTAGTTTTGATACTTTATTTGGACGAATTATTATTGCATTGTCATTATTATGTAATGTTAAAGGTTATTATTTTATTACCAAAAATATCAAATTACTTCATTATCAATTAGCAAAATAATTGTTAGGGACAGTCCTAGATTAGTTAAAACATTTCAAAATAATGTGATTTCAGTTTCCCATTCATTTATTTTATCATTGAGAATTTCTTAAAAATAAAGTGACATTGCTTTGTTTTATATTGACCTTTTTGCACCGCGGTATAGGATTTGAGTTTGATATTTATAGTTTTGATTTATTTTTGCAGTGATTTTCATTTTTACTTGAAGAATGCAGGGGCCCGTACCATGAAAATGGTTAAACAAACTCAGGGTTACAGGATTAGTTTCAGGTTGACAAAACCAAGCCAATGTGCAGGCCTTGTTGGTAAAAGCTATTTTCATGGTACCCAAAACCCAGGATTTGCACAAACTAATCCTAAACAAAGCTGGCTAACCAACTAAACCAGCTTCATGGTATAGGCCCCAGGTGTCAGATGCACTAAGTCAACTGTAAGTAAACAGTAAACAGATAAAGTAAAGGAAATTGTTTTGGTGATTTATTGAACATAAAATATTTTGTTGAGAAAGTACAAGAGAGACAGACTGAGATGAATAAACATTTTAAGCAATCTGGTTAAATGTACAAAATATAAGGTACAATTGTAGAAAATAGCAAAGCTTCTCCAAAGCTTGGGATATATGATATACTTCAGATCCATTTCATACACCAGTAGGCTAAATGGATTTTGCATTTAAACATATTTAGCTTTACAAAAGGTCTATCCATTTCAGCAATATAATTGACAAAACAGTTACAAAGATAGGATAAATCGAAATAATTTAGAGTCAAAAACACATAACTCATCAGTTTATGCTATACCAGATGCGTAATGTGCCTTGGTGCGAGGAGATGCAATTAATTTAGAAGTCCGATAATAGTTAATATTTTCTAACGTTAGTGACTGATTGCGAATACAGCTTGACTGTGAGAGTTTGGATTTTTAAACTGATATCAGCAATGATGATATGATACTATCACTACTACCCAGCCTTAGTTGTGATAACTTGACTCACACTGTAGCAGCTGAAAATGTCCTGAAAATGTCCTGGAAACGTCCTGGAAAATCTTTTCAAGAAAAGAGTGGGAACCCTGAAACCGATTGTTGCAGCAGCTGCACAGGTGGCTGGTCTCAGACGATCTTGGAGGTGATGATGCTGGATGTGGAGGTCCGGGGCTGGTGTGCTTACACATGGTCTGTGGTTGTGAGGCTGGTTGGATGTACTACCAAATTCTCTAAAATGCGTTGGAGACGGTTTATGGTAGTGCTCTGGGGCCTCATTTATAAAGCGTGTGTACGCACAGATTTGATCGTAAAAATCCACGTCAAAGTCCATACTTATAAAAACTGTCTTTGACGTGGAAAAGTGCTTAGCGCCACGTCAGGGTCTGAGCATACGTACGCACTTTTACTTGTCTGATTGCTGCAGGTTTTTTGAAATATAAGCCATTCTTGTTGTTTGAAATTGGGTTTAACCCTTGTGCATTGTTCAAATTTACATCCTTTCGTGTTGTTAGTGGATGAAAACATCCACTAAATTCAACGGCTATAAAAATGTTATATATTTTCAATTTTTTACATAAATCTGTTAATCAACCTCAGTACTGATCAAAACTACCAAATCTTCACAAAAATTCCATGATTTTAACTCTTTAATTGCCAAGTTTATAAGTGGTGTCACTGATTTGGGGAAAAAACTCACACAAAATGACAGATTTTTAATATAAAAAGTTATTGTGGACTGGATTTTTTAAAACCTTTTTCACAGTCTTGGGCATGTCAAAGATTGGTAAAAGCATTAGCTTTGAAGCATTTTTAGTTTTTGTGTAGCATCAGATTTTATTTTTTTCTCCCTCATTTATTGTTAGTGGCTGTTTTTGCCCCATTGACTTCCATTATAACAACATTTTTGATTGCAGAGCCATGACACCTTTTATCATGCATTTTTAAATCATGCATTTGTCATTTTTACTGTTGAACACCATGTGGCACTATTAACCCTTTAGTAGCCCTGTGCAAAAACAAAACTTAATTTCTGGTTTGTACGTTGTGTTTTATGGAGTATAACTCCATAATAAAAGCATGTGTGTGTGTGTGTGTGTGTGTGCGCGCGTGAAAAAAAGATTTTCTGTAAAAATCTTCTCTGCATCAGATTTCTGAACACCATCTATTATGAACACAAAAACAACTTCAAATAAACTGAACAATGAACTCAATAACACACACACGCGTGCGCGCACACAATACTACACTTTTATTATGGAGTTATACTCCATATAACTCAATGTACAAGCCAGAAATTAAGCTCTGTTTTTGCATAGGCCTACTAAACGGTTAATAGTGCCACATGGTGATCAACAGTAAAAATTACACATTTCACCTCTTAGCAAAAGGAAAAAACACCAACATTCAAAAATGCATGATAAAAAAGTTTCATAGCTCTGCAATCAAAAAATGTTGTTATAATGGAAGTCAATGGGGCAAAAACAGCCACTAACAATAAATGAGGGAGAAAATAAATAAAAACTGATGGTACACAAAAACTAAAAATGCTTCAAAGCCAATGTTTTTACCAATCTTTGACATGACCAATACTGTGAAAAAGTCCACAATCACTTTTTATATTGAAAATCTGTCATTTTGTGTGTTTTTACCCAAATCAGTGACACCACTTATAAACTTGGCAATTAAAGAGTTAAAATCATGGCATTTTTGTGAAGATTTGGTAGTTTTGATTAGTACTGAGGTTGATTAACAAATTTATGAAAAAAAATTGGAAAAAATATTCATCTGATACATTTTTTATAGTCGTTGAATTTAGTGGATGTTTTCATCCACTAACAACATGAAATGGTAGTAAATTTGTACCCACGTTATATCGTTGAGTTTTTGAAAAATTTCAAAGCATTTTCTTAAAATATATGTAAATATAAGATTTGTCACAAAAAATCTTTCAATTTGTTAAAACAGAAAGTTATGGCCAAATAAATAGTAAAAAAACCTTGCAGTGGATGAAAACATCCCCAGCAACAACACATAAGGGTTAAACATTGACAAGCGCTCTTTTATATGTCTATGACATTAATTAGGCATCGTTTAAAGGCGTAGATCTGAAACTGCTCAGCTGAGCACACAAGTTCAAGTTCATTTGCGATTTATAGATCTGAAAGGGGTACGCACGTTTTCTGCGTGTACACATTTTTGTTAAATGATTGTAAGATCAAATGTAAGATGGTTTTTACACAGCATTTTATAAATGAGACCCCTGGTGGACATTCCTGCAGTCACTAGCCAATTCGCTCCTTGCACATATCAGCTTGACGTCATATCCGCAACGGGTAAATACGGCTCACCCTTTTCCGGTTTGGCGAAATATGGCGGCTTAAACAGCGGAAAATGAGTCTTAAAAAAGATAGTTTTTTTCCAGAGGCAACAGAAAAAATATCGTGAACATTGTTGTGTTCCCACATGCACGTCATCGTCTAAATTCAACGGCGTTTTAAGCTACCATGGATTTCCTAGCGATGTTGAACTCAGAAAGCGGTGGCTGATTGAAATGGTCTATAGCGAGTTAAGGTCTTTTGCCTTTGTAGGGCAGAACAGAGGCTTGAACAGCTTGAGCAGTTTTTGGAAGTTGAGCAGTGAGCACATACAAAGCGATAAAGAAGGTCAAAATGTAACATGACCATGTTAAGCACAACACACAATTTGAACTCGAACCTTTTGGAACTGCTGAACTCGGAACTCTGACACAAATTACAAGTGCAACCCTACATTTACACAATGAGGTTTTTCGTGCTTCTTCATGGATCTGAAACAGAAAGCCTGTACAGCGACTTCACTTGTGGCTCTGTCTTTGTTTGACACTAATGCCAATCACATATTAACACAATGCGAAGTTAGGCACGTACAAGTACAGGACACAACGATAGACATTTTCCGCCTAATACTAGAAAGCAGTACTACATTACAACACGCATATTCTGTCAGACCGGGATTGTTTATTAGCTCAGCAAGCTAACGTAAGCCATAAAGTCTGAGAGATACAAGTTAGACTTAAGTTACCTTCATATCCGTGGATGTATGAAGCAGCATACATTTTAAAGCCCTTCTCTAATTTGCTGGTAGGTGATTTGGAGGAGGACTTGCAAAGGCGATGTACGTCCGTTATCGAAAGTTTCGGCAACTCTTGCAAACATCTGGGCTGGATCCCGGACCGCCTACTTCCATACTATGTGGTACGCAAAGTAGCGCTTTTTGCGTGCTATATAGTTTGGAGGTGGGCGGTTTGGGATTCAGCCCTAGTGTAGAACAGCACCATGTTTAGACCGGAAAAGACAGAGCCGCATTTCCGGTAAGTAAGTAGTTACGTGCAAAGAGCCCATTGCACATTCCCTCAAAACTTGCGACATCTGTGGCATTTGTGCTATGTGATAAAACTGCACATTTATGGCCCTGTCCCAAATGGCACACTCTGGACTTGTGGTCCTCCTCAGAGTCCACACTTTGATGACATCACATAGTCCAGACTTTAGGGACCCTTGATGCGAGTCTACGTAGGTGCACCAGAGTCGTATTTTGGGACAGACTCGAGCATCACACCGGAAATAGGTAGAGAAGTTGCCCGTCAGTGTGAACTCCTCCCTTCCGTCGTCTGATTGGTCTGATTGCCCTTTCGCAAGGACTTCTGGGTTGGTAAAGTGCGCGAAGCCTGCTGCAGTGCGGGCTTCGCTGAAGACCGTATCAAGGGGGCAAAGGAGGCGCTGATGAGCACACTTCAAAGCGTAAAAATGACAGATGGGACACCCTACGGACTCGTAGACTAAGCGAGAACGCGCAATTTAAGGCCACAAGACTGAAAGTCCACATGAAGTGCGCCATTTGGGACAGGGCCTAAGAGTAGCCTTTTCTTGTGGCCAGCCTAAGGCACACCTGTGCAATAATTATGCTGTCTAATTAGCATCCTAATATGCCACACCTGTGAGGTGGAAGGATTATCTTGACCAAGGAGAAGTGCTCACTAACACAGATGTAGACAGATTTGTGAACAATATTTTAAGAAAAAAACATAGAAAAAGTCTTAGATCTTTGAGTTCAGCTCATGAAAAATGGGTGAAAAAACAAAAGTGTTGCGTTTATAATTTTGTTCAGTGTAGTTATTATGCTTAAGTTGTGTGCACACTGCCAGAGACTTTGTGTCTCTTTTACTGAGGTCATTAGGAGGCATTCCTAATTCTATTTGTCCTACTATTAATTATAAACAAACAAGTAACTGTCCTTTTATGCTGCATTCCAGACAACTCGGGGTTTAGGATATTTCCCAATTCAACGGTGCTTGTCAGGTATAAATACTTTTAACATTACTTAATTCAGACATTATTTCTTTTTGTGAAGATCAGTAGCTGACGAATGACGTGAACTCCACTGCTTCCCTCCCAGGGGCGAAAATCTCATCTAAATGTTGAGGGGGACAATAAACATAAAATTTTTCAAGAACAATTTTTGAAGGGGACACCAATAATACAGGCAAAATTGTACTTGCAAGGAAATGGGTACAGATAGAAAACGTTTCTCTTTCTCTATGAACGGACGCAAATTTAATTTTAATACATATGAATGCAGAGGTGAAAAGAGTAATAAAATTTTCTACTTAAGTAATAGTAAAGTTACTTTAATAATATGTTACTTAAGTAAAAGTAAAGTTACTTTAATAATATTTTACTTAAGTAAAAGTAAACTTACTGGTCTAAAAATCTACTCAAGTAAAAAGTCATTTTAATTTTAAGAGTTTTTTACAGCGGGGAGGGGTTTCTAGTATAGTTCACAAAGGAAGGATATATACATCTCAAACTATGTTTTTAATTGTAAACATCTCTACAATTAAAGTGCAATAACAAATGTTAATAAAATAAAAAGCTTTTTTATAACTAAGAAACATTTATGGAATTATTTAATGATTTTTACAGGTGAGTTATGCACTTTTGAAGCAAAAATAATATGAGGTCAGCACTCAGCTAGTAAATACAATCATTATATGAAGGTTGTAATTGATGGATTGCTAATAACATACATTGTTATTAAACTATGTACATAAATGAGCATATAATGAGATGAGTGCCATGGCTATACACTATACATCCTTTACACGTTTATTAGCTCCCAGACCTGTGTACCTGATGTCTTTCAATCTCTCTCTCTCGCGCTCTCTCTCTCTCTCTCTCTGCAATGTCTAATGATCTGCGCATTCTCGAGGACGTTCTTAAATTGTTTGACTTGACGCGAAGCTGCTAGACCTTGGAAGATAATGTGCATGTATTAAAAACGCATCGTGCAAATTAGCGGTTAAAACCCGGTCGGCAATTCTCAAACTCCGTATACAAGAGCACGAACCCTACCTGAATGAAACAATCGCTTTGCGTCAAAGGCCAGGGGTTTCTTTCATAAGAATTGAATTGAGGGTCTGCATTAGCCCGCGCCTGTCTCGTCCCTCTCCATGGTTCTTTTTGCGTGTTCCCCCGCCCATCAATCAATCATCCGACCGTGGCACGTCTTTATCACCTTACTTTTTTATTTATTTTTACTCAGTAACGGATATGATTTAACATGTAGCGAAGTAACCTACAATACTTTAAACACTTAAGTAAAAGTAAAGTACATATTTTAAAAACTACTCAAAGTAAAAGTACACAAAAAACTCAGTTACAGCAAGGTGAGTAAATGTAATTTGTTACTTTCAGCTCTGCCTCACCTCTGCATGAATGCATTAAAATGTTTTCTTGATCGTTTATCTGCTTCTGTTCTCAGAAAACGAAATATGTTCATGTTTATATGTCAAAATAGTCCAGTTTTAAAACATATGAGGATAAACTGATAAGTGATGTGAAACGTTGTATTGTATATAGCTGATTAACGCATCGGCTCCGTACACTTCTCTACCACCGGAATGTGTGGTGGTGAGGTAAAAGGGGCGTGGGCAGTGGACCAAACCACTGTGAGGCAAGGGAGGGGGAATCAAAATGTTTAAAACGTTTTTTTTTGTTGTTGCTCCTTTTGCATTTGTATTGTTTCACTTCTTACACAACTATTTTAAGTATTATAAATCATTAAATTATTTTCAATACACATATTCTAATGATATTTTAGGGGGGACAACCCTCAGATAGGGGGGGTCCTGTCCCCCCCGACCCCCCCGGGATTTCCGCCCATGTTCCCTCCCATTGGTAGACGTTCCCAAAACGTTCCTCTTGTTTGCATAGAGGTGAACTTTCTTAACTTTAACTTTGTCACATAGCTGGGCACTTTCTGTCACCAACAGTCACTCGTTTTGCCGAGCTTCATCGAAGTGAACTACATCATGTCGCTTTGGCAGTGCTAACCGGGGGTGGTGTGCATGCAGCTTAAGACGATCTACAGCATTGAAAACACACACATGTGAACAGCACAAGTTTTAATTTATCAGTCATCATCAGATTGTTCAAAAACTCATTTTACAAGGATTTTCTCTCACTTTAACACTTGTACTTTTGTATATTTGTTACTGACACTGTATAAAACAACCATCAGGCTAAGATAGCCTAAGAAAACCTTTGCACCTCTCAGTACAATGCATTTATCTTTTCAATACCTTGAGTGTTAATTCTGAAACCAAAATACACCAGATGACTCCTATTACACTGATGGTTACTGTGTCAGTTTCAGTGGGTTTATTTCATGTTTTGGTGAAGTGTAGGATGAAACCATGATTCTCCTTATATTATCTTCACTATAGGAAAGTATTTGTGTGCAGAGAAGTCAAATTCAGGAAGAGCCTAAATAGAAATAAAAAAACCTCAATTAAAATCAAATAACATCTAACCAACATTTATTCATTTCAAGGAATGTTGTAGTTTCAATAAGAAGCTTCCTTTATAGGCAGCAGGTGTGAATACCACAGAAAACAATTCTGGCTCATGCATTGGTTAGTAAAAACAAAAATCATGTTTACAGTAATAAAGTTACTGTTTTAAAATTTCATCGACTATTATCCAGTGCCTTGAGCCTGGATAATGCACTGTACACCGTGTATTAAAGGATTAGTCCATTTTCTTTAAAAAAATCCAGATAATTTACTCACCAACATGTCATCCAAAATGTTGACGTCTTTCTTTGTTCAGTCGAGAAGAAATTATGTTTTTTGAGAAAAACATTCCAGGATTTTTCTCATTTTAATGGACTATAATGGACCCCAATACATAACAGTTTTAATGCAGTTTCAACGCAGCTTTAAAGGACTCTAAATTATCTCAAACGAGGCATGAGGGTCTTATCTAGCTAAACAATTGTCATTTTTGGCAAGAAAAAAAAGCACTTTTAAAACACAACTTCTCTTCTTCCTCCGGCTGTGTGACGAGCCAGCGCGACCTCCCGTAATTGCGTAATGACGTTGAAAGGTTACGTGTTGCATATATGAAACGCACATTTACGGACCATTGTAAACAATAAACTGACAGATACAACAACGTAGGAACGGTCCTCTTTCTCCACACTTGTAAACACTGGGGCGGAGTTTCGCATACGTCATCCGTGACCTCTTGATTCGATGACATATTGCGTGAGATCGCGCTGACGCGTAACAGGACCGGAGATAGACGAGAAGTTGTGGTTTAAAAGTGCATGTTTTTTTTTCTTGTCAAAAATGACAATCGTTTCGCTAGATAAGACCCTTATGCCTCGTTTGGGATCATTTAGAGTCCTTTGAAACTCCACTGAAACTGCAATTTCAAACTGCATTAAAACTGTTAAGTGTTGGGGTCCATTAAAATGAGGAAAAATCCTGGAAAGTTTTCCTCAAAAAACATAATTTCTTCTCGACTGAACAAAGAAAGACATCAACATTTTGGATGATGAGTGAGTAAATTATCTGGATTTTTTAAAGAAAATGGACTAATCCTTTAAACCCCAAACATTCCTTTACATTGAAACATCCTGTACCTTGGTCTCCTTTTTGTGTCCTCCAGCCAGAAGTTTCATCACTACAATATTGGGTTTGGCCACTTTTAGGATTCGGTTAACCTGCAATAACAAAAAACAACACCCAGAATCAACATTTACTTCAAGTACATTTTTAGAAATTATTTATTTATAATATAATTGAGATCACCATTCAACTTAAGCAGTAGGAGAGCAATGCTTTCTGGGTAAATTCCTATACATTAATCTGATGTTGTATGTACCTCTGCATCTGTGCTGGTGACATTTTCAAGTATAAGTTTGGCCTGCTGGAAATGTTTACTGGCCGCCATATAGAGATCCGCTGAGCGAGGGGGAGGATTGTACTTCTTCAAATCTGACATTTCCTACACACACACACACACAAATGTTCTTTTTAGTGTAATTTCCAGAGAAAAATTGCAAAACAGGAAGTGCAGAAAAACGGTGCTACCTTAAACTGTATATAGTGCACTGGAGGTGGTGTGACGACGCTGTTGAAAGGGGCGAATCGATGCTCGTAACGGACCTGCTCACTGTCCAGCTCAAACTGAGGTTTGCGCACCTTCCTGTCCATATCCAACGCTATCATGGTCTGCAGGGCCAAAGTGAGAGTAAGACTAGACTGCAAGTAGGATTTATTTGAAATTGCATACCATCAACCTGTACTAATTTTAAAAGTTTCATTATTTGGTTTTACTATACCAGTACGACCATAGCCAAATAACCAGTAATTTTAAAGACTAAGCTTGATTGATGTTCATTTCAAGTAAACATTTAATTAACTAAGTTCCCAGGTATGTGTCGTGTTTGTCAGGTGGCTTTACCTTGTACATGCCAGCACACATGTTTTGGTAAGCTTGACTCATGCTGATCTCTTTACTCAAAGGACGAGCTGAGGAAACAACAGAAAATGAGCACTGAAATTAGCCGATTGGCTAGACTGCTTCATTTGCTTGGCAAAGTCTGTTATAAGTATAAGAAAGAAAGTATAAAAGTATTAAAATGTAAATATATATTTTTTATTTTATTTCTAACTGTGACGTGGATGTATAATGACAGATCTGCTCTGATGCAGTGATCACAGAGATCAGATTCATCCACGTAAAGTAGCGGGGCGAAGCACAGTGCACATACAGAAAATGACTCCACAAATGTTATGTTTCAAACAGAGATGGTGATAGAGAAGCAACCTTTCTTCTTCTTTTTGCTTTTCTTGCTGCTCCGAACTTTAAGCTGCTCTTCCAGAATTCTCTCCTCTGCCATCTGAGAGCTGTCAGCTCGACTCAAAGTGGACATCAGCCAAGCGTACAGGAACTCTGACAGATACCTGTGTATGTATTGCAGGAGACAGCAGCACATTAGTACTATATAGTTGCAAAGGGGCGGAAAGTTTTCGGTAAATTTACACAATCTTTAAAGGGACACTCCACTTTCCTTTTCCAGCTACCCCAGAGTAAAACATTAGATTCTTGCCGTTTTGGAATCCATTCAGCTGATCTCCGGGTCTGGCGCTGGCACTTTTGGCATGGCTTGGCATGGTCCATTGAATCTGATTGGACCATTGGCATCGTGCTAAAAAATAAAAATAAGAGTTTCGATATTTTTAAAACTTGACTCTTCTGTAGTTACATTGTGTACTAAGACTGACAGAAAATGAAAAGTTGATTTTCTATGGTTAGGAACTATTCTCTCATTCTGGTGTAATAATCAAGGACTTTGCTGCTGTAACATGGCTGCAGGGGGCGCAATGATATTACACAGTGCCGAAAATAGTGCCCTACTATTGAAAGTCACTAAGACGACTATTTTCAGGCGCTGCATGATATCATTGCACCTCCTGCAGTCATGTTACATCAGCAAAGTCCTTGATTATTACGCCAGAATGAGAGTTTAGTTCCTAACCATATCTGCCTAGAAAATCACAACTTTTAATTTTCTGTTGATCTACGATGTAACTACAGAGGAGTCAAGTTTTAAATAGGAAAAATATCAAAACTCTTTGGTTGTTTTTTTGGCGCGATGCTGATGGTCTAATCAGATTCAATGGATTATGCTAAGCTATGCTAAATGTGGTAGCGCCAGACCCGGAGATCAGCTGAATGGATTCCAAAACAATAAAAATCAAATCTTTAACTCTAGGGGAGCATGATGAGAACTTAATCTAGGGAATTTTGGAAATATCCCAAATTGGAAATTTATGTAAATTATTTGGAAATTTAGGGAAATATATATAAACTATATAGTGTGTATTTTTTTGCCTTTTATTACTAACAGTGAATGAGGACAGCACAGGAAAGTACAGGGAGGAGAGAGGGGTATGGGATCGGCAAATGACCACGAGCCATGAATTGAACCCGGTTTGCCCAAAGTGCAAAAGCACCACATGTCGGAGCGCTACCCACTACACCATCGGTTCCGACAAAGATTTATATTTTAAATAAGTTGTTCTTATACCTACGCTCATCAAACCTGTATTTTTTTAAATCAAATAAATCCAGGCTTGATGAATCTAAGTATCATTTTATTTAAATATGAATGATTTCTGAAGGATATTTGATCAAATAAATGTAGGCTTGGTGAGCATGAGAGACTTTTAAAAACATAAAAAAAACTAACTTTTGGGTGGTACATTAATTCTGTCTGATAACAGAAAACTGGCTAGCAGAATGTAGAAGAAAGAGCATCACAGCTTGAGCTGAAATTATGCTGCAAGATTTTTGTTAAAGTTCCTTGTTATAGGCAACTTTGCTATTTTTAAAAATTCCCAGTTTATTCCCATTAATTCCTATGGAAAGTTTACAGAATTTTGCAACACTATAGTACTATACTGCCCTACAAAGGCTAAGTGCTGTAAGTACGCAAACACTGAAACCTGTTTCTCTAAAATGAGACAAAATTGGACCAGGAGACTTTGTCACAAGACACATCAGATCTCACAAAGCCTATTTCATCCCTGAACTCAATTTTGACCAAATACCGTAAAACTTCAAATAATAGCCTAGTCCCAAATAGACGCCTGTCTCTTTTAGACGCCTGGTGTGACGACAGGTTTGGGTAAATAAACGCCTGTCTCAAATAAAGGCCTGGTCTGTTTTTTAGTTTCGGGTTGTATTTAATCTTCTAAAACCCGTCAGATAGTCTGTTTAAGACAGTTCTATGGTGCAGATTGAACACGCTAAAGTTTTTTTTGCTTACCGGTAGATGTCACGTGACAGACGCAGTCGTTCCGTTACTCATCACTATGACAACACAACAAGCTTCGTCACCAGGATTGAGGTGATGATGACAGTAGCGAAGTGGCAATCGGAGAGTCAGGACTTTTCCCGGTGGGCCGGTAGTGTTTTGAGGCCGCTGATAATAGCCGGGCTTTTAGTCTTGTCATGCATGAACTCCCGCCACACATTGTATTTCTCACGCGGAAACACTATTTATCATATTTAATATGCTGCAGCGCCCAAAATGTATCTGGCCGCACTGCTCTCTCTCTATCAAGCCCGTCTCCACTAGAGTTCTAGTCGAGCGAGCCAATAAAAAAAAAGAAAGAGGCTACACAATAGCCAATCAGAAAATAGCACTGTTGTATCTGGGTAAGATTTCACGCAACAACCAATAAAAAAAACATATCATTGTTTGCTTTATTTATACTGCCAATAATTTAAGACTGTTGTTATTACACGAACTAATTTGTTAAACACATTCAAATTAAAAATAAAACGTAATATGTGGTAACCTCCTGCTGTCATGCTGGAACAATTAAATTAAAAGCCTGTCTCTTATAGACGCCTGTCTCTTTTAGACGCCTGGTGTGATGATAGGTTTGGGAAAATAAAAGCCTGGGCTATTATTTGAAGTTTTACGGTACGTAGTTACTGCGCTTTGGCTTGTAGTTTTCAAAATATATTAACCATAGGTGTGATTGGCAAGAGACAAAAAAGCAGGAAAATATACGGCACACCTACCATGACGTGGCGACATACATACGCACGCACTCACGCACGCACACACACAGATATATATATAATAAAATACAGTTGAAATATAATTTGAGCTCAAAATTGATCGATCTGAGTGGCCAATCGTCAATCAGCATGGGCAAGTGCCACCCTGACCATTATGTAGCCTTGCCACTGCATCAGACTGAACAAAATCATTTTGTGCTTTTAAAGGTATCAATGTGGTGCATTTTGAGAGTACAAATAAGTGACTAGATCTATGAGGATTTTTATGTTCTTGTAAACAAATTTGTGCCCTTTTAGTAAAATCTTTGGTTGCATATGATGATAATAATAATAATAATAATAATAATAATAATAATAATAAGGCACACAAACCACATACAGAACATGATAAATGAGATTTGCCATTGGTAAAAACATGTTTAATGTTTATAGAATAATTAGAGGGGACATTTAATACAGATTAATTATTGATTACAACATTTGAACGCTGAATTTAAAGTGGATAAAGTAACATTAAAGTTACTTAATTCAAATGTTGTGACTTTCTGGAAAGGCAGTCAAGTGCATTTGTATTTTGCATAGTTCTTTGGCACAGGCAGCCGAGCTACGCGTTTCACCCGCACACGCGCGCGCACACACACACACACACACACACACACACACACACACACACACACACACACACAGGGAAACCAGATCCATGAATGTGTGTGTTTGTCATTATATTATTCTGTAATCGCAAGCATTACTGCTAGATTCACAAACTATTAAGAGGAGCAAATACAGGCGTGTGTTCGTCAGGATGACGTTGGATCTGATTCGCGTAACTTATATGCGTGCGTTAACGTGAGTGATTACAGAATAATAATGCAAGCAAACATTTTGACACAAACGCAACTTTATATTGATACTGCGAGACAGCATTTCACCTCGACAAGAAATCTGATATTTACATTACTGGCATATAGCGGTCTAATTTGAAACTGACAGTTTTGTAAAAGCAGCAAACACCAGGCAGGTTCTCTTAATTTCTTACTACTAAAATGCTGTTTGTCTCTGCCTATACCTTCTATCCATGCCCAGTGCCACTGATTTAAGTCCTTTATCAATTAGGTCGACTTACCTAGCCTAGGCTTCATATACATACTCTTCATTCTGCTGACAACGTTGACTTGTTGTGACATCTCCGCGGCCGCGCGGCATCTGCAGCTGGATCTCAGCCACACCTCAAAGACCCCTCCCCATTCTACTTCTGATTGGCTAGTTTGTTAGTTTGGTTGAGAGTGAAAGATGTGTTCCTCTCATTCTATTTGTAGGCGAACGCATGATTTTTTTTATTCGCAGCCAAGACCACACGCCGGATCTGACTGCAAGCTGTTTGGTGAGCTCTGCTTTGAATAGAGTTCGATCGTGACAAATAAATAGACTACTTGCGGAGTGATATGCGGTCATTTATAACGGTGCCTTGGACCCCCCCCCACATAAACACAAAAAAATGGATTTGCATGATTCACGAAAGCCTCATTTTCAGGTCGTAAAAGCCGGAATTCCGGATTTTTCCGGAAGAATCACACCCCTGATTAACATGAAGCTGTCGTACCAGTAAATGTAATAATACTCATGCATGCTGTACAGTTCCAGCTCGAAGCCGCTGAGCAGATACTGGATCATGATTCTCAGGTTGTGATAGAGGATCCAGGTGCCCAGACAGGCCAAATGCTGTCTTTGAGGTTCCAATTTCATCAGCAGACCGTGAAGGGCAGCATCCACCTTTTCAGCCTAAAAAAACACCAAAAGATGTCGTGTGATCCTTTACAAGTAGCATTACAGAAGTGCAGGAAGTACAGTGGAAGTCCTTATATGGGCAACTTTAACCAAAATAGCGTACGCACACACCAATCAATAGCTGACACGTCACCAGAGAAGTGTGTTGTTATTTGTGAGCGAAATTAAAGCTTGTTCAGCTTCCCAATGAACCCAGCATTATGGAAACAATGGATGTAGTTTGTTTATTCGGGTTAGCAGCAGAGTTCTGCGTGTGTGTTTGTTTAATGGTGGATTTTGTTGAAATAGGGCGGTCCCAATTGTGTCAGGAGTCACAGGCGGTAAGTAAAACGATATCAAATGTCTGTGTTTTGTAGGCAATTGGCACGTGAGTCCATAAAATGTAAACAACATGAACCTGTAGTGAATCATAAGTTGTCCAGAGATAACGGGTAATGTTTTGTGTGTTGCTTGCTTGTGACTCGCTCCGCATGCGGTACGCCTCCAGGGGGTCGGGTTTATTAAAGGTAAAGCTGTCTTTTATAAATCTAATAAAACTTAAGACTCTTTGGATATATGAAGGATGTAATATTACTCTATGGGTACTCAAAATTAACATGGGAAAAGCAGAAACACTGTGTTGTGTGAGCTTTAAAGTTCACTGCTCTCTGCTCCGAACAGTTCATGGCCAGAATAAGGTGCAAACCGAACCAGACTCAAAGCTGTTATTATGCAAAAACCTCCAGTACCTCATCCTGAAGGGTGGCGAACTCCTCCAGTATGTGTCCCAGTTTGTCTCTCTGGCGTGCTCTGTTGTGTCCGTGAATCTGGATGAGGTTGCAGAACGGCTACAAGACACACCAACATCTTATTTGATTAAATCAATAACACTTTATCATCTCTTATATAAATATGAGCAAGTAAAATAAAAACAAACCCGTGTGCAGTGTGTGACAAAAGAGTCTATGAAATCTTTCGCTTGGTGATTATTGTTTAAACTGCATCTGTGGGAACAAGGAACACCAGCAAAATGATTTTGTGACTCTAGGATGAAACATTATCGCAACGATAACCTCTACGGGGGATCAGGAACCTGATGTCAAGCTAAAAAGATTCAATAAATAAACATGGAATATTGATTTGAGTTTTTTACATGTAGGGCTGCATAACGATTAAGTGTGACTTATTGTTTGCAGAATAAAAGTTTTTGTTTACATCATATTTGTGTGTGTACTGTGTATAATAATTAAGTAAATATAAATATACACACATTTATGTATCATTTTAAGAAAATAATTATATGTTAGTTATTTATATTTATATATAATATTAATTGTATATAAATATAAAATTTATATATACATATGTAAATATTCCTTAAATATTTACATGCATGTGGGTGTATTTATATAAACATAATTATTATACACAGTACACACGTATATGATACGTAAACAAAAACTTTTATACCGCAAACGATTAGTTGTGATTAATCGTTATGAGCCCTAGTTACATGTACAAAAATGTTTTTGGTCTTACAAATTAGCCACCTTGTGAAATATGTACAAATTGGCATGAGATTGTATTGTTTTTACTAAATCAATAGCTGAAATGCAAAATGGTTTTGCAATTGTAAGAAATTAACAACAATTCAGTATTGTAGACATCAGTTACCAATTTAAGCGTTATGATGCACAACATTGTCATTGACGGCAGTAAATACCGTATTAAGTAATAAAACGGCTGAATGCCACAACTGCAAATCAAAATTAATACTAGAAAGCAGTAAATTCAAGTTAATCATCAATGTAACAATACGTCAATGTGTGACTATGATCACTTACTTTATGGACAAAACCGGAGGGCTAACAAAATGGCGCAGAGCATCTTTGATCATGTCCTGTATCAGATGAGTCCCAAACACTTTCTTATTATCAATCAGAAATGTGGTCTGCATCACACAAGCACACAGACAAAAGATAAGTGTTGTGGCCTTCAATGATCATCAAATACCATTATATTATATTTTATTTCCTGACACAAGCTTATCTGAGATGGATTCAGCCTTACCTGCAGCAGTGACCTAGACAGCACACATGGAGATTGTTCACTGAACTCACAGAAGAAATCCTGAACGCATAAACAAAAGAAATAAACTTTAAAAAATATAGTTCAAGTTGATTGGATGAGCTATATAGTCAATATATTCATGGATTACAGCCTATAAACAGTTAAGAGCCAACATATCCGAACCCTAATAGCTGACATAAAGTAACCGTAAACCATACAATACACAAAATAAAGTGACACCTATAACAATCCCTTAAATGTGGTAAAATCATCAGCCTTTGCTGTTAACCCCCACATGAGCAGTGACCTCAGGCCATCTGCACCAATGTTATTATTATAGCCCTAAACCAATGCATTTATATGAGAGTTATTTACCAAGATGCTGTGCAGGTTTGTTATGTTGATGACTTCACACACGCTTTTAATGCGCTCGATGAGTTTACTAAAGTAGTTGACCATTTCCTCTCTCTTGATGATCTTGGCATAGCGTGGGAAAGTTGGTGGGAGCAGACGCTGGTTAACCAGCGGCTCGAAACCCATCATGATTGGGTGATCTGGAAAAAACACAGCACGTTTATATGTAAAACTAACTTCTTAATAAATCAAATACCTAATTGAAATTAAACTGTAAAAATACTAAAATGTACATTTAGTAATTTAAACGTTATAAGACTAAATGAGATAAAGTCTTTAAAAAGTAATTTAAATTTACATTGATTGGGTCAGCCATGGAGCCATTATCACATGATCAGCCAAAAATAGTGAAATAAAATATATTTATACAGTGCTTTTTTGGGAAAACCGTTATAGTATACACAGAATAAAACATATAGTGTTATTGAAAATTATATTGTCCTTTAATATAAATTATAATTTAAAAAATACTATATACACTGATCAACACTTTTGTTTTTGCCCCCATTTTTCATGAGGTGAACTCAAAGATCTAAGACTTTTCTATGTGCACAAAAGGCCTATTTCTCTCAAATATTGTTCACAAATCTGTCTAAATCTGCATCCGAAACTGCTCCCTCATTCATTATTACACACAGCAAATGACAATTGGGTCCACTATATGGGGAAGAAGGGAACGAAATTGAGTGAGAGCTGTCACAGAGATTCGTCATAAACCCTTACACCTGTGTGGCTTTATTGGTTATACTGTGAAATGGTGAAGTCTTTTTTCTTACTGTTTGTCACATCATTTGTCATGTCATGTCACATCATTTGTATTATTTGATAATAAAAATAACAAAACAACTGCTTGTTATATTTATTTACTGTTGATTATTTACTGAAGAATAAAAAAAAAAATTGTATTAAAGGCACTCTAAGCGAATTGAGGCGTTTTAGACCATAAAATTTTTTTGTTACATATAGCAAACATCTCCTCACTATCTGCTTGCTGCCTGTCCGCTGATCAAACTGTAAAAAAACGCGATCTCTGTAGACAGCTCAGGCTCGACAAACGGCAATATCAACATAGTGGCCAAACCTAGCAATACAAAACATAACAAAGTGTTCCAGCCAATAAACGACAAGAAGGATTTGGGGGTGGGGGTTGGGCGCGTTCATGAAAGCACGGACGGGAGAGGGAGGGGGAGGCGTTAGCTACGCTCCGTTTGTTTGAAAACAGTTCAAACATCAACAGGAAGTGACGTCGCACATTATTCGCTTAGAGAGCCTTTAACGTAAAATTTTGGTGTTTACTGTCAGTATCCTTTAGCTGATTCCAGTTACGCTTTCGTCTCCCGTTGCATCATGGGAAATATGAGTGAGCGAGTGTACATTGAATGTATCCTCAAAATCACAGTGCATTGTGGGCAAAAAGTAGTGAATGAATGTAGGGAATGAAGTTGTTTCGGACACCACTACAAAATGGGCGACACTCGATATAGTGCACTATGTAGTGGATAGGGAACGGTTTCGGACACAGCTCTAATCTGTGTTAGTGAGCACTTCTCCTTTGCCGAAATAAACCATCCACTTCACAGGTGTGGCATATCAAGATGCTGATTAAACAGCATGATTATTGCGCAGGTGTGCCTTAGGCTGGCCACAATAAAAGGCCACTATAAAATGTGCAGTTTTACTTGTATTGGGGGGGGGGGTCCGAAAACCAGTCAGTCAGACAATGAATAAATGAGTTGCGGTTGATGGTGAGGAGCACATTTCTTAAATGACTGTTAGGTTGTATATTTATCGCTTATGTTGATGTACAAATGCAGTGCTTTACCTCCTTTGGTGGTGTCGTTCTGTGATTGTATCCCATACTGGATGGTGGAGTGTATCGCAGACAGTAAATCTGCTGCTTGTGTCATCAGCTTCTGTGCTTCACTTACAGCACTCGTCTTAAACATCAAGAAAAACAATGTCCAATCATTCAATGAGATAAAAGCTCAATAAACATTGAGTTATTTATTTTTACACTGTACGTTGTTGCAAACCAGCCTTACATGAAACATTAAATTAAATCATATTTAATGGCTTACCTCTTTTTTAGTAAAGGAGATGAGCGCACTGAGAAGCAGACGAGTGAATTTAACACGGCTGAAAAGAGCCGAACACTGCTGATGCTGGGAAATAAAGCAAAAGACAACAACTCACATAAATTTGACCACATTACCGGTCAAAGCTTTAGGGTCACATACTTCGACTTCATTTAGAATAAAATAGTTTACTCATCAACATAGGGACAGTTTCCCAGACAGGGTTTAGATTAATCCAGGACTAGGCCTTAGTTATATTAGGATATTAAAGTAGTTTTTACAAACAAGCCTTACAAAAAAACAATGCTGGTGTGTATCTTGAGACAAAACAATGGCACTGATATATGTTATGTTAGTGCAAGGGGTTTTTAAATGAAGGCACTCAAACATGCATTTTGGTCTGGGACTAGGATAAACCCTATCTGAGAAAACCACCCCTATAAAAAAAAACACAAATGTATGTTTTGTTTGACATAAATTGTAAAAATATTTTTTTTTTGTAGGTTATATTGTGAATATAAAAATCCCACATAAATAAAAGCTTATATTTTAGTATCTTCAATGTACCCATAATGTACCCTTAGCATTTTATCCAGAAGCTTTTTAAAAACATTTCAGCTGAATGACCCTTAACCTATTAGTGTATATTCGTCTTGTTTTGAAAAAGTGTTTGTAAACATTAGTATACAATAAATCTTACATGCAGTTCCACATCAGGATCTCTCTGTTCACCCTGTCGACTGCGTGTGCTCTGTAAGAAAGCACAGACACATTTAACACAAGAAAAAACTGAAAAATGGCTTTAGTCTTGAGGTGGGATCACCATACCTTCACTTTCCTTTGAAGTTCATCCTCAACATCCTTTAGCATTCCTAATAAAGCAGAAATCAATCAATAGATGGTGAAATGAGTAAATCTTAAATATATAAAAGAAATATATTATTTTTTAAAAAGTTAAAGAATAAAGATTGATAGTTATACTTTACAATAGCTGGTAACATTAGTTAATGTAATGAAATAACAAATAATATTTACAGCATTTATTCTCAATGTTTTCTACATTAAGTTATTCTAAAAAATAATTTTTATTTTAAGTTGTATAAATTAACATTAGTTAATAACTTACCAATAAAATGAATAAACATAAAGAAAAGTATATTACTAAAATAACATTAACATGTAAAATGTAGGTCTTTATTAGTTTATCTATACCTATTACCTAAATAACTGAACCTTGTTTTAAAGTGTTACCATATTGGTTTCTGTTCTCACCTGTAACTCTCAAATCTGTCACATTGTTTGCCATTTTGAAGCCGTATGTCATCGCCTGAAAATCTTCCTAAATTTAAAACACATATATCACTATTAACTGTACAATCCTCTAGCAAATCATAATATTACACAAAAAAATATTACATTAGGTAAGGTACAATAAATGCAAATTTATAATTTTTTTTTTTCTCAGTTTTGTTTATATTAACTGATATACAATATACTTTACAACATTATTGTACCAACAGCCAAAAGAATAAAAATATGTCTTGCCTCCTCAAATACAGCAGCTTTGTTGACTTTCTCACGGGCGATGTCACAAATTTTAAGGATGCCCAAAGCAAAGGCTTTAAGAGCAGGGTCTTGAATCAGATCCGGATTATGAACGTATAAACATGTAAAGACGGTCTGAGCGAGAGAGTGTCCCTCCAGCCACGTGATCTGAGACAAATAAAGACAACAGGTATGATGTTTAATACATCTTTATGAGACTAACTATCTAGAGGGTTGTTAAATGAGATTTACTACTCACCAAACAACAGAAACATGTGTCCATGATCCCGATGAGCTCAGGAACACTCAGATCTTTCACTCGAATGGCCTCATCCTTTATATATTCAAGAGAGATCCAAAGATTAAGCACATTTCCCCAGCAAAAAACATTGTGAGTGATGATTATTATTATTACAGTAATACTATATTTATGTTACTGAATCATTCATTACAGGTAGTACAAGAATGTTACATTGCCATTTAAATTTTTTTTGTTAATGTACAGTGAGGAAAACCCTGCTATTTTGCAAGTTCTCGCACCCAGAAACCATGGAGGGGTCTGAAACTGCCACCGTAGGTGCATGTCCACCGTGAGAGACACAATCTAAAAAAAATCCAGAGATGACAATATGACTTTTCAACTATTTATTTGTATGATACAGCTGCAAATAAGTATTTGAACACCTGTCTATCCGCTAGAATTCTGACCCTCAAAGACCTGTTATTCTGCCTTTAAAATGTCCACCTCCACTCCATTTATTATCCTAAATTAGATGCACCTGTTTGAGGTCGTTAGCTGCATAAAGACACCTGTCCACCCCATACAATCAGTAAGAATCCAACTCCTAACATGGCCAAGACCAAAGAGCTGTCCAAAGACACTAGAGACAAAATTGTACACCTCCACAAGGCTGGAAAGGGCTACGGGGAAACTGCCAAGCAGCTTGGTTAAAAAAGGTCCACTGTTGGAGCAATCATTAGAAAATGGAAGAAGCTAAACATGACTGTCAATCTCCCTCGGACTGGGCCTCCATGCAAGATCTCATCACGTGGGGTCTCAATGATCCTAAAAAAGGTGAGAAATCATCCCAGAACTACACGGGAGGAGCTGGTCAATGACCTGAAAAGAGCTGGGACCAACGTTTCACAGGTTACTGTTGGTAATACACTAAGACGTCATTGTTTGATATCAAGCAGGGCAAGTAAGGTTTCCCTGCTTAAACCAGCACATGTCAAGGCCCGTGTTCAGTTTGCCAATGAGCATTTGGATAATCCAGAGGAGTCATGGGAGAAAGTCATGTGCTTAGATGAGACCAAAATAGAACTTTCTGGTCATAATTCCACTAAACGTGTTTGGAGGAAGAAGAATGATGAGTACCATCCCAAGAACACCATCCCTACTGTGAAGCATGGGGGTGGTAGCATCATGCTTTGGTGGTGTTTTTCTGCACATGGGACAGGGCGACTGCACTGTATTAAGGAGAGGATGACCGGGGCCATGTACTACATACATTGTGATTTCTGGATTTTTTTTAGACTATGTCTCTCACAGTGGACATGCACCTATGATGACAATTTCAGACCCCTTCATGATTTCTAACTTGCAAAACAGCAGGGTGTTCAAAAATATGTATTTTCCTCACTGTATAATGTATTCTGTGTCTTTTTGCAAAACATTTGACTCAGACATATTTCTGACTAGTTTTGCACGATTCACTTTTCAGGTTAGCAAGCTTAAACCAAATATTATGAAAGGTACATCATTTCAAAGCAGTAGTACATGTGCTACCTTAACAGCCTGTTCAAAGTTGAGAACTTTACGGTTAACTTGGTTTCCAATCATCCCAGCATCCATTTTAGGATCCATCATCTCAATGGCCGACATTGCCTCGAACAGGCCAAACCTGCAAAAACACAATTCACAAAATATATGAATAATGAATACAGAGTGTACCCGCTTTACAAAGCTTTTAGTTTGAGGATAATACAAACTTTATGAAGGAACTATCTATAAAAACATGGAGTAAAATATACTTACAGTTTATCATGGAGCAATTCGCCAAGTTTGAGTTCTGCAAAAAAAACAATGAACAGAGAGGAAACATTTCGAAAGACAATCACAAATCAATATCTGAGGCCCAGACCACCATTAGAATGATTTGTACACAGGGGTACACATTCATTTCGGAACAGAAAATGGGCCTTCCAAATATAGCATTAATATTTGTTTTGATTTTCTCTCTCTTCCTTAAACATGTGCTGTCTCTAAGAAAACCTGAAACGTTGATGAATCGCTCTATTGTTTTTTAACTTTGCAAGTCACTTTGGATAAAAATGTCTCCAAAGTGTAACTGAATGAATGCAGTAACTTTTGGCATAGTGCATGAGCTGATTTGTGATGCGGTTAAATTTGCCAGGAAAAGTAGATAATTTTAGACTACAACTGACCATAAATGGTAAAAGTAGGGAGAGATAAAGCAAAACATATCGTAATATCTTGCTTAATATAACCAACACCACATTCATAGAGTGTATTATTCAAAAAATAAACAAATATCCCTCAATTTGTGTGTTGAAAAGAACCCATAGTTTTTAAACAAAAATGGAAATGTCATATAAACACTGGATATTTTTTCATTTCTGTGTATCTCAGTGTTTGGTAGAAAATGTCTATTTTGAGAAAGGACCCTAATTCTGCTCTCTCTGATGTTAATGCTGCAGTGATGCTAAAAATAACTCATGCCATCACTTAAATCATGTACTGTGACATAATGTACTCGATGTAGTACTTCTTGACTGAAAAAGTAGTGTGTATTGATCAGTATTAAACAGGTGGGTACTATGAATACATTTTAAAAATACTACATCTGTCATTTTCGGATTTGACAGCTCCTCTGTCACAGTCCCACTGCCTTATGGGACAACAGATGCTTTTGCCCATAGTACATTTATAACAAGGTCACTGTTTCCTTTCAGTGATGTCTTGAGCTTTAACCACTATGCCACATTACCAGATAATGTTAACTCATACCTTTACAAGCTCCTTTGAAATCTTGGGTGATATCTACCCAGTTGGCATTGTTTCTCATCTTCTCTGGGATTCCAAGACCCCAACCTCCCTCCTCCTCCTCTACTGATGACTTCATCACCATGGAGACGGCTACTGGAACAAATGGGAAAACATACATGGGTTTAAAAGATTTTGATGCCACCAATATCATTGACAGAAACACAATAATGTTTTGTATTATGTATTTGATATCAATCAAATGAACGGTGAATCCATTGAAGCAAGCAATTTAGGGAGAATAATCACAAAATAACGTCTAGGTCTGGGACACAGGCGACTGTCTAATATTATCTATAGATTAGTACTAATGGATGCAGTCGAGATCAATTTAAATACTGCTGATGAAACGGTAGCGATTTGGTGATGTATATCAGATCTCTAACAAACTGACTTGTGATCATACTACAACCTCCTGTTTTAAAATACGGTAAGTGTGATTCTTAATCGGTATAATCAGTCATTAATTAAGTTACAGTTGTTTATTACTGACAAAAATGACAAAGATCCAGACAAAACTATTGTCGACGTCTTCTTGCAAATGAACAATAACTGACATTGTCGTAGAAGTCATTTAGCTCTTTAACCTCCAAATGTATAATTGTTGCTATACACATACTTTTTCTATGTTTATAATACATGAAAATATACCTTTTGACGGACAGGCTTTCTGTGCTGCAGCGCTGCCGCAACGGACGCCAGTGAATGACGTCCCAGAGCGCTTTGCATTCTGGGACATGTAGTACTAGACTTGACGCTATAAAATAGTCTATTATAAAAAAATTGTCTAGTTAATAAAATTTTATACTGGCAAATTTTTCATCATTTAATGTTGAGTTTATATCACCCCATCCCCACCCATTGCTGTGCGTGTGCTATGTAAAGCTACATTTAAACGCGTCACACACAGATGAGATAAAATGGAAAAATAAAAATCCTAATTTTCACTTTTTATTAGTTTGTTTAAGAAAGTTGCCAAATAACGTCCTTTATAAAAAAAAACAACACAAAAATACGAATATGTTTGCAGTGGACTTAAAGTAAAGTTAACATAAGCCGTTTCTCAATGGCTGCGTCCGAAAACTCTAAATTGCTGCCTTCTGAGGCAGCTTTCCAAGGCAGCAAGGCATCAAGGCATGTCCGAATTCAATGTTTGGTTTACTTCCTGTCTCCTGAGATACCTATGCGTGGACGTACATTAAGAATGTGATTGGTCGAGTCCGGTCGAGTTCGAAAAAATAAAATGGCGGCCAAGGACGCGACTGGACCACCAATTTAGTGTAAATAAAGGTATATTTTCACTTTTTACACCTTTTAATTGCATTTCTAGCGAGAAATTAGTATTGTAGTTTTCAAATATGTGATTAGTTATCACAAAGGCGCTCTCTGTTTAAATTTCAAACACGCTGCCTTAGAAGTGTGTCCGAAAGTCTTTCTCTGAGCTACCTTCATGCCTCCGAAGTCATTTCCTCATGAGGCAGCGAGGCAATGAGTCACTGCCTTGAGTTTTCGGACGCAGCAAATGTCAAGGATACTTCCTTGGCAGGACTAGTCCTTACAAGTGACTTCCTTCAAATGCGAGGCGAGGCTCCTTTTAAGCATTCGGAGAACACGTTAAATGGAACAGGCTAACAAGTGCACGTCATTACGTCATTGCGTGATTGAAAGGTGTGCTTTCGGTGCTCCGCGCATAGGATTGTGGGTGATTTCAGCGCGTGAAGAGCGCGAAGGATACAAATTTGCATCCTTTCCTGTATATGGGATATTTCTCGAACGAAGGACTCAGTCCTTGGCTGAAATTTCGAGGATCCTCGACATTGGAACAGTCCTTCGACGGACGTCGATGACGTAGCATCCTCGAAATTCTAGCTTCCGAGGATCCTTCCTTGACATTGAGAAACGGCTACGGAATCAGAGAAACCGTTTAAGTAAATTAGTTTTTATAGAGCCATCTAGAGGCGGACAAATGTCATTGCGCAACAACATTTTTTCTCATTTTGAAAGGTTTTTAATAGATGCATTCGACTTCATGCGGCGCCGAAAGAACTGTCAGGCGGATGACGTCAAAGTACCGCGAGAGCGAGTCGAAATTTGACTTCTCCGTATTTCTCGAGACGCTCTCGCGGTACTTTGACATCATCTCCATGTCGGCGCCGCATGAAGTCGAACAAGCCAACATGAATACACCTTACCGGAAAAAGGCGGAACGTCATTTAAACGCTGATCTGTAACTCATATGTGAGGGAGATTCTGGTTTCTTATGATTTGCTAATCGTAGTTTCTGCGCCAGATCCGCGTTACCAAGACGCGCCCTCACTTCCGAGTTTCTTGGGGTGAGGGTAAATAATACCAAGGGGCTTGTGTTGTGTCTGTGTTGCGGGGTAGAGGTATCAGATGGCGCAGATCTCGCAAGCTTTGAAGGTTGGGAAACGCATGTTATATTTCCACTCTGGCGTTATAATTATGCTGTGTCAGTGATAGATGTGTGCTGTCCCGTTAGCAGATCTGTGCTAGCAGTAGAGTTTCATTACATCAGGAGGGCAGGTGGATCTGACATGTCTTTCTGGCATTCTTCATGCTGGAGGAGTTTTATTTATTAGTTTTACATGCTTTTTATTTTATTTTTTGTATTTCGCTAGGACGAATCGCTTTTGACAACCTTATATATTTGAACTGTAAGACAATGTTTTTGACTTGAGCTGTCTTAAATCCGAGTTACCTACCCAGACAATGTTTTATACGATGTGTTTGGCTGTTTTTGTAAAGGACTCACCAGAGCCACTGACAATGATGTATTAAGATCTATTTAAAAGTGTTATATTCATGCTGCTGTTTTTGTTTTCCAGTCTTTGTGTCCATTTGTGTAGGATTGTGTGCAATAATCTACTGTATTTTAAGAAATGTGTTTTGATAAATGAAAATATTGTTGTAAAATATTTTTACCTTGCAGTCGGATTGAGCTTTAAACAAATAAACCCAATATGGCGGTGGAAAAATGGTTAGTTTGTTTTTCCTTATCTTGCAAACATACCCACAGGCACAGCTTTGAAAGTAGTATACATTTGGTGATGGTTTCCTGTGTTCCCAGTGCTTCCCGGGTGCTGGTGTTGCTGAGTCAGCTGGAGAGATTGAATGAAGAGCCCAAAGTGTCTGATACGGATGCCATCCGACAGATCACAGGCAAAATTCTTCACATCATCCAGACTCAAGGTGAGCTCGTGCACATATACACAAAACAAATGCAAATGCACTCGCAGACATCCAAACACAGAGTAAGCACACATACACAAAATGAGATCGACATAACATAAAAGTGATGCCATTTACTTTTTTAAATACAAGTTATGGTCCAATATAGTTCCAAATCTGATGTTCCTGCAGCTTAGTTGTTAAAGCAGTGGTCTCCAACATGGTGCCCACCGGCCAAACCTTCAGTGCATAACTTATCTTGCATGCTTTGTCGAA
The DNA here is from genome assembly GCF_027580225.2 of Misgurnus anguillicaudatus. NCBI lineage: Eukaryota > Metazoa > Chordata > Actinopteri > Cypriniformes > Cobitidae > Misgurnus > Misgurnus anguillicaudatus. The sequence goes on from NC_073341.2 coordinate 9,457,567, forward strand.
GACAGATGAACGAGGGCTCATATTATCCGGCCTTTTGAGGAGAGGTGTGTTATGAATTTAAAAAGCGATCAGGTGCACGATGGTCCCAAAAAAATCCCATAGACTTGCACCAAACTTTGATAGGCCATGACTCCAACCAAGGATTTTGGAGAAACACTTGGGTTACTACATTTAAAGAGGCTGGCAGGCTCTGTAAGAACATATCTCGAAATGGGTGTAATTTGTACCCCTAGGGAGCAAATGCTGTCTGAAATTGCCCAATAAAAACACATGGTGAAGGATTATGCCACGCCCCTAGCAACCACTGTTGAACACCCAAGCAACATAAACTCAAACAGTTATATCTTCAAATCTGAATGTCACGGAGACATGGTGGTTGTGGTAATGCTGTCCAGCAGTCTTTGAAGTATCATCACTGGCAGCTGACAAACCACTCCCTAGCAAATAAATACAGTACCTTAGCAACAGAATAAACAAAGTCTATATCTCTGCATCAGAACATTGTAGAGACATGGGACATAATGGAGCAGCTGTATTTGCAAATACAAACACACGAAACGAGTGTGCACGAACATAAATGTGATCTTGTAAGTGTCAGAGTAGCAGTCAAATGTAAACACTTTTGACGTAGGCGCGAGCTCTGGCACGAGCTCTGGCGCATACTGTGACGTTGCCTGCTTAAACATCCGCTTGTCTCCGTTTACGTGCAACCGAAGATTTTCAAGATCTCCACTCTGGCTGGAGTTTTTAGAAACAATCGGTTTCAGAGGCGAGTTCTCCGTTTGCGAGGGGCACAAACAAAGGTAAATCTCTCAGTTTTTAAAAAAACCATGTACGTGTAAACAGGGCCTCAAACACACCTATTATCTCTGCATCAGAACATCGTAGAGACATGGGGTTTGGATCGTTTCACTTGTGGCTTGGCGTATAATCACTGGTGAATGCCAATTCACTCCCTAGCAACCAAACAGAGGCACCATAGCAACCGATTAAAAAAAGCCTATATCTCTGCATCAGAAGATCGTAGAAACATGGGAGCTGGATCGTTTCACTTGTGGCTTGGGGTATTCTTCAGAAAATGTAATCTAGTTAATACCTACAAATTCTCCTCATTATATTTGAAATGATCAACTTTTTATCAATAATGAATGCAGTGATAATTTCCACCCTGCAAAATAATTTGATAGGATTCATTTAAAAGAATTAATTAATGCAAGGGTTTGTAAACCTTTGTGTCAGCCGAACCCCCTTGACCTAAATAATTTACCCCTTGAGATTTTAAGTAAATATTTCGGTAATTAAATAGCACATTTGCATGTTTTACTTAAAAAAAATAATTTGTTTGAAAGTTTTATCTGCAGTATTTTACATCGTTATTGTTATTATTACCTTTATTGGACTTGCTGAGATCCTGCAGAGATCAATGGTGATATATTATTTTGCTCTTTCTGACCCCTGCTCACCGTAACCATACACCACATGTGTGTAATATCACCACTGTCTACAGGACCCCTGCACTGTACTGTCATCAAGGGGCGGAAGATATTAAAATGTTCCTGAATGGTCCCCCTTGTGCCACACCCTTCCATTTTTTACATACTCCTGTCTTTTTCACATTTATAATCATATCTTCTTGGTTGTGGCTGGTATTAATCTGTCACTGGCTTAATTTGGATCTATAATGTTTGGCAGATAGCACCTGGGCAGTGGGAGGGGTCTATTTCTATGTGAAATATGATTACACTGGTGTAGAATTTCCCCCAGTATCTGTGCTATGGTTGAAGCACTGGAGTGTGTTGTAGTTATGAGAAAAGACACAGAAGTGGGGTGGAAATGTGCTTGTAAAGATGGACTATAAAAGCCGTGCCAGAAGGAGGGCAGATAAGTTGTGTCGGTCCCCAGGCAGCTCGGGTAAGATTAAAGCACAACTAACTGCTGCTAATGCAATGGGTACAATGTTGTAATAACATTTTGTAATGAACATTACGGATGTTCAAGCAATGCTGACAATACTGTATGTTTTTTATTTCCTATGTTGAACTTGTTAGTTGCTTTAAATAAAAAAATGTTACCTAAATAAGTAGATATACAATATAAATATAATATTTGAACAAAGTCACCAAGTCTGATTACAAACTACATGAAGAAGAAAACTAAACTAAACAATGTAGCATTTCAGTTAACTTGTGAACTGTCAATTTTATGACTTAAAAATCAGAAAAAAATGAATGTAAGATTTCAAGATTTTTGCACTTTATTTGTCTTTTGGTTGACCGGTTCCTTTTGAGAGTTAAAAGTGATTGAAACCATGCACCACATAAGTGTGACATGCACGCTCAAGACTTCTCACCAGTATTTGATTTGCACAGCACATTTTATTTATGTGCGAGAACATGCAGGCTATGTATGATATGATCATTTGGTGTTAATGGTAGATGGGACAGCTCTGTACTGTGTACAGATCTCTCTTACAAGCCTTAAACACACTGATATTTGACACCGCCCAAATTAATTATTTCTGATGAGGTGTTGACTTGAAAAATCAGTTCTTGAATGTTTTAAGGATTAAAACCACACTGATTAAAAGTGTGATTTTTTTTTTTTACAAACAGTATGTATGTAGTAGTGAGCAATGATTTTCTGTCACTGTGTTGAGTTGATGGATGCTTCTTTTGTTCTTTTGCTCTCTATTATTAGCAACTGTCAACGTAAATCATTGTTGCCAAAGTCTTATGTTGTAAATCAAGTCAATTATAAAAATAGTCCACTTAATGGCATGCATTTTCTTCTGCAAAATTGTTTCTGAGTGTTTTTTGCCCCTGTACTGCAAAGAACAAAAGCCATTTTAATTTGGTTCATATCCTTCAGTGTGATAATTAAAAAACGTACACTGACTTGGCTTTAACCTAAATCCCATTCACACAGCAATTTGGTTCCAGACAATTAACATACACGGAAAGCATTGTGTGTGAACAAGAGGCAGAAACTGTGCCGTAGTGAGGACGCATGTGTCGTCATAACCAGAAATTATGGTTCAGCTCTTTGAGACAGGGATTTAAACGCAGATCAACATTTACATCGAGAAATGTCGGAAAACTGGACTAAGGCAGAGTTCAGGGAGATCTTTTCCGTGTTTTTTTTCCGTAATCTCTTTGTGAAAATGGCTGTAGATTCTGCTTCAGATTGTGTATGACATTTATGTGATTTAAAATTTCAAAACCCTGTTTGTAAATTAATTAAAGGCCAAAAAAAATATTGAGTGGCACAGACCTTCTATGGTCTTGTTATTGGTCTTCTTTCAGGATGTTGTATCCATAATATTGAATGGAAGTAAAACCTACAGCCAGTGCAACATTGCCATATGACAGCAATCTCAAAGTGTCTTACTGTGGTCTTTGAAGTTTAAATCGCCTTTGTTCTTAAAATGCAGACACCCAACTAGAGTTCACCAATTCTTGATTACGTTGTCTCTCAGCATACTAATCTTAAGGTTGGGAGTAGACTAGAGGAACACCCCTCTTATCCAGTCTGCAGGTTGCTGTCGCCACAAAGAGTCATCTGTATGATAAGGCCTGAATCTTTCAGCAAACTGCTTGAACTATTAACATATTTGTCTGTGAAAACAAAGAACAAGAAAAATTTTAAGTACTTTGCTCCTTTTAAAGGTCACGTTTTTCCTGATCCCATTTTTTTTCAAACGTTAGTTATGTTGTTATTAGATCATAAATAATACCTGCAAAATTATAAAGCTCAAACTTCAATGCCAAACGATATATTTTCTTTAAAGGAATAGTCTACTCATTTTCAATATTAAAATATGTTATTACCTTAACTTAGAATTGTTGATACATCCCGCTATCATCTGTGTGCGTGCACGTAAGCGCTGGAGCGTCCTGCGACGCTTCGATAGCATTTAGCTTAGCCCCATTCATTCAATGGTACCATTTAGAGATAAAGTTAGAAGTGACCAAACACATCAACGTTTTTCCTATTTAAGACGAGTAGTTATACGAGCAAGTTTGGTGGTAAAAAAATAAAACGTAGCGCTTTTCTAAGCGGATTTAAAAGAGGAACTATATTTTATGGCGTAATAGCACTTTTGGGAGTACTTCGATTCGCCTGAAAAGTCCGCTCCCCTTCTCACTCTCATAATGGGAGAGGGAGGGTGTTACTGCGCCGAGTCGAAGTACTCCCATAAGTGCTATTACGCCATAAAATATAGTTCCTCTTTTAAATCCGCTTAGAAAAGCGCTGCGTTTTGTTTTGTACCACCAAGCTTGCTCGTATAACGACTCGTCTTAAATAGGAAAAACGTTGATGTGTTTGGTCACTTCTAACTTTATCTTTAAATGGTACCATTGAATGAATGGGGCTAAGCTAAATGCTATCGAAGCGTCGCAGCGCGCTCCAGCGCTTACGTGCACGCACACAGATGATAGAGGGATGTATCAACAATTCTTAGTTAAGGTAATAACATTTTAATAGTGAAAATGAGTAGACTATTCCTTTAACAGAATATGCTTTTCAAGTACTACAGAGAACGGCCAGTTTGGACTACAGTCCTCTACTTCCCAGTTGAATGACGTCAATATAAGAGTTTTTGACTAAACTACGCCCACAGGAATACATCACTCGCCAGCTGAGCTCAAATGGCGCTGGCTAAGCTAAGCTGCTGTCGAATCACAGCACAATTGCTTGATCATTTTAAAGAATAGTGCAACAGCGAGTGCGTCAACTATAAACGCATCATACATTTTTTGAGATGCGCGCGCAATCAGAGGTGGTTCGCGGTGAGGAACAAAGCACGAGTATAAACAAAGCTTTAGTTAGTGAGTCAGTGTACACACACACACACACACACACACACACACACAAAAACAGCAGGTGAACACTGCATTGAGATCTATTTCGCATCTTGCTGAAAGCATGTGAAATGATAAACCTTTGTGACTATGCAGCACTGCCTTGATCGGGTGCGTTAAATGCATAAAAAATGTAACACATTATTTCCCCCATAACTAACTAATCTAATTAACGCGTTAAATTAACCCTAGTTAGTAGGGCTGGGTATTGTTAGAAATGTCAAAATTCGATTCAATTTCGATTCTTGATGCTTTGATTCAATTCAATTCAATATTGATTTACTTGCTTCGATATCGATTCAATAATAAGTAAATACACAAGCAATTAAGTACCTGGGTATATTTTTAAATAATGTGTGTAGTATTACTAATGTTTGATCACGTTGATGGTGAAGGCTTGAAAGAAGTGCTGCTGTTTGCCATCTTTGATCTATCTGTTTTGATAAAGCACGTCTTGTACAACGCTGAACGCTCTCACTAGAGTGTTTCCCACAGCGCCGCCACTGGCCGGGGGGGCTGAATCGATTCATAGGATTTGATGAATCGATATTGAACTGAGAAACAAATAATTGCAATGCATTGATGAATCGATATTTTTACCCAGCCCTACTAGTTAGTTCATTCAACTGTGTTGAAATTGGGTTTTATTTTTAATCCCTTACAGAGATTCAGACCTTTTCAACTTAACTGAGAATGAGACCGCATGGTCACTTAGCTGTAGTTTGGTATGAGCTACTTTGCCCTTAGCCCATCACTATCTTTATCATGAGGTTGACTCCCATGTCACTAAAATACAAGGAGTTTCCCCATTACTCCATTCTACAGCATTTCTATGAGCTAACTTATTGTGACTTATATTTCACCATTTACTCTTGCTTAAATTGCTTCACTGCAGAAGGAACCTTTTTAGTCCTGAATACTGCAAATTCTTAAAATAAACCATTTGCCCTGGCATGCTAGGTCTTCACTCTTGGGGCAATGCCCATGCTTCTTGAATCTATTTTTGACTTTGTTTTTTTCTGTTATAACAAATAACTCAACCTAGTTTCTTCCTAGCGAAAAGTGTAAGGTAAAAAAACTGAAGTCCCACTGTGGGGATAATTATGGTTTTGATTATTGTTTATGTTAGTGATGCGTGGGTCATTGCATAATGCGTGTGTGGGTAACTCTTGGGATGCGTGGGGTGGGTAAAGAAATTGTCACTTTATTGCTGGGCGGGATGGGGAGGGTCATCAAAACAAAATAAAAAACCCATGTATGTTGAGTGCAATTTCCTATATTATATTATAAATTTGGGAATATATATTTTCATATTTTATTCCTTTTGATAAGTTTACAATACCTAGGTCTACGTAGCAACGTAACTTGCATGATGTCCTCAAACCTTTGACCTCAGGTCACAAAAGTGCCAAGCAGTTTCTGTGTTTAAACCATAGACATTATATACGTAGACACCTCGTAGACTGAGCTGCCTATTGGAGCTGACGTATCGGGCAGCCGCCATCTTGGATGAGTCTCCAGTGCGCTCCCTTGCGTTCATTTCTTATGAGGAATAATCATAACTCCCCTAATTTTTACTGGATTTTCACACGGTTTGAGTTGTTATAAGCGGCAGAGATTTAGTTATGATACAGGACGCTGCCACACATTAAAAAATACTGCTTTCATCCTAAAATACTTTGTATTATGCTCTTTAAGTATGGCATTGACAGAGGCAGACACTACTTAAGTGTTTTACTTTCTACATAAAAGTATCTGTATTTTATCAGTGTTTATTTTGGAAAACTTATAGTCCAAATTATTATCATAATTTTTACTCCACTACATTTCATAATTTCAATTTTTTGGTTTATATTTAATATTTAAGTACATGTAACATCTACTTTTTTTACTTTTACTTAAAACTTTTGTACTAAAGTACTTTTTACTTATGTAATTTTTACGTATTTGGGTATTTTATGTAATAAGGTATTAAATTAATTTTAATATGAATCAATTGAGAATGAATTGGCTGTGAGAATTTTCATTCCTAAATGGCGGCCGCGCTACTGAAGTGCCATCTAGTGGCTGTTTCCAAAAACGAATCAGAGTTTCCCCTCTTGTTCTTCTATACTCTTTGCAGAGCTTTGACGACTCTGTCACAACAAAACCCTCCCATTTTATAGCAACTTCCCATTGCCTCCTCATGCCTGTATCACTGGGAAACCTTCAAATGTGAAGAAAAAACAGCGAGAGATCATGAGAGAGAGTACCTGTTCCTGCTGAACATTGACATAATATTATAAATAATAACGTAAAATAACCAAAATGATTGTTCAATCTTACTTGTGAAATGTAATCCCATGTGTTCTGGAATCAATACTGCGCCGGTTATTGCAACCGTAAGCTGCACAAAATACGGCTATAGTATGGCTTTCTTTCCGTTAACTCCCATTGACTCTGATGCTAGCGTACAGTGAGGAGACCCATCCAATATGGCGCCGGCGCTTGATGCGTTCCAGCACGTCATGAGGTGTCTACGTATATAATGTCTATGATTTAAACTACAAAATAAACCCAGAAATAAAAGTGAAGATTGGAGTCGAGATGCGGGGGAATTTAAGGTCAGGAATTGTCATCATTAAAAGAAAAGAAGTTCAAGCTGTTAAATCTAATGTAGAGAGATTTATAGTTCTTCTATACGGAAGAGTACAAACGTTGCTTTGTAAATGTAGAAAATGTTTATCATTATCCTATCTTGTTATTAATATGTCCATGCTGGTTTCTATGGTTCATAAGTGTATGTTGTTGCCAGTTTACATGATGATTTAATCTAATGGCTGTTTCCAAGCACTTTTAGGCTGAAATTAAGCCTGTTTTCACTCACATTACAATGCCAAGTATGTCTATTTAATGGTTGCGTGTGCGAGTTGTAAAAAGAGATACATTGGTGCGTGGCGGGCTGGGGTGGACCAAATAATTTTATAAAAGCGGAACCCGTGGTTGGAAAAAACACTGACTCGTGCATCACTAGTTTATATGTCTTTGTGGTGTTTTTAGTATGTTTTAAGACAAGCCATATACAAATTCTTCATTCAACACCATTGCTGATCATGTTCTCCATAAAATTGGAGACAGGTTAGGTTAGGATAGACTTTTTGATAGACCCACCCCACACATAAACAAGCCAGGCAACGATGTTGGTTAGTACACACGCCCCTTACTGCTGATTCGCTAAGTGTGTTTTGGTACTCGGCCGGACTCCCTATAGGGCTTATTCGCCATATTGTTGAGATGACATCTGTCCTGCCCCTAGCCGCACGTAGATTTGAGTTGAGGGGATGAGTAGCCTAATGGCTTCATCTCATCGGTATTAAAAGAAAATAAGCTTGATTATTGTGGAACCATATCAAATAGACCCAATAGCCTTAAGTAAAGATCCGTCCTTATTGCCAGCCCTAACTTATCCGGATATTTATAACTATATCGTTCATACAGTGTCCGGATACATCATACAAGCACTAAAGGGCCGTTCACATTATAACGTTAACTATAACGATAACTATATTAGCGTCTACATCACCAAACGATACGTTTATGCTAATTTGCTCACGGCATTCACGCAAATCACTTGCCTTTAATATTGCTTGTAATAAAAACGGATGTAGATGTCCTCAACACGCTGCGTTTCGCGTAAGTCTAAACAGTGAATCTAATAGTTTGTGTAATCTCTTACCTTTTGGCATAACAGTTAGTTAATATAATAGAATAATAAGCATTACGTAGTCAATTTTCACAGCAACTGCAGGTAATTTTATGTTATAGACTTCAGCAATGAGGTTCACTGTCATTTTAAGTACTCGTGCACTTGAAGTTCAAATAGATTTGATTGGCTATAAATGGTTTATCCTTCATCAGGTGGGAAAATCGCTCAGAAAATGATCCCAACGATGTCGTTCATTGTATCTGGATCGTTATAGTTTTGGTGTGAGCTCCGCTATTTTCTTTAATATAAAACGATTTTCAAAACTATATTTTTTATAGTTATCGTTATAATGTGAACGGCCCTTAATTCCCTACCTAGTATCAATGCCAGACCTATTATGTTTATATAGTTATTAATACTAATTTAATAACTGTCTCAATTTATCAGCAACTGCTTACAGCTAACCATATGTGATGAAATTATGGGGACAGACTTTGCTGTGAGGTGACGTTTTCTACATGTGATAAAATGAGGGGGACAGACTTTGCTGTTGCAGTCTCTCCTGCGCTGGCTCAACTTCTCTGTCTCCTTCCTTTCATGTTTTCTGACAGTCGGTATCGCATAAAAACTTATTCCGGAGTTCTTTTTGCTGTTGTTAGAACAGCCGTGTATTACACCACACACCATTGCGCTGTTTAAAAAAGTACATCTATAATACCATGGATAATACCGACGCTGCCTCGCTTGTCAATTGACAGACTGACAGGTGTCGTGGTTTCTATGTCAACAACATGGCCGCCGCGAACATTGATGACATAGATCGAATAACTCCTATTCCAAAGTGTTTTTCAAAAATCATGCAGCCCGCCTTTAAAGAAGAACATTTTCTGGAAGGCATTAAACTTTTGTGAAAATCATAAAAAATGCTGACGCTGGCTGGCAACTTTTGTTTAAAACGCTGACAGGGAAAGAGTTAAAGATTAGTACTGCAAACGCGCAGTTCACATATGCATTGCATGAAACTGAACTTAGCAGTTTTATGTCACTTTACTTAATTTACTATAACAGTGTATAAAAAACATCTCCTTACTTATAGCAGCTTAACTTGGGTACATAACTTGGGTGACCTAGAAGTAGTTAAGACATTTTTTTCTGTTCAAAAATGTATTTTACTTATGTATAACATTTCTTTGTTTCTTTTTAGAGAAGACCCGCAAGGAGATTGTGTCAAAAGGCTCAAGTGGGATGGAAGTCATTCTTTCATCTTTAGAGGTACAAGGACTCATAAGCAATTTGACTTTGCAATGAAATTTTTGACTTATTCAATGCAAACAGTGAGTCACTCAAACATTTTTGCGAACAACTCATTCGGACAGATTCGCAAGTAGGTTTGACTCCAAAGAACCAACACAAAAGTGAGTTGTTTAAAAAAATCATAGCTTCAGGTTCTACACTGCCTGTTATTATAACATTCAGAAAAAATATATTTTGCTAAAAAGACTTGGAAGTCTTCCCCTAACTTCTTTTTCTGACCTGGACTGCTTTTTGTCTATTGCTAGAACACAGAACAAATGACATTAGACTTACTTAGGCTACGTTCACACTGCAGGGCTTAATGCTCAATTCCGTTTTTTTTGCAAGGCCGTTCACATTTCCAATTAAATGCGATCTTTTGTGATATCCTGTGTGAACGTAAAATGACCCAGAAGTGACCCGCATGCGTAGAAGAGTACTCAATGGTCAACGACGTCACTCGTTGTTTGCGGAAATAGCTAACGTTAAACATAGATGTCAACAACAGTGTAGTCAACAGCGGAGCTCTTTTTGCAATATTAAAGTTATTTTACGGAGCCAGCACAGTTACAATCTTCTCGTTTTAAGAAGAAAATTAAAAAGAAGGAGCAAGGTTTTTGGCCATGGCGTTTTGTGGAGCAGTGTAAACCGTCCGGTTCCGATAAGAGCCCTCGAGTTTGGCCTGAGTAGAGCTGTCACCCCAAATATTAATTAAGACTGACACCTCCCTTCCCTTCCATTGATTGGTCTCAGTAGCATGGTCTCCATGGTTGTTGTTTATCTTCTCGTGCCCACCTACTTCAACGCAGAATTATGATGTTTGTAGCGTATCAATGACGTACGGGTCGGATACATGTGGCCTGGCCGTTCAGATGGAGGTCGCATTTCAAAAGATCAGATACGTATTATTATACGGATTCAGGACCACATACCCAAGTGGCCTGGGTCACATCGGATCTGTGTCGTTCAGACTGTCATGAAAAGATCAGATACAGGTCGCATATGTGCAAAAAAATCAGAATTGGGTCGTTTCAGCCTGCAGTGTGAACGTAGCCATAGACTCACATTAATTTCATTTTAGCTCAGGTTTTTTCTGTGTTTAAGTGCTTTACAGCTACTAATTCACTTAATTTTGCACAGAACACACGGGATTTGCAGACCACCCTGAATATTCTCAATATTTTGAATGAACTGCTGACTGTGGGTAAGTGTTTAAATTTTGTGTTTGTTGTGTAATGTATGTTGTATTGTAATGCCATTATAATTGCACTGCTTTGAAGCTAAAGCTCTTTACCAATTGATGCACTTTATTTAATAAATAAACATAAAAACTTCTTGGGTAGTGAATTTTATATAATTGTAAAATAAAATGGCATAGCGTCAGTTCTGGAAGGACACGTTAGTCAAGCTCGCATCAGCCGACCACATCAGGTGCAGCTGATAATGTTAACCAGTAGGGCTATACGACATAAGCTGGGTTTCCATCACACTGATTTTATGCACATTTTGAAGTATCGCATAAGAAACGAGTGGAAACGCCACATTTCGAATAAAATCCCTTAATTTGAAAAAAAATGTATGCTCGCTTGAAGTGGTTTTCTAGTAAAAATGAATAATGGAAGATGGGAACGCATTTGCAGAATATATTCTGACGTAGTGAACATAAACGCACGTGACTGATTGTCTAGCTTTATCAGCTGACCTGGGCTGCGTCCGAACGCTTTGGCTGACTTCAGTGACATGAAGGCAACTTTGGGAAACGCATTAGGACAGACTTCATATACAGTGTAATGAAATTCTGTTTGAAATATAAATAGAGTGCACCTTTGTGATAACTAATCCTATATTTGAAACTATAATACTAATTTCTAGTTAGAAATGCAATCAAAAGGTGAGAATAAAACTATATTTACACTAAATTTGTGCTCCAGCCGCTTTCTTGGTCGCCATTTGACTTTTTCGAACACGCCCGCCCAGGCTCGACCAATCACATTTCCCGCACACGCCCGCGCATATAATTGTGCGACAGGACAATAAAGGTATCTCAGGATACAGGAAGTAAACCAAACATCGGATTCTGACGTCCCTTGATGCCTTCCTACCTTGGAAAGCTGCCTTCAAAGGCAGCGTTTTAGAGCTTTTGGACACAGCTGTTGTCTGTCCAATATATTTTTGGGCTCAACGTCATCGTAATGCCCTTGCTGCTAGTGCCTGCATCAAAAATTGTGCATTTCTTTTTCTGTGCGCAGCATTAAGTTTGGCAATTACAAGTGGCACTGCTAGTAAATTTATAACTTGCCAAATCATAGCTAAATGCAGTCCTGTCTCCATTTTCCATGCGTGCCTTGTTTTATTAACTGTTTGATTACTAGGTTGATTACTCGTTTTTCTTTTTTTGCTAATTTTGAAAAGATTTGCTTCATGTTTCAATGGAATCCCAGCTATAGACTGAACCATGTTTTATTTAAGTTGCTTTCTTTAGCTCCTCATCGACTCCTCAGTCGTGCCACGCTGTGCTCATTATCCACCTTCTTCCTTTTACTCCTCCACATCTAACAGCATCTATGGGTTCATTGTTATTTCATTATGCAATCTGGAATTTTATTATTTTCCTTTTAACACATATTTATCCTCTTATAGATGGTGTCCTTTAAGTATAAAAATCATTTAGATACAATTATTGTGTTTATCATTTGTTAATGCACGCATATCCCTGTTATTTATAACATAGTTCTACTAAAAATTTTCTTGTTCCCCAGGTGGGGGGAAACGTATTGCTGCTTGCCCTTTTCTGCCCAATGCAAGGCAGCATGGACAGGTGGAGAATTTTGCCCAGAACAGTTTTTAGTGTTCCTGTATAGCTCATTGGTAGAGCATTGCGTTAGCATTGCAAAAGATCATGGGTTCGAACCCAGGGAACACGTATATTGATAAAAAGTGTACACTTTGTAATGCACTGCAAGTCGCTTTGGATAAAAGCATCTACCAATTGCGTAAATGTAAATCTATTTCGGCAACCCTATGCTGTTGTGGTAGTAGATCTGAAGGAAATCTAGTTAAAGCAATAGTTCACCCTAAAATAAAAACAATGTCATAATTTACATACCCTTGCACCCCAAATGTTTATGGCTTTCTTTATTTCAGTTATAAACACAAATTAATAATTTTATATTAACATGCCATCATTTCATCTTCGTGCTGTTGACACCGAAACAAGCGCACATCAGCTAAACAAGCTAAATTCAAATATGGCAGTGCATCGATAACTTCAATTCTCATTGGTATGAGAATACATTGTATGGGTCAAAATGAGTGATTTTTTTTAATGACAAAAAAACATTAGAATATTAGTAAAGATTGTTTTGTGAAGATATTTTGTAAATTTCCTATAGAGACAGAGCGCAGTTATGCTAATTTGAAAACCACGCCCACCGGGAAACAATCCAACCTTCTCCATTGACTTTGTATTGCGAGAGGCTGCCTCCTTGTCATTTCTGGCTTATAACAAAAAACAGAATAATGCCTAAAAGCTGCTGTGTGACTATGTATACAGCTAACAAGCCAAAAAAAAAAAACAGAAATAAGTTTTTATAAGCTGTCAAGCCGTAAAACTCAACCTTTAAGGAGAAAAAAGTGAATCGCCGACTAGGTTTCCTCTAGTGGGCGCTGTTCTACTAATAGTAGTACTATGAAAAGTTGCCTGTTTCCACTTTTGTGTCTTTAAACGCTCGTTTTTGGGGGCTGGACAGCTTATTAAAACTTATTTATGGGTTTTTTGGCTTGTTAGCTGTACTTCCTGTCACACAGCAGCTTTTAGGTATTATTCTTTTTTTTGTTATAAGCCAGAAATGACAAGGAGGCAGCCTTTCACTATTCAAAGTCAGTGGAGATGGATGGATTGTTTTCCCCCACGGTGAGCGTGGTTTTCAGGTTATGACGCGTTGCGCTCTCTCTCTGTTTGTAAATATATTGAAAATTATCATCAGTAATGTGTGTTGCTTCACTTGGACAGCTTTAAAGGTAGGGTAACACATTTTGAAAAATGCTAACGGTAGCCGCCTAGCAATGAAATCCCGATCCCACCCTCAAGTCAAATCGCCATCCAAAGTCACGCCTCTTTCAAAACACATGAACACGCACAGATCAGATGGTCACATCTCATGTCTCACTCTCATTCAGCAGTGAGAAAACTTTGCAGTACAAAGTCGAATAACACTTCCAAAATAACCAAACAACTGGTTTACATCAGAATTAGTTTAAGCACACGTTCGGTTGTGTAGACGTAGTAACTATATCGTTACGCTAATCCGTAAACGAACACAAATTTCATAAGCAACACAATGTTTCATCAAAGTAGAATATCTGAATCCATCTCAATACAAACATATCGCGTACCTACCTTACCAAAATAAACAGTACAACGACTCTTTCAGACCCTTTGCAGCTCCTGCAGCTGTTTCATCTCGTGGTAAAGCAGTAAAGTTACCGATGTTAATTTCGGGTTTTGCTCTTGCTGATCCAGGCAGTTTTTGCTGTTGTTGTTATAAAAGATGCCTTTAGTTTTGTGCCTCCTGTGTAGGTTGTCAATTTAGCAGAAAAGTTTGCTGTTCTCACTGTTTACAGGCAGGAGGTAAGCGCACGTGAACGCGCCGATGACGTATGGTGTCTGCGTGGACTCGCTGCGCGGTTGGCATTCAAATTACGCTTACGTATGAGGGACAAAAATGGAAACGTCCGTTCGGACCGAAATCTATGATTTGTTGAACATTTTTTGGTCCTACGCCTTTCACAGATAACATAAATTTCTACAAATACATTTAAACAACTTAACACAGTGATTGCTATCAGGATGTAAGGAGACTTTTAACCAGCATAACAAAAAATGTTTCAGGATCAAATCTGTTACCCTACCTTTAAAGGCGATTTTCTCAATAATTAGATTTTTTTACACCCTAAGATTCCAGACTTTCAAATAGTTATAACAAATCATAGATTAATGGAAAGCTTATTTATTCAGCTTTCATATGGTGTATAAAAAATACCCTTTGTAGTTATCAGTTAACACAGCAATCTGCATCGCGGTTATAAGACTCTGAGAAGGGTCCAATCACAGGAGGTAAAAAACATTAAAAACAATATTGATTCGCTTACAACATAAGTGGGAGGGTTTGGGGCGCACAGTCCTGCGCCCCAGGCCGGATCCGAAACCAGCAAATTAGAGCTCAACCTCAGGTGACATGTTTTTACCCTTTTTACTGACCTACATAGACGCTCATTAGGGGTGCGCCCCAGACACACAAACATGACACACACACAACGAACTCAGTTTTGATTTTTATTTTTTTTAAAATAAATTATAACATGACTAACAGTAAAATAGTACAACTAAACGATTTTATTTTGTATTAATTTGCACTATATATTTAACTTTTTGGTAGCATGTTAAAGTAGCTTTCCTCTCTGGCCAACTTTAAGGGGGCGGCACCCCAGCACCCCCTAGTGACCAGCTGCCACTGCCCTTATGAATGGTTTTGTGGTCCAGGGTCACTTATACTTTATCATGAGACACACAAGAACCAGTGTGATTTGAAGTTACCAATGAGTCAGCATTTGAATTTGCATTTCTTATGCGCTTCTTCTGATTTCAATTTTGTTAAAAATGCTCAGAGTATCAGTTGTTTTTTCACAACAAATAATTTTACGTCAGAAGGGATGCATGAGGGTGAGGATTGCCCGTGTTATATTCGTTACTGTGCTTTGTGTGGTAGGTGGAGGGCGAAGGACTGGGGTCTTTGTGTCTAAAGGAGGAACGGCTCTTCTGCTACAGTTGTTGGTAAGCTCCAGCAAAGACCTTCCTATGAATGAAGAACTGATGCTGCAAATTCACTCTCTGCTGGTTAAGGTCGGACCTAAAGGTAATGGAGACGTTGAATTTATTAACACATTACTGTATGTTTACTTCTTAACTACAGATTATTTTCCACATTCAAATATACCGTATGCTTTGCTAATCTGTTAGGCTAAGGCCAGTGGATGGTTGCATAAACTGCTTAAACTAGTCTTACAACTTAGTCGTCTAAGTCCGTTACATTAAAATGTAGATTGGCCTAATTTGAATTTGAAAGTACTGCTGATTAACAATAACTAACTTCTAAGACTTTTGTCTTAACCTAGCAGCTATGTTTTTGCAACTGGCCACAGTATTGACTGGAGTATAAATGTATAATGTAAACTGCAATTGATTCATTTGACTTCACTTCCTTCTCAGACAGGAAGTTTGGTGTTAAAGCACGTCTGAATGGGGCTCTGAACGTGACGGTTAATTTGGTGAAACGCAATCTGCAGAACTCCAAGCTGTTGTTGCCATGCTTACAAGTGCTGCGGGTCTATGCAGGCAACTGTAAGTATATTAGCATACGTCCATTGTTATGTTGTAGTTTTTGCAATATAGTTTTAATATGATGAATATTCTGCTTTCAATATTGGTCTGTAGATTTGGACAGATGATTATTTGTAGATCAGCCCCTAGATGTATCCCAGCAGTGATACATGCGTGTTTTTCATATTTTTTCTTATAGTGGTAAATGCTGTGTCGCTGGGTAAAAGTGGCACTTTGGAGCTCATGTTCGAAATCATCGGACCTTACAGCAAAAAAAAACACCACTCTGCTCAAGTATGTAATGTGCATTCCTGTTAACCAAAACTGATAATACTTTTTAACTGAAAAGAATGATATCTATCGCCGAAACGTCCTCATACTTGAGCAACAAAAATAAAATGGTGTTCAAAACAATGTTTCGTTTGTGTTTCTAAAACAGGGTGGCCCTGGACACACTGGCGGCGTTACTGAAGTCCAGTAAGATACCTCCTTGGGTGAATCGCATACCAACATGTCCATGTCATATCATCCCAAAATGTTTCCCGAGTTTAGAGAAAATTTTCTTAATTGCGGTAACAAGTAGCATCATCATGCATTAAATCTTAATGGTCATAACATTAAAATACAATCTATCACTTTCTTGATGGAATGGATTTTTTGGAATGGATTTGTTGGTAAAATATGACATTTGTTCAGATTTACAACAGTTCTGAACATAAATCTACACTCACCTAAAGGATTATTAGGAACACCATACTAATACTGTGTTTGACCCCCTTTCGCCTTCACAACTGTTTTAATTCTACATGGCATTGATTCAACAAGGTTGCATTCTTTAGAAATGTTGGCCCATATTGATTGGATAGCATCTTGCAGAGATTTGTGGCATGCACATCCAGGGCACGAAGCTCCCGTTCCACCACATCCCAAAGATGCTCTATTGGGTTGAGATCTGGTGACTGTGGGGGCCATTTTAGTACAGTGAACTCATTGTCATGTTCAAGAAACCAATTTGAAATGATTCGAGCTTTGTGACATGGTGCGTTATCCTGCTGGAAGTAGCCATCAGAGGATGAGAACATGGTGGTCAGAAAGGGATGGACATGATCAGAAACAATGCTCAGGTAGGCTGTGGCATTTAAATGATGCCCAATTGGCACTATGGGGCCTAAAGTGTGCCAAGAAAACATCCCCCACAACATTCACCACCACCACCAGCCTGCACAGTAGTATTAAGGCATGATGGATCCATGTTCTCATTCTGTTTACGCCAAATTCTGACTACCATCTGAATGTCTCAACAGAGATCGAGACTTCCAGTCTTCAACTGTCCAATTTTGGTAAGCTTGTGCAAATTGTAGCCTCTTTTTCCTATTTATAATGGAGATGAGTGGTAACCGGTGGGGTCTTCTGCTGTTGTAGCCCATCCGCCTCTAGGTTGTGCGTGTTGTGGCTTCACAAATGCTTTGCTGCATACCTCGGTTGTAACGAGTGGTTATTTCAGTCTAAGTTGCTCTATCAGCTTGAATCAGTCGGCCCATTCTCCTTTGACCTTTAGCATCAACAAGGTATTTTCACCCACAGAAATGCTGCATACTGGATGTTTTTCCCTTTTTACACCATTCTTTGTAAACCCTAGAAATGGTTGTGCGTGAAAATCCCAGTAACTGAGCAGATTGTGAAATACTCAGACCGGCCCGTCTGGCACCAACAACCATCTCACGCTCAAAATTGCTTAAATCACCTTTCTTTCCCATTCTGACATTGAGTTTGGAGTTCAGGAGATTGTCTTAACCAGGACCACACCCCTACATGCATTGAAGCAACTGCCATGTGATTGGTTAATTAGATAATTGCATTAATGAGAAATTGAACAGGCGTTCCTAATAATCCTTTAGGTGAGTGTATATAGACAATACAACACGATACAGTACTAGAGCGATATCACATGAGCAGGAGTCTCACCTCTCATCCACACAGATTCAACGACTGTATAATCATTACATACAAAACAATTCAATACATTACAATATTATTTTAAACTAGACATTGTTTTATTTTTACTTTATTTGTCTCTTTCCTTGTATGCTTGATCTTTAGAAATGAATGCCCGACGGGCGGTGGACAGAGGTTATCTGCCCACCCTACTCGCCATCTATCAAGACTGGCATCGCAACGACACCCGTCACTGTCACTTAATCATTCGCAAAAGCATTTTAGGATGCATCAAAAACCTCACAACCATTAAGCTCGGCAGAAAGGCCTTCATAGATGCCAACGGGATGAGGATCCTTTACAACACATCCACTGTACGCATTACTATTTTTATTGCTAAAATAGCTTGTGTTAGTACATTTTTAAATATAAGTGTGATCTGTTTAGGAATGCCTGTCCGTCCGGACACTAGATCCATTGGTCAATACATCCAGTCTAATTATGAGGAAGTGCTTCCCAAAGAACCGCCTACCACTGCTTACCATTAAAAGTATATATCAACACCCGCTATCACACGTACCATCTGGTGGACCAGTGGCGCAGCTCTACAGCCAACCTCCAGAAAGTAAAACATACATAATACCTCTCCTGCTATTGCTATTAAACATACAGTATTGTATTGTATATGGAGATCAGTGGAGGTTTCTTTCTGTGTTTTGCGTGTTAGTGGACGATGTTGTTGATGAGAGCGATGAGAATGAAGCCACTGAGGTGGACACAGAAAATGAGGAGGATGAAACGGAGGACAACAATGAGGTAGACATCTATCTATTTTGGTGTAATGTTATGATACTATGATACTAATGTTTGCCATGAAAATAGACTTTAGTGCTAATATGGTGTTAAAAATAAAAATAACAATGTTATGTAACGTAACTTAAAGTAATAAAACGTCTATCCTAATGGACAATCTATATCTTTCAGTTGCAAATATTTAGAGAGCATGTGGCTCTTAAAAAGAAATTACCATCGTAAACACAAACAAAAAATAAATAAGGGATAATGTACATGCAGGTGCTTAAAGGGATAGTTCACCCATAAATAAAAACTCTGTAATCATTTTCTCATCCTCGTGTTGTTATAAACCTTTATGAATGTATTTTTATCTGATGAACATAAAATATATATTTTTTTAAACGATGGTTGAATTCCATCGTGTTTGTTTTCCTACTATAGAAGTCAATGGTTACTATCAGCTGTGTGCTTCCCATGATTTATTAAATTATTTTCTTTTGTGTTCACTAGAAAAAAGAAATTCAAAAAAAATTAAATCAACATGAGGATGAGAAAATTTTATTTTTGGGTGAACTATTCCTTTAATAAACCCAGACTAGGTTTTATTGGAATGTACTGTATGTAGGATTTCAGTTGCCTGGCACACTGGTTAGGTATATACTTAAGCACTCATTATCTATAAATATTTATATATAATATTTATATAAATATCGTCAATTAAATATTTCTAAAAGGGCATATTAGAATGTTTGAAAATATGAAAGAAAAATATAAGTTTGCCAATTTCTTTCAATTTCTTTTATTACAAAACAAACTTGTTTTAAAACTGATGCCTTGGAAATAATAAAAAAGCAGTCAATAAGAGTCCAAAATAGATTGTAACTCATTCAATGGTGTAAAAAGTGTATTTACATTATATTATGTACACACAGTTTAACAACACGTACATATGCAGTACTAATGGGGCATACACACCAAACACGAGTTCAACGATTTGCGCGAGTAGATTACATACAAAGTCAATGCAAAGACACGATCAGATCGCGTGGGGCGATGCAAATGACACAAATTGGGTGGCACGAAAATATTCAACTCAAGCGAAAATTCGCATGACACAAAGTAAAATCCTGCGAGTAATCTAGAGCGAGCTACGCGTTTGGTGTGTATGTGACCTTCACGTACACACCAAACGTCTGAGATTCTGGCTGACTTGTAGAACCTTTAACTGTATTATCAACATAAGGAAGACACCGTGGTAATAAAATAGAATTTATTAACAAAAGATAAACGAAAATAACTAAAAACATTACTGAATGATACTAAAATACTAAAGAATAATAAGGATGGAAACTAAAATGCAAAGAATAGAAAATAGAAGTGACTGAGTTAAATTTATGGCAGAATGTTTTCTGTTTCTAATAAGGTGACAACCTTATTTCTCTTAACACTTAAATAATTAAAGAATTATCTGTTAAACATAAAAAAGCATCTCGGGTGAAAAGTTACTGACAGAATGCACCAATGCCAAGATTTCAGGAAAGAGGTTTGGTTAAGTTATATTTACGTTCTCTGCAATCGAATGAGCAGTCAGGTGGTGGCACATCTGCCACGGGTCAGGCTTTTCCACGCTGCAAATGGGAAAGTGTCATGTTTAGTTCAACAACCTTAATCATAAAGTGCTGTGAGATACTGATCTCCTGGAGCACCGAGAGGATCCTAGCAATAAACACGCAGATGCAGTCCTGGAGCCGGTGCAGAAGGTTCTTAACAATCTGGAACACGCAGATGCAGTCCTGGAGCTGCTGTAGAAGGTTCTTAACAATCTGGAACACGCAGATGAAGGTCCCTTGAAGTGAAGGTTTGCTCTTCTTAGCCTCACCTTGTTGCAGACGTCGGTGATTGCATTTCTGGACAAGAAGATCCGAATGTGGTGTGATCCGCTTAGTCTCTGGAGGCACAGGCCAGAAACTCAAAACTTGTGATCTGCTCTTCAGTCTCTGTTGTGAAACTCAGAACAAGGAGCTGTAAAATCTCAAGGAGAGGTTCAGCAACTTGATTGGTTTCTGGTGATCTGTAATTGTCTCTACTCAGAACCTCTGTTGCACCCCGAACAACGAATTTATGGAAAAAAGGTACTTTTATAACTTTTCAGATAAGGAGGAGTTTTCATAAAGGCGCTTTCTTGTTGCATAACTGTGATTGGCTGTTGATGTCAGAGGAAGCCCACAGAATGTGGCTTACCATTCTTCACTGTGAGGAACTCATTTGCATAGCATAAAGTACAGAGTTTAACTTTGCCTTTAGAATCTCATCTATGCATTTTCCACTTACCAAACCACTTCCAAAATACCAATGGCATCGTCCTGAATGAAAAAAGTATAAACATGACAGAAAAATGTCATGCATTCATATGTTAATAACTGTGATTATTTAAACAGTTTCATAACACAGAATGCTAGTGTCTCTAAATGAGTATGAAGTCAATAGGTGATGGTTTATGTCCATTTTGTTGGTAAAAAAATGTAAAGATTTGTTCTTAGGTAAGCCAATACTTTGCAAAGCCATGCTGTTTCCTTAAAAAGCCACCCAGATCCAAAATCGAAACTGACCTTTATTGCAGTGTGTCATGTAGCTGTCCATCAATGTAAACAATGTGCAAAGTAGTTGAACCAAAAATTGCACGATTAATAAAGTTATTGGCTTCTAAAGTAGGAAGTCGACTCTGAATCACTTAAACGATTTGTTATATGGATTATATCTCCTGCCTGACTTTATTCACGTAATACGATCACTTTGCGTAATAATCTCCGCCTACAGCCTGCCCGCGGGAGAAACGAAAAATATTGACCTGCCCACAGAGACTTCAGCTAGGTAGTGTGTAAACATCATATCACGCTGTGTTTTCAGTTTGTGTTGTTTTCACTACCAAAGGATGAAGATATATGAAGAATCTGTGATTAAATTACTTTATCAAGAAGGGATATACTAAACGTTTGGCTGTGAAGAATCAGTGGTTAAAATTACTTTTTCACAGAGGGATTTACTAAACGTTTGGCAATGAAAGTTGGTTCAGTACCCACTTTATTTGGAACAACATGCATCATACTTGCTTAAATGAGTGTAAAAATGTTAATGTATGTCGTCGTTTTTATAACCTGAATGATGCCGTTGTTTAAACTCTTAATATACTGTCAAATAGTCACGTTAGCAAGCGGCTAACACATGCTCACTTACGGTTTTGCTATGACCCGGTTAGCTTACATAAATGCTTAAATGAGTGTAAAATGTTAGTTTCTATCGCCATTTTTATTGCTTAGATTAATGATGAATGATGTCGTTGTTTAAACTCTTAATATACTGTCAGAGAGTCACGTTAGCAAGCGGCTAACGCATGCTCACTTACGGTTTTGCTATCAGCTTACATAAATGCTTAAATGAGTGTATGTATGAGTGTGTGTAGTGATGTCGATAATGTCTTCTCAGTAAATCATGTTAGCACTAGGTCAGTACATGTTGCACTATTGTTGGTCTGTGCCACTGATCTGTGGTCTGTGCGGAGACTCTGTCAGTTGACCAATCAGAGCAGAGTAGGCACCTGAAAGGTGGGGTTTACGCAGACTGAGTCGTTGAACGGCTTCACACGAATCGTTTGGGGATCTCTAAGAAATGGGGTAATTTTAAATGTATATTTTAAGAAAATTACTGTGTTTTTTGACCTCGCATGCATTGCATTTAAACCTGTTGTCCGGGACTTATAAACAGTGATAGGGCGCTTAAAATTGGCATCTTAATGGCTCTTTAAGGAATTTTTACGATCACCCTGGCTTTGGATGAGGGTAAAGGGGTTTGAAAGGATGCTAAGGAGAAATGTGTGGACCAATCAAAACTTCCTCTTTTTCTCAGCTTTGGCAATGTGGTCAGCCATAAAAGATGTCCGTCAGTTGTCCGAGCAGCCTTATCTGATGGAACTGGACATTTGCTTGTGTTAACCCGCCAAAATCCAGTCCCAATGTAGTTGGGGAGGGGTCCGGAATGCATTGGTTTACGCTGTTCACTACACCTGCATCTGAAAGCAAAAATGACTTAAAATCGTTTTTGTATAATTGTATTAATATCAGACTGATATGAATCTAAATGAGAAAAACTATGCATGATTTCCGACACAAGAGAAACATGAAATGGCAATTATGGACAATATATTACATGTCTTCTCAATACAATACGGACGACTTCTTAGTTTAAGCTTACTGACCTAAATAAAGTTCAGAATTATAGATTAGCTATTAAAATATTGTGCAATATTTTGTTTTTTCCTCCAGAATGATGATATTGAGACGGATATCAACAAATTGCGGCCCAGACAAATGCAGACGCGTCCGTTTGATGAGCTGAGAGTCTATGAGCGTTTCTGTGTGGAATTCACCAAGGACTTTAAGGTGTGGAGATTTTCATTTATGCATGCGTCAGACGCTTATTATAATACTCTGGGTTGGGGTTTATCCAGATTTACGTGCATCTTAATCATCTTTATCAATTATTAAATGCTAAAATGTTTCTGTTTTATATCAGGATTATGACTTTGAAAACTGCAGAGCTGTGTTTCATCCATCAAGCGTCAACCAAGATCTTAATGGCCCCATCATTATTCCCACCACACTCACCTCTGTCAGGTCTCCAAGCAGACGTCAGCAACTGGAGAGCGTTCAGTTACCCAAACCGACAGAATCACCCCTGGAATTAGACGACATCTCTTTAGCAAAACCCCCAGAGAGTAAACCAGACCCTGATCTGGTGTGTAGCCTGGGCCGGCTGGTTCTGGATGGTGTGGACCCTGTGAACGGTGATTGTGACGATAGGTCTCAGGATGAGAGTGGGGAGCAGGGCTTGCTCGTGGTCCCAGATACAGCCGCAGTGCTCCCTCTGCATGACCCTGACCTCTACTTGGAGATGGTGAAAAGTACCCGCTCGGTGCCCATCTACACAGAGGTGGCATACCCAGATTACTTCGGACATGTGGGACTTGATCTCCGTGAGCCCATTGTAGAGAGAGTTTATGGAGTGCAAAGGTATTACACGCTGTTTTACTGTAAAATACTGACCTTAAATACAAATTAAAAGCCATAGGTGAATTCTGGGAAAATATGCAAATTCTGCTTTCATATGTTTTAGAACAACATGAGAAAACCATAATATTAATCCATAAGATTTGTGTACTTCAAGCCTTTTGAAGCCATATGATAGCCCTGTGCATGCTCACATAAAAGTCAGTAGTATTTTTCCATTTTAAATATTATTTGTCTCTTCTCATGTTAAAGAACATCACAACAAACTAGGAAGTCCTTGATCTCTAAATACCTTAATTGTTTTTAAAATAGCATTCTTTAAAAAAAAAGTTGTACAGTTTTGGAACAATAGGAAAGGGAATGTTTACATTTTTTTGTAATTATGTAATATAATTTTAGGTGAGCTTAACATTTTAAATAATTTCTTTTCAACAGAATGAAGATCTTCCAGGACATCGAGAGGCTCATTCATCCCTTTGACATTCTTGATAAAGTTGTATATGACTTAGACAATCAGAGGTAAGGGTGCATTTTTAATTGTGGATTGTGTCCAAAAGTAAAAATTTTACTGAATTGGTTTTAGACAAGCTTCTGAAGGTCAGAGTTAGATTATGTTAATGCTAAGTAATATTAACTAACGTGTTTACTATAAGGTTAGGTTCAGGTTTAGGGTTGGTTGCTTCTAAATATGCTAAATTTGGTGTTATTATTATAGTAAGTACATATGCATGTATAACAATAAATAACAAGTATAAAAATAGATCAAATCATTATATTAACGAATCAATTGAAAATAATAAATACTAATACTAATAATAATAATAATAATAATAATAATTGACCCTGGACCACAAAACCAGTCATAAGTCGCACAGATATATTTGTACCAATAGCAAAATTATATTTTTTAATGCCAAAAATCATTAGGATATTTAAGGTCTCGTTCATTCTGTGTCTTTGAAGCTTTGATTGTGTTTACAGTGCGCAATATAACATATGTTCATGTTTCACGTGTAAAAAAACACTATATTTTTTACACAATTTACTTATCTGTATAGCGCTGTTTTCACTGTCCTCAAAACGGGTTGATGTCTTCCTTGTTCTATGAAGTCCCTCCTTCAGAAATACTTATTGAATTCTGATTGTGTAGTTTGTTTAGTGTGCTGTGATTCGATAGCAGCTTAGCTTAGCAGAGCCATTTGAGCCAAAGCTGTCGAATGACGTATTTCTATGGGCGGAGTTTAGTCAACAAACTGTTTTACTGACGTCATTAAAGCAGGAAGTAGAGGGCTGTAGTCCAAACTGACCATTCGCTGTAGGCTTTGAAAGGGGAATTCTGTTAAAGCTCACGTAACACATGCTGTTTCTGCATTTCTGATGTTAATCTGGAGTACCTATAGAGTAGTATCTCCTTTATATCTCCGAAGAGTTTTTAGTTTAATCAGATTTATAAAAGATAGATTAGCTTTACCGAATCTTTCCGATAATGTATGAAAAAATCAAGGAGAAGGAGTTACTACCGCGGGAGGAGCGAGTGCGAGTCATGCAACACTTTATACAACACTGTTTAACTTATAATTCACTACATGTTCGTGTCATTTATATAATATTCACGTGCCTATTTCCAACATAAGACAGAAGTCTTACTTACCGCATGCAAATCATGACACGGTTGGGAAAATCCAGCGCATCAAATACACACACAAAACTCTGCTGCTACCCCGGATAATAAACTATATCCATTGTTCATAAGGCTCGATTTCTTCTCCTTACATCCAAAAACACACTTCTTTGTGTTTTGAAATTAAACAAAGCTGTGTTGTGTGATGTGATGTTTGCAAGTTCTAGCGTCTCCCTGATTGACGGGTGGGCGGGGTTTTCCGGGGGAAGTGCCCATATAAAGAAGTGATACGTATAGAAACCCCTGAAACGTCAGCTGGACCTGTAATCGAAAAATAAACTTTACGAAACTTGTAGGAACCCTGGCGAAGTGCATTCGGCACAGAAATACTCTGTAACACGCCCAAATGCTTTATTGACACTTTGCTTACATTTAGCATGAGGAAACAACTCTATAACTGTGTTAATAAGTCAGAATGCTTGAAATACGATTAAACCCCCCCTTTAAAGAAAATATATCGTCTGGCAGTGAACTTTGAGCTTTATTATTTTGCAGCTATTATTTATGCTATTATAGCAACATTACACACAAACTAAAGTTTGAAAAGGGAAGAATGTGACCTTTAAATAAAGAACAAGTTCCATGAAGTTATTTTGTAAATTTTCTATCGTAAATATATATAAAAAAAAGGCATTTATCATTAGTAATGTGTTGCTAAGAACTTTATTTTTTGCACCCTTAGATTCCCGATTTTCAAATAGTTGTATCTCGGCCAAATATTGTCCTATTCTAACAAACCACACATCAATGGAAAGCTTATTCATTCAGCTGATGGACAAAAAATTGACCCTTATGACTGGTTTTGTGGGTCACATATATGCTCTAGAACCAATTAAAGTGGGTAAAGATTTCAAGTATTAAAAAGTGAATCAGAAAGGATCTAATAACGATGCATTTTCTGCATTTTTAATACCCCTTTTTGTGCTTCATGAAATGATTTAAAAGCATACGTCCTTAATATTACAATGTTTGTTTTTAAAATGTACTAATTTTTTTTATAAAATTCTGCTTTTTCAGTTGTCCAGTTATTGACAATGGGAACTCTCTCAAATTTACCTCAAAATTTGAGTCTGGCAACCTACGGAAAGCAATACAAGTCCGAAAGTATGTGCAGAACTTATTTTATACAAACATTTTCCTTGGATAAAATTGTCTTTTTATTCTTATCATCATTTTATCTGTTTCTGTCTCAGGTTCGAGTACGACTTGATCCTGAACTCCGATATCAATAGTAATCACTATCACCAGTGGTTCTATTTTGAAGTGAGCAATATGCGTCCAGGCGTTCGCTATCGATTCAACATAATCAACTGTGAGAAGTCCAACAGCCAATTCAATTATGGTGGGTCAATGTAGATTTTAGGCCAGAAACATACAATATTGCACACAAATATGCAAACATGTACTTAACTCTTTCTTTTTATTTCGTCAATTAAGAGAAAACGCTTCCTTGTCAATATCGAGTTTTTATGGCAATCCATATTTACGCTATTATCCACTCTTACCTTACATATAAAACACTGGAGCATCCAATGATCCAAAAACAATAAAAACTCTGCATGTTTTGATCTTCATTCTGAATCTGATCTCTAACCAAAGTCCTTTACAAAAATGCAATTATCTCAGCTTTTTGCTAAAAAAATTTTATTTTTGAAGAAAATTTTTTGTTTAAAAGCAGAGGGTCTGTTCTTTCATTTGATTAAATATATAAACATACAATATAAGTAGATTTTTTTCTAGAAGTATTAAACTTTTGTGAAAATCATAATTTTTTTGGTGCTAAATAGTTTAAAAAGGCTTGCATGGAAAGATTTAAAGAAATAGTTCCCCCTAACACGAAATTCTTTTATAATTTACTCACACTCGAGTCATCTCTAATGTATATGACTTCCTTTCTTAAGCTAAACACAAACAAAGATTTAAATAAAATATTTCGCAAAAAGGTGCAGTGTGGCACAAACAAAGAAAGGATGCACTTTATCTCACCAAAACAGCGTTTAAATTGAACTATTTGTGGCATATCGAAAACTTAAAATCTCATTGCTAGCAGTAAGACACGGTTTAATAAACCTTCATCACATAGACCCTCTATATATGCAGTAATGATTTAAAGGGACAGCATTTTAATGTAAAAATCGTACTTTGTGTTCAGCTGAAGAAATGAAGTCACATACATGTGGGATGTAGTTGAATCATTTATAAGAGTTTATAAGTATGTGATGCTGTTATACACACTTAATGCACCATTTTACGTAACTGTGGCGGTAACAAACCTTAATGATAGAGTTGCCTTTAAATCTGCCAATTTTTTGCATAGTAGCTAGCTATAGTGCTATATTGTATATGTCTGTTGTAATGCTGCTGTAGTGCTATAATGTCTAATATAATGATGTATTGCTGTTATTGTGCTGCATAATGTCAGCTATAAGGTTTTGCTATAGTGGTGTTACGTATATGTAATTATGTTGTCTGCTTTATAGTAGGGATGGGCACGGATATTTGAATATTCGATCGGCAATAATAATTCGAATTTAAAAAATGCTATTCGAATGTTTGTTTGTTTTTAATGTGCCACCAAAGGGTAACAACTTATTTAATGCTTTTTCACTTCATCTATACTGTCTTTTACATACTTAAATGTAAAATACATGAACATTAATTCGTATGTATTTCTGATTTTTTGGCAATGCAGATTGCGGACGAATTTAAGTTTTTCCATTTATCTCCGGGTTTGTCGGCAGCGCGCCGTATTTGGCCACTGTTATTAAACGTGCTTCTCCGCCGCCCGCATCAACACATCATGAGACTGAGATTTGTAAGCTTTCTGTTATAAAGTCTACTTTATTTTGTTAATAACGAGACAGACACGGAGAACATTTATAATATGCGGTGCTCTTTCGAAAATGAACCGGATAACTGCACATGGCAGTTTAAAAGCAAAGCTCCGTCTTTGTGAATTGTTGTTAAATTAAGCTTACGTTAGAAACTTTGCACAGTCAACAATAATCTATCGAGCCAGCTTACATTATTTGTAAAATAATGTTAAATACAGATATTCAATCTTGTTAAATCCGTCTGTTGTTTTTATCGGATAACCATCATCACGAGGAAGAGTTTTCTCCGC
The DNA here is from genome assembly GCF_027580225.2 of Misgurnus anguillicaudatus. Taxonomy (NCBI): domain Eukaryota; kingdom Metazoa; phylum Chordata; class Actinopteri; order Cypriniformes; family Cobitidae; genus Misgurnus; species Misgurnus anguillicaudatus. The sequence continues at coordinate 9,486,384 of NC_073341.2, forward strand.
AGCACCGGCATTATTGTATCTAGTCAGAAGAACGGGCTTTCACCGAAGCAGGTAGGGTAAATATTGTTTCTTTATTCACAAATACATGTCAAACTAAACTGAGGAGATATTTATATGGCGACTGAGCAGTCGGTTATGTAGATGTGTTTTGTCGTTTGCTCCGGGCTCTTATTTGGAGTCTGTTTAAAGGTTTAAATGATGATAGCCCGTCAAGTCCTCAAACTTTAAACTTCGCAAGTCCTCAAACTTCGATTAGATTTGAGGTTAGTGTATAATATTTGGTATAATATAATGTATGTAAGATCAAACAGTAATGAATTCATACTAACGACTGACTTGAAACTGACTCAGACTTCGCTCCGCATGGGGTTTTAACACCTTTTTTTCCGTAGGATATTTTTTAAGAAGAATTTAAAATATATATATATTTTTTTACAATGTTTTCAACTTAAAAATACATACATACATATACATACAGAATATAAGTTTAGCTTGTTGTGGATATTTCCTAATTATAAGCCTTCTGTGAAATTATGACAAAATGAAAAATACAAAGACGCATGTCTTAATTAACATAATTTAAATAAACGAATATTCGAATATTCGTTCTTTATGAGCTTAAATATTCGAATAGCAAATTACTGGAAAATGCCCATCCCTACTTTATAGTGCGTTCACACCAGACGCGGAAGAGGCGGCAATCGCAACTGATTTACATGTTAAGTCCATGCAAAGACATGAATAGGCATCCTGCAGCGCGAATTGAGCATTGACGCGTGATCTGCGCAAGTTGAAAAATCTGATTTTCACGCCACGTTAACCAATCAGGAGCTTGCTCTAGCAGTGACATGATTACAGGAAGCGAGCGGAGGCAGAAAACAAAACCACAATGGAGGACAGTCATCAGCGCTACACAAGACATCGTCGTACTTTTACAGGAATTAAAAGGATCTTGTTTGGAAGAAAGTGAGTGAGGAGGTTGAAAAATCTGGTAAGTTTACTCAATTTGAGCTTTATAAGCCCCTCCCATGATGCGAATTTACGGTGAATGTCTCGAATGACTAGAATTTCACGCGCGAATAAAGCTAATAATCTCAAAATGTTCAAGCGTCCAACTACACGCGAATAGCCACATCTGGTGTGAATGCACAGTTAGTGCTGTTATAGTGCTATAATACTGACAATGCAACAAGTACTTGTTTCATTATGAAATGTGTTCTGAAAGCACAGAATGCAAAAATATAATTCAGAATTGGGTTATAGGATGTAAGTGGTAGTGAATGTTTTTTTTTTCTGATATTTTTGTGACAGGTATGCAGGTGCTCATGTACTCCGTGCAGGAAGCTATCAACGGAAGACCCCATTGGGTCAGAACCGGATCAGACATCTGCTACTACAAGTAAGGACAATCCTTTACATACTAAGTGTTTGCCGTTGTCAAAGGTATTACGAAGTCTTGAAAACTGTACAGTTTATTTGTGGCTTGTCATGCATTCAAAATGGAGACAGAACTGTTGTCATCGTTTCACAGCATTTATCTTTATTTCTTTCTCTCTCTCTACGTAGGAACCATTTCTCACGAAGCTCCATTGCGGCTGGTGGTCAAAAAGGAAAATCTTATTTCACCATGACTTTTACTGTGACCTTTCAGCACAAAGATGACGTCTGCTACTTCGCCTACCATTATCCATATACATTTTCTACACTTAAGGTAATATACACTTTAAAGGGGTCATATGATACGATTTCATGTTTTCCTTTTGTCTTTGGAGTGTAGAAAGTTATTTGTGCTTATAGAAGATACAAAAAGTTGCAAAGAGCCCAAAGAGATATTCTTACTAAAAGTGAAGGGTCATCCATGCCTTCCTCAGACGCCTTATTCAAACCCCCCCACATATCTTTAATGTGTGGGAAGACTTGCATAACACCGTCAAAATGTATACACCAAAGGTGTAGGTGTAAAATTGTTGCTGCCGCCATGTCGTGGAGACACTGTGCTTTGGGAACTGATATTCCAAATATGGTTAGGGGCGTAACATTTCCCTCACACGCTTGATGTATTCAAACAATCAAAATGCACTGAATAGCAGGCCAATCAGAGCACACCACATATTTTAGAACGAAACAAAAATGTAAGGTATGTTGAAAAAAATGTGTTTTTTACCTTAAACCGCATTAACACATTGCATTAAAGCAAATACACAAAATAATGTTTTTTAGCAACATCATATGATAATTAAATTAATAGGCGCAACAAATATTTATTCAATTTAATACAAACAATTTAATATGCCTTTAAAAGCAGGACTCATGAAAAGCACTGTCATAAAACAAGGCCATTTCAAATTGAACATACTTGCAACCCATGTTGTACATTGTACATATTGTGCACGAAAGGTACAATGTATCAAATACCTTTTTCTTGTGCAAGTACACAGTGTTGTGGAGCTGTATGTAACATTGACTTCTAGTGGTTGAACTTGGAACCTCCCTTTTGGGTTGCCAGACACATACAGGAGCGCAACTGACAATGGAAAGCATTAGTTTATCTACTTATTTTTACGTTTGCAATGTTTTTTGTTGTCTGCAAATTACAGACCTGCTCGTTCAATCTGCCGCTCATTTTGGAGGTTGCGTCCACCGGAGGTCGCATTTATGGGCCATTGTGGTTTTTGCCATTGACGGCAACCATGATAACTGTCAACCGTGATAACTGGCAACCGAGCCGTGCGAAATAAACTATTGGGTAAATTGGCACCTTTTTAAACGGAAGACGTATTTCAAAAAGAGAATAACTGGCTATGGCGTTGTTTTTCAGAAGAAAAAAAACATAACATGAACTTAAAGGAATATTCCATTTTCTTAAAAGAAAAATCCAGATAATTTACTCACCACCATGTCATCCAAAATGTTGATGTCTTTCTTTGTTCAGTCCAGAAGAAATTATGTTTTTTGAGGAAAACATTGCAGAATTTTTCTAATTTTAATGGACTTTAATAGAACCCAACATTTAATACTTAACTCAACACGTAACAGTTTTTTTAACGGAGTTTCAAAGGACTAAAAACAATCCCAAACGAGGCATAAGGGTCTTATCTAGCGAAACGATTGTCATTTTTGACAAGAAAAATAAAAAATATATACTTTTAAACCACAACTTTTCGTCAAGGTCCGGTCCAGCGCAACCTAACGTAAAGGCACAGTGACGTAGGGAGGTCACGTGTTACATATATAAAACGCACATTTGCGGACCATTTTAAACAATAAACTGCCACAAAGACATTAATTAGTATCAGTTGACATACAACAATGTAGAAACGGTCCACTTTCAAGACACTTGTAAAGACTGAGGCGGAGTTTCGCGTTCGTCCTCTGTGACCTCTTGACGGCATGACGTATTGCGGTGACGTAGTGGGGTCAGCTGGCGCATCACGACCGGATCTACACGAAGAGAAGTTGTGCTTTAAAAGTGTATATTTGTTTTTTATTGTCAAAAATGACAATCGTTTCGCTAGATAAGACCCTTATGCCTCGTTTGGGATTGTTTACAGTCCTTTGAAACTCCGTTGAAAAAAACTGTTAAGTGTTGAGTTAAGTATTAAATGTTGGGTTCTATTAAAGTCCATTAAAATTAGAAAAATTCTGCAATGTTTTCCTCAAAAAACATAATTTCTTCTCGACTGAACAAAGAAAGACATCAATATTTTGGATGACATGGTGGTGAGTAAATTATCTGGATTTTTTCTTTTAAGAAAATGGACTAATCCTTTAAGTTTTAATTTGTCTTGTATCATTTACTCAGATGCACCTGCAGAAGCTGAGGGCCCTGCATACAGCTCAGATCTACTATAGAGAAGATGAGCTGTGTCAAACACTGGGAGGAAACAGCTGTCCCCTACTCACTATCACTGCCATGCCAGAGTCTTCCAGCGACGACCACATCGACCAGTTCAGTAAGTAGCGCAAGTATGCACAGTTACATGCGGCTTACTCGGGCAACTATGAGGCCATACCTGACAATTCAGGATGTCAGAAACGGCATACACTCTTACCTGAACTCTTACTAATAATACAGAAGGGTGCCCACATTTGCCTCCTTTGTGGTGTCTTTCTATGTGCCTACAATGCAACTTTTTGCCAGTTGCGGAGTATTAAAGCTTCATGTGGCATTCAAACATGTGGGTTTCAAACATTGAGTAGATGCTTTTTCTAATTAAACACTCGCATGTATTCTCATGCACAGTCCTGCACTTGCATTCTTTTATGAACTCTTGCATGTACTTGTCTTACAGACTACTTACTGCATACTTTCACTTTCGCATGTACCATCTACTTTTATGCACTTTGATGCACATACACTGTCTGGCAACTCGTATGGCCACAGTGACCTCAGGCGTTCTGATATGTATTGTAATAAGTATTTTTGTCAAATAAAAAAAGTCAAATAATATATAAAGAGTGTATCCAGTAATGTTTTTATGTGTGTAGGGAGTCGTCCGGTGGTGTTTCTGTCTGCACGTGTGCATCCCGGCGAGACCAACTCCAGCTGGGTAATGAAGGGCTCTCTGGAGTTTCTCATGAGCTCCAGTCCTAAAGCACAGAGTCTGAGAGAAAGTTACATTTTCAAAATAGTCCCCATGCTCAACCCTGATGGAGTCATCAACGGCAAGTATGTCAAAATCATCAGTAATCCATATAATTCATCTTATAAATCATATCCAATACAGACACTGTACACTTGAGAGCAGGATAGTGAAATAGTGGAAAGTTTCAGAATATAGGTGCTTCTATTTATAGTTTCAGTTATGCGCATAGTAAACTACAGTATAGCATCATATCAACAATAACACTAGTTAGTAGTCTAGGAAGAACTTCTGATCCTCCATCCCTGAGCTGAATTTGAAGAATGGTTGGATAAACTTCTAGACAAAACAGAAATATCTAAAAACAAAAATCTGTGTAGTATCTGAACTTCTTTCTAAGTAAAGGAAAGACATTTCAACTAAAGGTGCTGCAACACAATTTTAAGTGTTGGGAAGGATTATATGCAACAAGTGGAAAAAAAATTGCTCGGTTATCTATAACATTTTTATCAAAAGTAAAAAAAAACACTTTATATTACTTTATTATAGTAAAGCATGAACATGTAGTGTACATATTTGTGAATTAATAGTTATATTTTCTAAAGAGTGGTGCTGTCTTCTTTGAAACTGCTACAATGCTTTGTGTTTTGCCAGGGCATTGCTATGCAGTTTCCTAAGATGTGTTGTGTGGTTATTAGGGACTGCTAATATTAGGTGCTAAGTAAAACAAATGTTTCTCTGTATTAGGGCTGTCACAATGACTAACTAATCATCTCATCACGATCGTTTGTCCTCATCGCGATGATTTTATATCACCCCAATGATTGCACATCTCTTTAAAAAACACAATGTGGAGCTGCAGCGCCTGTAAAAATGAGACAGTATCAGATGGAGCTCCTTAACTGACAGTGTAATGCGATAAAATGCAAAGCCATTCAATACTATGGAAAAAACAGCATTTAAAGAAATGCTGCAAAACTTTGATAATTAGTATGAACTGCATAACAAGATGATGTCCCGTTAGCTTCGCTGGTGCTTGCCTCGCTGGTGTTGCTGTGTAATAGTGTATTAAACATGCGACAGTCCTGCAACGCGACCGTATTGAAATTAATTAATTCAACTGTTTCAGTGTTTCACGAAGCCTCGCTCTGCCCACCACTAAATATAACCAAACTTTGGATCGTTCTGCCTTGATGCAATGTTTGCTGCGTTCCAAACGAAAACAACACAGCGTGTGTGTGACGTCACGACACATTTGCAACGGGCAGAACCGATTAGCGGAATCGTTAAGCAGACATGCTAACGGTTCAAAGGAATCAATTCACTGGGTTCTTGATTCCCATCCCTACTGACGTGTGTGCATTCTGCAGACCCACACGCAGCAATCAGACAGAAAGAAACTTCGGTGGACTCGCAACCAATTTGGCGAGCTGCTCAATTTGTTTTACTTTGTTATCTGATGACGAAACCCAAGTTACCACTAAAATGTACATTTAAAATTGACTGACATGTCTGTCTCAACGAAAATTAACCTACCACCAGCCACACAATGTCGCAAGCACTCTTGGCAAACAGATGAGAGTTTTGAAAAGGACATTGACGCACACACACGAGAGAGTTCGGGTCTTCTCGGGTCTTTTCAGCAAAAACACATTAATTTTAAATTACCCGAGACCCGATGCCGCTATTATTGTACCCGACCCGTGTCCGAGGCACATGTGAAACTTTTAGACTCGAACCCGATCGGAACCTTAGGTTTTCTGATCTAAGTGGACCCGTGAAGACCTCTAGATCAGCCATTCCCAAACTATGGTCCGCGGACCACTAGTGGTCCGTGAGGGTACTGCAGGTGGTCCGTGCAAAGGCAAAATAAAATGTAAAATAATATCTTTATTTAAGAATAATATATTTTTTTAAGAATATGTTTTAAGGATCTGTTGTACTGATGTGATGACAAGTTATAGTTTTAGTGCTAGTAAGCCTATTTAGAGGTGCAGATTAATTCAGGACTTTGTGTAGACATATTTTATTATGAGTATTATGAGGTGGTCCGCGAAAGTTCTTGATTACAAATAGTGGTCCACACACACACAAAAAGTATAAAAAACCCTGCTCTAGACCACGGGTCATGTCGTGCCAACTCACCTCACTTTGGCTCAGTTAGCTTTTCCACTGAGTTTAGTTCCACTTCAAAGTGGGAGGGATTAAAGGCATGGCATTATATTTGTACATACAAGAGGGAGTGAGCAACAGAGGCAGCGTCGTTGGAATGCAGTGTTTCACATGCATTCATTTATTTGTCAGTCTGCCACAAAATCAAAATTGACCACCACAAATAGATGTTTGCACATCACGTTTATCACTACCTCTGTCTTGCATGACAGTTTCTGTACAAACACCCGTGGGGTCAGTCGATTCGCTCCGCTGAGTCTAAAAGTTGCAAAAATGGCGCGGATACATGCAGACGTGCACCTCGCGGATGTGCCGCCACAAACTGCAAGTCAGAAAACTGCTGGTATGATGTTCCTGATTCTCAGCCTGTGGATGTTTTTTCACTAAAAGGGAGTTTGGGAACTTACAACAAAGCAAAGATGACAACAGGTTTGCTTGAGAAAGCGCACACACGAAGGTAAAGATAATCTTGCGTTTAGCGATGACGCAGGTAGTGAAGATTTTCTCCGACCAATCAGTGACCCCAACTGAGGTGGTACTAAAAAAAAGCATCGGGTACAATGTACTGTACCGAGTGGAAAAGCCCCAAAAAGTGAGCCAACCTGACCCGACCCATGGGGTACTATGCAATGGAAAAGCCCCATAACACACAGCTATTTTGCCTTGCAGCTAGTTCATTAGGATAAAGTAACGTGATCAAGCGTACAGGTATAAAAGCATAAATTAATTTCTTATCTATGAACATGTTTAGCAAATTTCATGGATGGTGAAAACCACTCATTCCACTCTCCTTCATACCGCTATTAAGCTTTAGCTTTGCCATTGTGTTATTGTATAATAGAGACCCCTATTAAATGGCTTCTTCTGCACCTAACCTTGAGGATCTCTCTTCTTCTCTTATAGTCACCGCTGCTCTCTGAGTGGGGAAGATTTGAACAGGCAGTGGCAGAACCCCAATGCAGAGCTGCACCCCACCATTTATCATGCCAAGAGTCTCCTGCAGTACCTCAGAGCTACAGGACGAACTCCACTGGTAAGACATCTTATCTATGAGAACCTTACTGTATATACAGTCCGGTCATGTATGTTAAAGGGATAGTTTGTATGTTAAAGATGATTTTTTTTTAACCTAAACTCATGGTCTTTGGTGATTGATTAAAAGTCCATGGGTACCAGTACTTGAGGGTCCTGAGCATGTTCACGAGACTGAGAATGATCATTTTTGGGTGAATGTTTCCTTTAATCCTGTGCTAACTGTGTGCGTTCAGGTGTTCTGTGATTATCACGGCCATTCCCGGAAGAAGAACGTCTTCATGTACGGCTGTAGTATTAAGGAGACCGTATGGCAATCCAATGCCAACACCAGCTCCTGTGATCTACAAGAAGACCTCGGATACAGGGTAACACAAAGCCACACACATTGTTGTGTTTACTAGCCAGTAGAAATATGTTATTGCCATCTTATTACACGGCTCATTGGAATGCTTAATTCTGATTGGCCAGCCTCGACATTTTCAGGTTTGTTATTGCCAGATAACAGTTAATCATTTAAGAAGTCTGGTAAAAAAAATGCTATGCTGTACAATGAAAAATGCGGTGCCTTTAAAGCTGACATAACACAAGACGTTTTTGCCAATCTAATGTTAATCTTGCTTATATATAGAGTAGTATTTCATCATTCATATGTCCAAAGAGTTTTTCGTTTAGTCCGATTTATAAAAGAAAAAACATCCTTTCCGATTTTTGGCGTAAAAGGTCGAACACTTGAAGGCGAGCGGTAGGCGTAGCTGAAGAGTTACGAGTATGCGCAGCTTCGGATACTACTTTTGGATTTACAGCCGACATAGATGGTAATCAAACTTAAAAAAAAATTTTTTTTTTAATAACCAGCCTTACATTATACATATGATCCAGCAACGTGTACTTAGTCAGTAATGGATGATCAGGAACAATAGCAGCAACGATTACACCAGGACTTCCGTCTCTATCAGGTAATTAATCCTTGCTTGTTTATCAGCTATTTTAATAAAAAAGCAACATCATCCAGTTTTTAACTGCATTTGCCCGTTTTAAAAGGTGTAAATGCAGTACAAAGTGCTGTTGTTGGTGTTGTTTACATTACATGCACGTATGCACGATTGCAAACAAAACACGTGAGATTTTCAATTACTTACGCCTGTGGTTGTGACTCCTAAACGGGGTCTTTTAAAGTTTTGACCGCTCCAATAGTTGTGAAAAAGTGGAAAATCCGGCTTCAAACTGAGCCTTGTTTGTCCTCTCCGAAATACAGCCAGGGAACAAACAAACTCATTCGCAATTACGTTGCTGTCGGGTAAAGACGAACTGCATCCACTGTTGTCTTACGACAGGGAAAGCTAAATAAGGTTTTCTTCTCCTTACATCCAAAAACACACTTTTTTTGTCAAACTATCTTGCTAAAAGTTGTCGCGTGCTGTGCAGTGATACCGGTGACTTCTACTCGACGGAGCAGCAATGCTAATGCGCGTTCTCGCTTCCACTTGACGTGCAGGGCAGGCGTGCTTTTCTGGGGGTAAAGGCCCATAAAAGGAATATGGGGTCAATCAGTCGTAACGGATACCCCCATTTGAAAAAAACTTTCAGAAACTTGTAGGAAAAAGGAGGCGTGAGTTTGGCTCAGAAATGCTCAACTGCTTTTTTGACACTTTGCTTATGTTTAGCATGATGACTACAACTCTTAAACTGTGCTAATAAGTCAGAATGCATGAAATAGCATTAAACCTCCCCTTTAAGTCTATCGATCCAGGTGAATATAATGGGACATTTTTTTCATATCTCATGTGTTTCATGTGTTTTAGACTTTGCCTAAGTTGCTGTCTCAGATAGCTCCAGCGTTCAGCCTGTCCAGCTGCAGTTTTGTAGTGGAGCGCTCTAAAGAAGCCACGGCACGAGTGGTGGTCTGGAGAGAGATCGGAGTTCAACGCAGTTACACTATGGAGAGCACACTGTGTGGTTGTGATCAGGGGAAATACAAGGTGAGGGTTGTAGGGTGGCTTGGCTTTACGCAAAATACACACTAAATGAGAACAAACATATCCGTGTGACCATTAGGGGCTAAATTAAAAGTGCTTTAGGCTGAAGTTCTACTATTGACATTACAAGTTACGGTTTCCACTCAGAAATGTCCATTTCCAATCTCCAAATAATTGATTATTCATCACAATCTGTATCTTGGTCTGATACAGGCTCAAACATAAGGTCTGTTTATACACACACAGAGCTACTGAAAGGAGCTGCTCTGAGAAACAGCCAATCAGAGCAGAGCTCAACATCATTATTCATGATGCTTTCAAGTAAAGTAATAACAGTCCTAGGGTTGTAAATTGACATGTGGAACCGTCTCTGGATAATTTTTGCACTTAATAAAGCCACATACCTGTAGATATCAGAGAACAATTTAACCGATTATTTCAATGCATTTTTTGGCACCGTTAAAAGTCATCATTACTCACCCTTAAGTTTCATTTCGGTAACACTTAAAGGGGGGGGGTTCATAGGACTGACACGACACCTTTATAATCATGACATGACACTTGCCATGAACATGAAGGAGATTTTATGCAGGTTTAACTGTTATTAAGTGTCATCCATTCAATTTTTAGGGCATAGATGAGATTGTTTGAGATTTCTTTGTTATGACAACTTGACCACTTTTTTTACCAGTGATACAAATTGAATTTGTCATTAAAATGACATTAAGTGTTAAAGAGCCAGTAAGATGCAAATTCTAAGCTTCCTATCACAGTTTATTAGTCCTGGACAACAGGTTAAAATGCATGCAAGGTCAAAAAACGCTGTAATTTTCTCAAAATATAAATTAAAAATGACCCCATTTTTCAGAGATTCCCAAACGATTTGTGTGAAGCCGTTCAACGACTCGGTCTGCCTAAACCACACCTCTTGGTAGCCTACTCTGCTCTGATTGGTCAACTGACACAGTACACCAACAGTGCAACATGCATTAACCTAGTGCTAACATGACTTACTGCCAAGACATTATCGACATCAATACACACCATTCATCATTAATCCAAGCAATAAAAACGACGACAGACACTAACATTTTTACACTCTTTTAAGCAAGTATGTAAGCTAAACGGGCCATAAACAGTATAGTTTAACTGCAACATGCATTGCTACACAGCTTACTAATAAGACATTTTATAACACTCGGGGGAAAATAAACTCATAATGTAATAATCATACTTACAGGTTGTGGTTAGGAGACGCATGTTTTTCCTAATAAAGTGGGTACTGAACCATCTTTCATTGCCAAATGTCTAGTAAATCCCTCTGTGAAAAAGTAATTTTAACTACTGATTCTTCACCCCATCTTCATCCTTTGGTAGTGAAAACAACACAAACTTGCCTTTAAAGCTGAAAACACAGTGTCTTCTCGACATGATGTTTACACACTAACTAGCTGAAGTGTCTGTGTCAGAGTTTTCGTTTCTATGTAGATAGAGAAAGGCAGAAGATTCAATCCATATGATGACTCGTTTCAGTGATTCAGAGTCGACTTCCTACTTTAGAAGCCAAAAACTTTATTAATCGTGCACTTTTTGGTTCAACTACTTTGCACATTGTTTACATTGATGGAAAGCTACATGATACACTGCAATACAGGTCAGTTTCGATTTTTGATCTGTGGGGCTCTTTAATACTCTGTCAAGTAGTTTTATAACAGCATCATGAATATTTGTCTTGACCTCAACTACAGTGATACAAATATAATTTGTAATTAAAATGTCATTAAGTGTTAGAGTTTTTAACAACATCATGAATATTCTTCAGTTTATAATGCTTTTTTAAGTTTCCTCTATGTGTTTAACAAATAAAATAAATTATCCAATAATAATAATTAAAATGTATAACATTATATTTTATTACATTTGGAGACTGATTCACCTAAAATTAAATGAAAACAGTACAATTATGGGTTAAGCCATGCAGTGTTGGGTTCATATCGCTGCAAAAACAGTTAATCACATTAAATTAATTAATTAAATATTTTGCTAGTTGTATGTCAGAAAATTTCAGAACTCTCTGTGTGAGGAAGAACAAGTTTGGTAGTTGTCAGTTTTTTATGTATTGTGCACATACATAAAGTTAAGTATAATCTTATATGGTCTCTTGTATTTTGTTAAGGACTGAAAAATGTTTGACAGAGTATTAACACTTAACGACATTTAAATGTTATGTTAACCCATAAAGCTATGTAGTTTTTTAAGTTTGATAGTTATTCTGCTATGTCATGTTTATGACAGATTAATGACAAGTTATGTTGTATTGGTTCATGTATTGGATCATCTCAAACAATGTCATCTTTGCAATAAAAATTACATAATTGAACAAATGACACTTAATGACAATTGTCATAAATGTGCATAAAATCTTCTTCATGTTCATGACACAGGTCATGTCATGATTATGAAGGTGTCATGTCGGTCATATATGCACACCTCTTCAAGTAAAGTGTTAACATAATTTCTTTCTACTGAACACAGAGGAACATTTTTGTAATCAAGCAGAAAACAGGAGCAGCATTGACGTCTATAGTAGGAAAGAAAAACACTGGGAGTCAAAACGGTTTGGTTACAAAATATCTTCCTTAAAGGAATATTCAATTTTCTTAAAAGAAAAATCCAGACAATTCACTCACCACCATGTCACCCAAAATGTTGATGTCTATTTTTGTTCAGTCAAGAAGAAATTATGTTTTTTGAGGAAAACATTGCAGGATTTTTTAGACACCAACATTCAATACCCAACTCAACACTCAACAGTTTTCTTCAACGAAGTTTCAAAGGACCACAAACAATCCCAAACGAGGCACAAGGGTCCCATCCAGCAAAACGACCGTCATTTTTGACAAGAAAAACAACAAACATACACTTCCAAACCACAACTTCTCGTCTAGATCCGGTCGTGATGCGCTAGCGTGACCCCACGCAATACGTCATCACGTCAAGAGGTCACAGAGGACGAACGCGAAACTCCGCCCCAGTGTTTACAAAGGACTGTTCCTACATTGTTGTATGTCAACTGATACTAATTCATGTCTTTGTGTCAGTTTATTGTTTAAAATGGTCCGCAAATGTGCGTTTTATATATGTAACACGTGACCTCCCTACGTCACTACGCATTTACGTTAGGTCGCGCTGGACCGGACCTAGACGAAAAGTTGTGGTTCAAAAGTGCACATTTGTCCTCCTTATTGTCAAAAATGACAATCGTTTTGGTAGATAAGACCCTTATGCCTCGTTTGGGATCGTTTATCGTCCTTTGAAACTCCGTTGAAAAAACTGTTAAGTGTTGAGTTAAGTGATAATTGTTGGTGTCTATTAAAGTCCATCAAAACGAGAAAAATCCTGCAATGTTTCCCTCAAAAAACATAATTTCTTCTCGATTGAACAAAGAAAGACATCAACATTTTGGATGACATGGTGGTGAGTAAATTATCTGGATTTTTCTTTTAAGAAAATGGACTAATCCTTTAAGATTGAATGCACTGTTGATTTGGATGAAAGCCCTTCCCAAATGTGGATCCGTCCAACTGTGTGATGTAAATGCAAAATATCAACTGAGTTAAAAGATGTTGTCATGATGAATCTGAACAGTAGATGGCACTATATATTGTCTGTGACCTGTTGTAGTCTTTAGGTAATATAGTAATGACTCACTGTCTCTGGGACACATAATGGCTTCTCTGTAACATGGCCGAAGCATCTTTCTGACTACAGCCAGAGCTTTGATTAAAGTGTGCAGCTTAGGGTCTCATATACTAGCACAGATCAAAAAAAATTACAGTAACAAGACTGGTGCAAGACTAATGGTGTCCAGTCAAGGGTCAATAGCACTGTGTTAGAATACAGTATTTTCAGGTGCTGTGGTGCTCATGCAGACAATACAGGTTTGAATCCAGCTTGCAACATCTTTTGATGTTCTTCCCCAAATCTACTTATTTGTTATTTATTTTAACACTTTTTAAATGTAATATTTGTTTAGTTACACTAGTCAAATTATTATACCTCGTGTTCATGTATAGCTCAGTGGTAGAGCATTGCATAGCAGCTCAAAAGGTCATGGGTTCAAACCCAGGGAACACGCATACTGATAAAAAATGTATAGCTTGTAAAGCACACGGAGTTGCTTTAGATAAAAGGGTTTGCCAAATTTGTTATGCAAATATAAAAATTCAAAATGATTTAAAAAATAAAAATAGCTTGTTAATTACAAAAACTTTAGTTCATGTAGATTTGTTAAATTGTTTTGTTTTTATTTTAAGCCTTGTTTTATTTTAGTTTTTGTAATCAATATTTTCTTAATTTTAGTATACAATAGCAAGCCTGAAATAAAAAAGGCAAAATAGACGGTTTCAGCAGTAACAACATAAACAAACTTGTAACAAACGTAACATCTGGTAAACTTTCGCTAAGAATCAATAACATCAAAGTCCTTTTAGAGTAGTTTATTTTTTATAACAAGCAAAATAAACAACACATACACTCACCTAAAGGATTATTAGGAACACCATACTAAAATTGTGTTTGACCCCCTTCGCCTTCAGAACTGCCTTAATTCTACGTGGCATTAATTCAACAAGGTGCTAAAAGCATTCTTTAGAAATGTTGGCCCATATTAATAGGATAGCATCCTGCAGTTGATGGAGATTTGTGGGATGCACATCCAGGGCACGAGGCTCCCGTTCCACCACATCCCAAAGATGCTCTATTGGGTTGAAATCTGGTTACTGTGGGGGCCATTTTAGTACAGTAAACTCATTGTCATGTTCAAGAAACCAATTTGAAATGATTCGAGCTTTGTGACATGGTGCATTATCCTGCTGGAAGTAGCCATCAGAGGATGAGTACATGATGGTCATAAAGGGATGGACATGGTCAGAAACAATGCTCAGGTAGGCCGTGGCATTTAAACGATGCCTAAATGGCACTAAGGGGCCTAAAGTGTGCCAAGAAAACATCCCCCACACCATAACACAATTGCATTAATGAGAAATTGAACAGGTGTTCCTAATAATCCTTTAGGTGAGTGTAGATTACCTTAGTTTAAATCATAGCTAAAGCGTATCATAAACTACACTGAACTAACATTAGGTGTAAAATGTGTACTATATAATGTATACAATCAAACTACAGATCAGCTGCCAAACCTCTCTTCACATAGCGGTGATCCATGATCGCCAACTCCCCTCATCTTTAGAAAACCAAAACATTTGTTATTTTTTAACGAGATATTTCTCAGACCATTCAGTTAAGACCATGAAACAAACTGAGACCGGAAGTTAAGTAACTATGAAAATGTGCATGCGTACGATAAAACCCGTCTATAATGAATATATTTCTGTTAATTGTAATCTGTTTATGTGTTTGTAGGGTCTCCAGATTGGGACACAAGAACTGGAGGAGATGGGCGCTCTGTTTTGTTTGGGTCTCCTCAGACTAAAACGCTTCACATCTCCCTTAGAGGTCCACAATCACAAATCCCATGTGCTGGATATAGAGAACGACCTGATTGACACACGCAGCATTCCAAACATCACCAGGTAACACGCACGTGCACACATGATATGCATACGAAGCTATGTCTCTTGTTATAGTATTGCTGCATGAACTGGCAGTAATCAGTATACAGTAAGCCAGGTTCAATAAGGGCAATTCAATGAAAGCACAGAAAGCACTTCCATGATATAATGCTGTTAATTGTTGTAAAGTTTTCTGAACTTTAGGACAAAACTCGCATTTATATCAGTGACACGTGTGCAGCTGGAACGATGTAGTTTGACGCGCTGTTTGCTCATAGTACAAACATCTTTAATCAGAAATATGAGAAAGAGATGCAACGGTTAAGATCATCTCAAAACAGACTCCATGATCATCACCTCATAGCACCTGTCATATTTATAATCTCCATATCATTCTTTTGATTAAAAGAAAATATTTACTGAATTTTAACTAAATGTAGTCGTCATATGCACTCTATGCATACGCATCTGAACAGGAACAGTTTGAGTCAGAAACTGAGATGGCAGGCCAGAGAGCTCGACATTTTTGTGTTAAAATGACTTTTCAGTCATTAAAAACACCTGCAAGCCTGAAAGAGATCGAGCCTCAGCCAAGAAAAAGTAACGCAAAAGTAACAAAAAAGTAACGTAAGCATTTCTTTCCACGAAAAGTAACTAAGTAACACAATTAGTTACTTTTTTTGGGAGTAACTCAATATTGTACTGCATTTCTTTTAAAAGTAACTTTTCCCAACACTGTTTAAAACTGTGGTGAGCATTTTATTATATTTTTAAAACTGTGGTGAGCATTTAGTTAAAAGCTTATTAGTTAGTGGCAAATTTCTGCAAATCAGTCCTTCCAGAAAAATGCTTTTTTATGATTGTTGCAAGCAAAAATTCTTGATCTTGCGGCACATTTTCTTCAAAAATGTGATGGAATATGCAGGATATTTATACAATTTTATTCAATGAAATTGCAAGAACATGAAAAATTGCGGGAACTTGCAAAAACTGCGGATGGGGTTTGCAGCTTTTCAATAATGTTCACGTCGCTTAATTAGGTCACTTCATAACGTTCCAATAGCAACAGGGGACATGGCTGCGCTTGTGTGAAGTAAATGCAAAATTTTTCAACTTTCTGCTAAGATACATGTGACTTTTTGCTATGAAAATGCGGGGATTATGACATATTTTGCGCATGGAAATGGCGTATTTGAAAAAATGCGGCCCCCGCATAAATATGCGGACTTTGGCTGATTATGCATTGAATCATGTGATCGCAGGGACGGGCAAATATGTATATTTCAACAACAAATAAACATAAAGCTTAAAAACATTTATACTGTGAAATATACCGTTAGCATGAAATAAAATATCTCATTACGTGTAAAGTTTATTCATTGTGAAAATGTCTTTAAGAAACACGTAGCATTGGTTAAAATCTAACAGGCTTAGATAAACTCTAATTTAGCTGAAAGATATTTAAAGACGCAATACAGACAAATTTAACTGTTGTGATGTATAACATTTTTATTTATCTTTCCAAAATGAAATAAAACCCAGTCATGACCATGCTATTTAACAATAATTAAGTTATTATATAGGCATTCTTGCAAGATAGAGGACATTGGCCTAGTTTATTTTATTTGTTAGATCTTTCTTTCGTTCAAACTCAACGTTTATTTAAGCGATAAAAGGAGTATTTCTGATTAGCAATGGCGGATCACAAAGCCTCTCAAGAGTTCCCAGATGTTAAAGGGCAAGTTCGGTATTTGGCACTTAAAGCCCTGTTTTCGGATTGTTTATGATGAAATAAAACGGTTTTGACTGAAATTTGGACATATGATGCTGGCCCGAGAATTTTCGGGTGTTTGTTCTATTACCTCCCATCTCTACAATGACTGTATAGGTGCACTGGAAAAATCCTTCCTAAAATGCATTAAACTTTCGTTTACAAATACGTGAATCTCACCGAGTGGTCAGGGGTGTTCATTGATATGCTCACACAAAAATCGCTGCAAAAGATGCTTTCCAACAAAAACTACGATAAAACCTGTTGGAAAGCATCTTTTGCAGCGATTTTTGTGTGTTGTTTATAAGCTTACATATTATGTGATGCATTTTAAAGCTTTAAGTTGTTGTGTGAAACATGTTAACAAGGCACATACCAACTGCCGACCATAATAATGTTCCCATATTAGTTTATTTTATTTGTTAAAAAACATTGTTGATGTAACTACATAAAAATTCTACCCACACATATTGGGGTGATATACAAATATTGTAAATGAATGCATTTCTTGACTATTAATTAAGAACAATCACAGCTCTTTGCCCTTAAACTCAGTGAATTTCAGTGGCTCACTATGAGTTCCAGGAACTAAATGAGACAAAGAAAGATATTTTAAGAAATGTTTGTAACCAAACCGTTCGTGGCCCCAATTACTTCCATAGTATTCTTTTTTCTTTTTTCTGTTGTAGTAATAAACAGTATATTGCAATGTCAAGATATGAAACTTATGGTGTTATAAGAAAAAACGTATAATGTATTATATAATTTTTTACATTTATGCTGGTGTAGGATGACGAGGAAGACGAAGGTATACAAAAATAACAGATTTATTAACATTAAAGACGGTAACATACCACATTGACATAAACAATAACGGACCACAGCGGGGAGAACAAACATGGTATATATAGACATGGTGATGATGATTGGTGGCAGGTGAGGATAGTTACAAACACAGTTCAGGTAAAGGAGTGAAGAGTATAATGATGGGGATGAATGACAGGGAAACAGACGAGGATGTAACACTATGTGGAGTTCATCATGTGTTATAAATCATCATACTCTTAAAAGTTATAACCACAAATAAGTAAGTATTATAATATACACTCACCTAAAGGATTATTAGGAACACCATACTAATACTGTGTTTGACCCCCTTTCGCCTTCAGAACTGCCTTAATTCTATGTGGCATTGATTCAACAAGGTGCTGAAAGCATTCTTTAGAAATGTTGGCCCATATTGATAGGATAGCATCTTGCAGTTGATGGAGATTTGTGGGATGCACATCCAGGGCACGAAGCTCCCGTTCCACCACATCCCAAAGATGCTCTATTGGGTTGAGATCTGGTGACTGTGGGGGCCATTTTAGTACAGTGAACTCATTGTCATGTTCAAGAAACCAATTTGAAATGTTTCGAGCTTTGTGACATGATGCATTATCCTGCTGGAAGTAGCCATCAGAGGATGGGAACATGGTGGTCATAAAGGGATGGACATGGTCAGAAACAATGCTCCGGTAGTCTGTGGCATTTAAACAATGCCTAATTGGCACAAAGTGTGCCAAGAAAACATCCCTCACACCATTACACCACCACCACCAGCCTGCACAGTGGTAATAAGGCATGATGGATCCATGTTCTCATTCGGTTTACGCCAAATTCTGACTCTACCATCTGAATGTCTCAACAGAAATCGAGAATCATTAGACCAGGCAACATTTTTCCAGTCTTCAACTGTCCAATTTTGGTGAAATTGTAGCCTCTTTTTCCAATTTGTAGTGGAGATGAGTGGTACCCGGTGGGGTCTTCTGCTGTTGTAGCCCATCCGCCGCAAGGTTGTGCGTGTTGTGGCTTCACAAATGCTTTGCTGCATACCTCGGTTGTAACGAGAGGTTATTTCAGTCAAAGTTGTTCTTCTATCAGCTTGAATCAGTCGGCTCATTCTCCTCTGACCTCTAGCATCAACAAGGCATTTTTGCCCACAGGACTGCCGCATACTGGATGTTTTTCCCTTTTCACACCATTCTCTGTAAACCCTAGAAATGGTTGTGCGTTAAAATCCCAGTAACTGAGCAGATTGTGAAATACTCAGACCAGCCCGTCTGGCACCAACAACCATGCCACGCTCACAATTGCTTAAATCACCTTTCTTTCCCATTCTGACATTCAGTTTGGAGTTCAGGAGATTGTCTTGACCAGGAGCACACTCCTAAATGCATTGAAGCAACTGCCATTGGTTGATTAGATAATTGCATTAATGAGAAATTGACAGGTGTTCCTAATAATCCTTTAGGTGAGTGTATAATAACTCTTGTTATGTTTATTATTTATTAGACGAGTTATTAGACGAATTATAAGCCATTATGCCTGCATTATAATGCATTAAGAGTGTCCTTATAATGCATTATAAATGGGAGCTTCATAGAAAGTGTTACCAAACTTTTTTTTATTACGTCATCCATGACCTTAATTTAATATGCATAAAATTTGCAATTATCATTATTATTTAATAAACTCCTTAAAAGTTGATTGAATTAATGAAATCATACACTATGACATCACCTGCCAATTGCTTTACCTACATGCTAGTACACATTACCTTCCCAAAGTGGACTGTAGATCAAAATGATAATGGGATTCCCCCAAAAGAAAGTGCTTGGGGAAGTCAAAAAATGGAGTGCACAGAGATTAAACTCTCTTCTTTCTTTCCCACATTCTGATCAGTTGTTAACCATGCAGTGCCCTCTATAGGAGGATTGTGATAATGGATCAAACATTTACACTATACATACACAGAGTAAAAATTCAATGGGCAACAGCTGGCATATCAGATTTCAATACAACATTAAGCAGGTCGAGGTCCAGTGGTCATAACAATAATAGGCGAGATGTCCATGATGTCAGATGCTTCCAGAGTCTAGAAGCTTCTTGGGAACGTTCTTCAGCCCCTCCCAGTGTTTCTGTAATGGATAACACACACACACACACGCGCGCGCGCGATCTTACAGCCTTCTTCTAATGGCCGGCTCCACTTGAAGAGATTTCGGTCGCATGGGGTTCGCGCGCACTTGAGTGTAGAGAAAGAAGCACTCTGCTCATTATAGTCATCTAATCACCTGATCAAAACGCCTGCTAATTCACTTTGAGTCTGCCCCCCCTCCCCTCTGCCCGTCTCACTCGGATCCAGTTTCTTCCCCTCACACCATTAAAACCATTAAAAACCCACTAAAACCAGCCAAACCACCAGACCACACATTAAACCATTTAACTGCTTAACAAGAGAGCCATAAAACCATCATCACTCTTTGTAAGGTTATTGTGTTAGGAGAGAGAGAGAGAGAGAGCGATGCAGAAAAATGTCTCATCTGCCAGCATGTGAAGCATTTGACCGCTAACCTGCAGGAGTCTTTAGTTTGTTTTGTTATGTTGACCAGTCATTTATTATCGTTCAGCAAGCCTCTAACCTTAAGTAGTCCTGGGCGGTTTGACCAAAAATCTATATCACTAGTTTTTAAAGGATTCTGGTGGTTTTATGGTTTATCTGCCACCCAAGAGACCTTTGCATTTTCTCTTTAATTTAAAATAAATGCTAAGTTTGTGAATCATTATTACTTTTTAATGAAAACACACCAACAATAAAATAGTAAATTCCGAACTCTCTTATATTAAACAAAAAAGAAATCAAACTTTTATGTGCTTTTATTTTGTCCTGTCAATCATCATGCTGTTTTATTTTGGTCATGTGACTCCTGCCTCTCTCTGAGTCTGTGCATGCTGCATCCGCGCTGTAAATAAATTTAAACAAGGCTATAGGGACAGAGCGCATTTTTTTTTTCATTCCACTGCCATGCTTCTCCATTGTTTTTCTATGTAAATGGGTTAGACCGCTGCACTCGAGTCTTCTCATACATGAGTGCTGTGCTTTAACCTCTTCAGCTCTGCAGCATAACTAGCATTTTTTGCAGAATTCGGCATGCATGAATTTAACTCATTCACCGCCAGCCTTTTTGAGAAAAGTTGCCCACTGGCATTTTTGTGATTTTAACAAAGTTTCACAAAATTCCTTGCAGGAAAAATTATCTTCTATAAATATATAAACATACAAATTATATCAAATTAAAGAACACACCCTCTGCTTTCAAACAAACAATAAACAAATAAACAAACAAACAAAATGGGGAAAAAACGTTTCATTATATATTCATTTTTTCCACTTAATTTAACCACTGAAATATGGATATTTCTCTTCAAAAATACAACATTTTGAGCAAAAAGCTTAAAATATTGCGTTTTTGTAAAGGAATTTATGTTAGAGATCAGACTCAGAATGACAATCAAACATAAAGGCAGTTAAAATAAATCATTCAATCTTTTTAACTTCCGTTTTTGATAAATTCGGTTTGGCGCCATCCAGTGGATAAAAGCGGTATTACACTTTGACTTTGAAATTCGTCCAGAAAGGCATATTTATTAGTTAAATATTAACTCATAATTGACGAGATAACTCGTCAATAACGAGATAACTCGTCAATGGCGGTGAATGAGTTAAAAGAGTCCCCTGACCACCTACTTTGGAGTACATTGATAATTTTTTTATTATTATTAAATTATATTTTGTATTGTATTTGTTCATAATATCTTTTTTTAATAAGTTTTTGTCTGTAAGACTTAAATAAAAGGACCTAAATAGGACCTGTTTGGTCCATGAACCAACAGAAGGTGTCAGTAAACAGACAAAAAATAATTTAAAAAATAATTATCTTTATATTATTATAAATATATCCGTATTTATATCCGTATTATAAATATATCCGTATTTATATCCGGATTATAAATATATACGTATTTATATCCGTAGTTTGCTATTACGCACTAGGTGGTGCTCTTACCCAACTTAAAAAACACTGAGACATCCACTGATCAAAAAACAGTAAAGAAAACTCTGTGTATGTTTTGATCTTTGTTCTGAATCTGAGTTCTATCAAAAGTCATTTACAAAAATACAAATATCTCAGCTTTTTGCTCAAAATTTTGTATTTTTGAAGAAACCTTCCATATTTGAGAGGTGATAAAAGAAAACAAATAGGTAGGATGAATTTTTTTGTTTTAAAGCAGAGGGTCTATTCTTTCATTTGATATATTGTATGTTAACATATTTAAAGAAGAATATTTTCTGGAAAGCATTTTGAAAATATTGGACATCATCCAACAGTTCTCATCACATTTTCTGTCCAGTCAAAAAACTGTCTAGATGCTGATGCGCTTAGTAATTCAACAAGTGTGAGATTAACACTTATTAAAGGGGACATTTCACAGGACTTTTTTAAGATGTCAAATAAATCTTTGGTGTCCTTAGAGTACATATGTGAAGTTTTAGCTCAAAATACCATATAGATCATTTATTCTAGCATGTTAAAATTGCAACATATCCTCCAACCCATACGATTGCTTTGGTCATTTGTCCAGTCCCCTTAAATACGGCCAATAGAGGCGTTTACTAAATTAGCGCCTCTGCTGGCCACAGGTGAAACTTTATATATTAGTGTATGAACTGATATTTTGGGGTATAATTTTGCTGTAATGACATGCATTTTGATATGATTTTCATTTTAAACTGCCAGGATTAATTGTATTTTTATTACACATTACACTATTCAGGCATTAAGAGCAAATAACGTACCCATTTATTTATTATATGATATAAAACACAGCATAAAAAACAATCATAACTTTTTTTTAAAAGTACTTAAAATATTCCAAGTGTACCGAGGCCAAAATGATCGATTTATGTGAAGAAAAGACGCAAAACTGATCACAATCCACTGTAGATATCAAATCCTGTGTATAGCCTACTGTTTTAAAAACTGCCACCAGAAGAAGCGATTATACGTCATCTTTGATTGTGAAATATCATTGGCTCTCATGTTTCTCGTGCTTCATTACGTTAGCTATGAAACTGAAGCTATTGGCTGTCGTGAGCGACTGAATGAGATCGGACTGTTTGCGTTGCATTCATGTATTTCTTCATATAAAGTGATCGTATGGCAGTGTCGTGGTTGGATAGTGCATATTAAGGGGCGGTGTTATCCACTTCTGACGTCACAAGGGGAGCCAAATTTCAATTTTACCAAAACTAAGTTACCGGGTTGATCTTTTTCACATTTTCTAGGTTGATAGAAGCACTGGGGACCCAATTATAGCACTTAAACATGGAAAAAGTTCGATATTCATGATATTTCCCCTTTAAAATAATTAAAATTGAAAAATCTAAATATTGAAAAGACTGCATTTAAAGTTCAAAGTCCAAATGACGTCCTCGCAACACCTAGTTGCAAAAGTTTGTTTTAGCACTCTCTACTGGCTTACCAATGTAATGACATTGAGTGTATAGGGTAAATTGTAAGCTTTTACGTAAAAACAAAATTTAATGGGAAATCCCCAAGGAACGGGTAGCAACGCAAAGTTTGTTGCCAATATTGATTTTCTGCATCCACTCACAAAAAATTGCGTTTTGATATATTTATGGTAGGAAATGTACAAAATCTTAACATAATATACTGAAAATTTTGACGCTTGCAAATTATTTTTTGCTTTTTCTACAAATATATCCGTGCGACTTTGTTTTTGTGGTACACAGTCACATATTTACTAGTTCTTACCATGTATGGGGAATTGCACATAGTGAAGTCAGATATCATGTCAGATTTATGCAAGCTAATGCAGTCACCCAAAATTGACACTAGTTTGTGTTAAATGCTAATATTTTTGGATGTTAGTGCTGGAGTTCACTTCTTAAATACTTTCCGTAAATGCAATAACAACTACGTTGTGTGTTTTTCTGCAGTTCCACCACGTACGTGTTGGATGAGGACGAGCCAGCATTCCTGGAGGAAGTTGACTACAGCGCGGAAAGCAATGACGAAAACGATCCTGTTCTTGAACCTGAGCTCCAGGATAACCGTGCCCTCCCAGGTCCCATTTCTGACTCAGGAGTTTAGTCACCAAGACTGTCTTAACTAAAATCATACCAGGCTTTACTTGAGTCCAATGCTCAAGCTGAACTCTAATAAACTTAAACTCACCGATTGTTAACCTGTGCTTTACAGTACATTACATATGTTTGCCTGCTCTATAGAAACCGATTTATTCACAAGATTTACATTTATTTCAATAACCAGCAGAGACCCGGAGATATATATGCATAGCATAGTTACATTACATAGTTTTAAACATTTTAAGAAATAGTTGTCTGAAAAAAATAGTCAAAACACTGTTCCTGGCTGTCACCGGGATGGTACACTTCAAAAAATACACCTTTGGAAAGTTCATATCATTCATATTAGTACCTCAGAGATACATATTGGTACTAAATGTATACATATCTCTTCCTAAATGGTACATTTTTAAAGGGTACTGACCCAGTGACAGCTTGAGTCCTGACTCTCTGTGGTCATTAAAAATCCAAAAATTGCCCATTGGCCTACTAATCACCCCCTCGTATAATTGTCTATATGACTCTGTCTCCTCTCCACTATAAGCTGGTGTGTGGTGGGCGTTCTGGTGCAATATGGCTGCCGTCGCATCATCCAGGTAAATGCTGCACATTGGTGGTGGTTGAGTAGAATTCCCTCTTACATATGTAAAGCGCTTTGAGTGCTGGAGAAAAGCGCTATATTAATGTAACCAATTAATTATTACAAATTAATTAATTAATTATTAAAGGTGTGACTAATGGTTATTTAAATGTTATTGAAATAAAATGCGCAAATGTTTTGGATAACTTTAGTCAAGTTTTAGAGGCCATGGTCACTGTAAGTTTTTGTTTATGTCAGCTTGGGTATTCTGTCTAATGGTGCGTTTACACCAACCGCGTTTCAGGCGTCAAAATCGCGTCTAGTTTGCCGCTTGAACAATTTGAATGCATTCGCGCGTCAAGAGCGAAGTAGACGCGCGGAAAAAGCAAGCATTTGATGCGCGTCAAAGGCAAAATCCGCTTCTTGTGGGAGGGGCAAGTGCTATGTGGTTGTCTGTTTGCAGGATGACTGATGTTGATTGTGCATTTATTGAAAGAGTTACCGGTTTGTATTTGGTAACCTTACTATAGGGGAAAAATAAACAGCGCAGGTCGATAAATGTCACGCGACTCAAAAGTGAAATGTGTATTTACAACTTAGGTTTGGGCCAGGTTGCCCAATGTCCTCACTGACACTCTTCCAAGCGAGGTCCTTTTTATTCCTGTCTCTTTAGAAATAAGAACTTGTGTCGTATAGCTTCGGGTGACTGATCACGGACAATATCAAGCGTTGGTTAAATGAGTGACTCTGGGCGGGGCTGCCTCCACAGCAGCAAACAGGCTCCTGATTGGTTAACGCGGCGCGAAAATCCACCAAAGTTCACATTTTTCAACTCAGACGTCAGCCGCAAATTCGCGTTAAACGCAAAATGCACAAAAAGTACCATTCGCGCGTACCGCGCTATACGCTCATTTTGCGCAATTCGCGTGAACTAGATGCGCGAATGAGGCGGAATCACGTCTTCCGTGCCGCGAGACCTCCAGATGCATGTCAACGCGTCTTCACATTGACTTAACATTGAAATCACTCTCGCTTGACCGCGACTGGTGTAAACGCAGCATAACATATCCATTTTTGTCACAAAAGTCTTATTGGTTTGGATCAACATGATAATTGTGATTATACAAAATGTCTTTGTATCATTTATATAAATGTTATGTGGCAGATAGACTGAGATTTAAGAATTATGGTGCTTTAGGAGAAAAGTTTTTGATGGTCAAAAATATCACTGGTTGCTTAACACATAATATTGAGAACAGAACCAAATGAGCATAAAATCAAAGCTGCATGCTCACCATATCACAATGTAATCGAATGAATGTAACTTCACTTCAATTTTGATGGCAAAGCTCGCCTGTGTGCTTCATGTGACGTCCTGAAAGGGTTAAAGTGAAGTCTTAGATCACTGTTGTTCATGTGTGTATTTGTTCACAGCACTTTTGCTTTTTTAATTGGAAGATTTTTCATTTAGATGTCGATATTTCTTTCGTTGTTGGATTTGTAAAAGTAGTGCATGATCTTTGGAAGTTGCCTTTTTAATTTAATTTATTTGTTTTATTTGTTTGTTGGGAGAAAATGAAGGTTAAGCTTGACCGTGCGTGTGTGTGATTGAGATTTTGTATTTGTGTGTGTATGTTGTCAGCAGCTGGCCAAAGTACTAAAAGTGTGAATGTGGCGAGAACCACATTGTGTTGAAATGTTTGTCAAACTTAATTTGAAAGTACAGTTAATAAACAACTAAATCAAATCTGTCTCTTGTTTGCATTAACATTAATATTTTTTATAAGAGTCTTGTATGGTTTAAATGACAACAAGATGAGAGCCTTAAGGAATGCTCTTATAAATTTCAAGCACAATGGGCAGCATCTGTGGCATCAAATTATTCAAATGAAAAGAATAGATATTCTAGATGATAACTGATTATATGGATAACAGATGCTGTCGTATGCTTTCCAAACTACCAACAGCCAATGGATAATCCACATTTTATGTGTTGCAATATTGACAATGAATTTTAAGTGAAATTAATGCTATTGTTTAATACACTCACCTAAAGGATTATTAGGAACACCATACTAATACTGTGTTTGACCCCTTCGCCTTGAGAACTGCCTTAATTCTACATGGCATTTGCAGTTGATGGAGATTTGTGGGATGCACATCCAGGGCACAAAGCTCCCGTTCCACCACATCCCAAAGATGCTCTATTGGGTTGAGATCTGGTGACTGTGGGGGCCATTTTAGTACAGTGAACTCATTGTCATGTTCAAGAAACCAATTTGAAATTATTTGAGCTTTGTGACATGGTGCATTATCCTGCTGGAAGTAGCCATCAGAGGATGAGTACATGGTGGTCATAAATGGATGGACATGGTCAGAAACAATGCTCAGGTTGGCCGTGGCATTTAAACTATGCCCAGTTGGCACTAAGAAGCCTAAAGTGTGCCAAGAAAACATCCCCCACACCATTACACCACCACCAGCCTGCACAGTGATAACAAGGCATGATGGATCCATGTTCTCATTCTGTTTTCGCTACATTCAATTTTGGTTAGCTTGTGCAAATTGTAGCCTCTTTTTCCTATTTGTAGTGGAGATGAGTGGTACCCGGTGGGGTCTTCTGCTGTTGTAGCCCATCCGCCTCAAGGTTGTGCGTGTTGTGGCTTCACAAATGCTTTGCTGCATACCTCGGTTGTAACGAGTGGTTAAGTGTCCAGTAATGAGCTAATAAATTGAATCAGGTTAATTACATTAAACACATCAAAAATGTGTAGTGCTGGGTGT
Organism: Misgurnus anguillicaudatus; assembly: GCF_027580225.2. NCBI lineage: Eukaryota > Metazoa > Chordata > Actinopteri > Cypriniformes > Cobitidae > Misgurnus > Misgurnus anguillicaudatus. The sequence continues at coordinate 9,513,852 of NC_073341.2, forward strand.
ACTTCAGCACTAGGACGGAGAAACACTGTTTAATTTTTTTTTTGGAGGATGTGAGAAGTATTCAATTAATTTAATTTTAATCTAAACAAGCCACCAATTTATGTTATGACCAAAATGAATGTAATTCTCAGAAATTAGATGCATGATTCTCACTTGAGGTGGCATTTACAAATAATGTTAGATCTCTTGCTATTTCTAACTGGACAGTGTATTAATACCGTCACACAAACAAACACGCAACCAGACAAACAAAACGACAGATAATGCACAAACACTCCCATAAATGCAGATGCCCTCTATGGATGAGTGAATTATTTAGTTGTATATAAAAAAACCCACTATCGACTGATTATCTGTGTTCTGAATTATTCATTTGTGAAGATGCTGTTGGGACGAGTTGTGTGTGTGTTTCTTGAATAAGTGAGTGATGAGGAGAGAAATGCAAAGAGGTAAAGACGGGAAGATGGGTAGAGGTCAAGTACAGGAAATGAAACCTTAGTAAGACCTACAGCAAAATAGTGACATTGCATCCTTTACATGTAGACCAATATTAGACATGGACATTGGATACAGGAAAAGGATGTGGATATAAAATCTTGATTCTTACCAGAAAAATAAGAAACAAGCAGAAAGGCTGGTTGCAGTTGATTTAAAATATGGAACTATGATATGAAAGGTTAAAAAACATTGCGATTTCTGTATTTATAAGTTAAATAAACAACAACAACTAACAATGACATTATAAAAAATGTATTTTTCTTTCATTTTGGTTACACTTTATTTTAAAGGGGACAAATCATGAAATTATGGCTGTTTTCATATTTAATTGCTATAATCGGGTCCCCAATGCTTCTATCAACTTAAAAAATGTGAAAAAGATCAACCCCGTAACTTATGCAACATGATCTCACAAAGTTCTGTGTTATAGTCACAGAATATTTTGCTCATTTGTCCGTTTTATTGTCATGGATCTCCGCATTTTTCCGTGTCCGTATCACGGACTTTCTTTTCCGTGTCAGTTTCATATTGGTTACTTTTAAATCATTTTCGCGTGGGTTTGGGGTTAGATATGAGGTTTGAGTTAGGATGTCACTTTAACTAGTGGTTTGTACTATTTTTTTTCCAGATTTTTAAACAATTGTCACCTGACGTTAGGGTTAGAGTTGGGTTTCGGTTAGGATGACATTTTTTGACAATGACACGATAAATGAGCAAAATATTCTGTGACTATAACATGGAAATTTGTGAGATCCGGTTGTAGTTTTGGTAAACCATTCTCTGCAAGCATGTGAAAAAGGTCATTTAAATTTTGCTCCTGTTGTGACGTAGAAAATGAGTCAATAATATCGGCCCTTTATCTGCACTATCCAACTACGACACTGTCATTTACTAGAGAAAGAGAGAGAGAGAAAGAAAGAAATTTACAGCACAATTGAGTTTCAATTTCAACAAAACACCATTATAGCGATCAGTGTTTGCATTTCATCAGCTCATTTGCATTTTAAAGGACACACCCAAAAACGACACATTTTTGCTCACATCTACAAAGGTGTCAATTTTAACATGTTATAATAAATTATCTATATGATATTTTAAGCTAAACTTCACATACACACTCTGGGAACACCAAAGATTTATTTGACATCTTTAAAAAGTCTTGTGAAATGTATAACAAAATGTACTTTGATTTTTTGCGTATTTGGAATTGTGGTCTGGACATGTTTGCTGGTTTGACTTATCTTGCAGGTTTTTGCATTGAAGCATCAATTTGCATATATTTTGTCTATAGAAATTGCCTATGCATATACTGTAATCCCCAGTTTAAGTCTCTACATATTTAATACATATAATACATATTTAATACATTATTCATGCTACTCTGATTGTATTTATAGCACTACATGACTTAATTTATTGCTTATGTGTACTTCAGTGTACTTTATTTTGGATAATTTAGTAACACAAGATTCGTTAATACAGTGGTTCTCAAACTTTTTCCGCGTGCGGCCCCCCTTGTGTACGGTGCATTCCTTTGCAGCCCCCCCAAAGAACATTTATGACAAAAACTGTTCTAAAATGTTACATTTTAATTAAACAAAACATATTTAGTTATACAATGTAGTGCTGTTGGTTAGTAGCCTTATTTTGTTTAGGATCAATTACACAGAATTCATGATAAATTAATGTATTTTATAAAATGACATAAAACTGGGGCCCCCCTGGCACCATCTCGCAGCCCCCCTGGGGGCCCCGGACCCCAGTTTGAGAACCACTGCCTTAATATATAAAAGCATATATATAGAAGCAACAGTTAAACATATCAGGGTTCCTACATAATTTTCATTTCAAAATTCCATATGTTTCCAGACTCAACTTTCAAAACTTCCCTACAGATTTTTCAGACTATATTTAACTTGTTCTGATAAATTGCTTTAACTTTATTGTTTCAACTGCTAACAAGTATGTTACGTTCTAACATTTAGTATTGGAGTTTTTGCTTTTTATTAGGATAGTAAAGTAGCTAGACAGGAAGTGAGGTGCGAGAGAGAGTCGGGCGGGATGGGGAAAAGTCCATGAGCCAGGACTCGAACTCGGGTCTTCCGAAGCACAACAGCGCTACAGGGCGATGCACTTAAATTGTAGCTACTGTTGCTAACCAGAAAATGTGAAAATAAAGCAATACGTTATTATAAGTGGTGCTTCTAACACACCCGCACCTCAATATCAGTCCCAAAATTATAACCCCACACCAATCCACAAGCAAGCAAGTCAAATGACAATGCTTAATTTGCTGTTAGGTACAGCAGACTTTAAAAGACTGTTTAAACAAGAGGCTAATTATAAATAAAATATAAAAAAATTCTATAGACCGTTTCAGCAGTAACAACATAAACAAGCGGCTGTCGCAGTCCGCACGTAACTTCCGGTAAACTCCGCTAAGAATAAATAACCACAAAGTTCTTTAAACGTAGTTTATTTATAAAACAAGTTAAAAAACAACACATAGGTTACATAGGAAACCAAAACATTTGTTATTTTCGACGAGGCATTTGTTTAGCAACTAGTCAGACCATTAAAAAAACGAAACCGGAAGTAAGGTTCAGATCCAGACGTGTATCACGTGCGTCCGATGAAACCGTCTATATTAAAATATTGCCTTTTGTGACCTTAACAAACAAAATGCTAAATCAGTCACAAATTTTTAAAGGGTTATTAATTTACCCAAAAATGAAATTTCTATCATCATTTACTTTGCTCATGTCATTCTAAACTAATAAGACTTTTGTTAATCTTGAATGAGATTAGTCCTAATCATTTACTCACCCCAAATGCCATCCAAGATGGCTCAAAAACTTCAATTTATTTTTTACTGAAGAAAGAAAGACATGGATATATTGGATAGCATCTTGGGGTGAACTAGTCCTTTAATAAAGGGAATGAAATTTATCTGATTTTTAAAAAATATATTAATTTGTGTTAATATAATACAGTCAGTTATGGTTTTGAAAGACATGGGGGTGAATAAATAACACATTTTCATTTTGGGTGTACTATTCCTTTAAGAACTCCACCACTAACTTATTTTTATCCTGAAAAATGTCAAGTCTTTGGCTAACCAGGCTTTATGATTGGCAAGCCAGCCCTCGGAAAACTTGCATTTTCCCATTTTGTTTGCCGTGAAGTCCAGGCTCAAATGTAAACGCTGATGTGTAAATTTTTTTATATATATTTATATTTATATATTTATGTATTTATATATTTATATATATTTATATATATTTATATACATTTAGAAATTCTTAATTTTATATTTAGAAAACGAAATAGGGACAAAAGTCTGGAAATGTAACAATTTTTCCATACTTTTCTGACCTGGAAATTACTCAAATCAAATTCCATATTTTTCCAAACCCGTAGGAACCTTGACATATGAGTGATTATATAATTGCATGTACTTGGTGTCCAAAGTTTTGCTTTTTAATTATTTTAATTAATTGGTACTTGTTGTGGGTTACAAGATGCTTAGGCAATAACATTATACATTTTTCTGTAAAAAGTCTTATATAGCTAAAAATTATGATTTCCTGTTGTCCAAATTAGTGTCAGTTTTGTGAAATTTACCAATGTAGAGTAACAGTGTTGACAGTCATGTAACAGAACTAGTCATACACAGATACACACACACAAACACACACACACACACACACACACACACACACACAAATCTGTGCATCTGTCAATACTGTTACTCTAACTTGGCAACAGATTAACAGACAGTAACAGAATTTCCACTGATTAATTTAGACATTTTTAGCTATATAAGTCAATCTTATATTGTTATGGCCTGTAACATTTTGTCAGTTTAAAATCACAGAGTACAGGTTTATGTAGTAAAACACATTGAGCCATATCACCCAACGCTGGCTGTCAACAGCTGTTTTCTCTTTACATGTTGACACTAAGCAGTCACTAATGTGGTCAATCTGATAAATAGACAGCACTCGCTAATATCCCAAATGATTGGATTCGTTCGCATCCTTTTCCAGAATTACAGCGTCGACCTCAGAGAGAATCTGTATTTACTGTTATTTAGTGTTCATATAACCACAAAACCCAACAGTTATTCACATAATGCCTGTAGTGAAGTGATGTTTAAAAGCTTACATCTCTCTGAGGAAGCTTGGAGGAAACAAAGGAGAGGAGGATGTCCTTGTTAAAGTGACCCTCTCTTCAAATTTTTATGAAGTACACTAGAGTAAGAGTCACTAGCCGTTGGGGTGGTACCCTTGCAGAAAGTACACATTTGGAACTAAAGTGGTCATTTTAGAGGTACATATTGGTATCAAATGTATGTATATCTGTGTACACTGCAAAAAATGATTTTCAAGAAAAAGTTTTCTTAGTATTTTTGTCTTGTTTTCAGTAAAAATATCTAAAAATTCATAAATTAAGATGCTTTTTCTTGATGAGCAAACGACCCAAGAAAATAAGTCTAGTTTTTAGACCAAAAATATCAAATTTAAGTGATTTTGTGCATAAAACAAGCAAAAAAATATGCCAATGGGGTAAGCACATTTTTCTTGAATCTTCCTTGAATTGAAAATTGTTCAAGATTTTTTTGCTTGTCTTATGCACAAAATCACTTAAAGGTGCAGTATGTAAATTTTAGCGCATCTAGTGGTGAGGTTGCGAATTGCAACCAACGGCTCAGTCCACTGCTCACCCCTTGCTTTTGTAACGAATAAAGAAGCTACAGTACCCGCCACTTGAAAAAATAGGAAATTGACGGAGACAACTTAGTAAAAATTTTTTTTGTATATTATTTAGCATTTCTGTCAAGAGATCCTTCTAAAAATTACACACTGCACCTTTAAATTTGATATTTTTTGACTAAAAACTACTTATTTTCTTGGATTGTTTTGCTCATCAAGAAAAAGCATCTTAATTTAACTCTTTCGCCGCCGGCATTTTTCATGATTTTCACAAAAGTTTAATGCCTTCCAGAAAATGCTCCTTTATAAATATATAAACATGCAATATATGAAATAAAAGAACAGACCCTGTGCTTTCAAACAAAAAAATCAGTTTCATCCTACCTTCATGTGTTCTGTTTTAATTACCTCTTAAATATGTGTAGGTTTCATCAAAAACACCAAATTTTGAGCAAAAAGCAGAGATAATTACATTTTTGTGAAGAACTTTTGATAACTCGTTAATGGCGGGGAAAGAGTTAAGAATTTTTAGATATTTTTACTGAAAACAAGACAAAAATACTAAAAACTTTTTCTTGAAAATAATTTTTTGCAGTGTATCTACTGTAAGTAGATTTTTGTAAGTAGTATTTCTATGTTACTTTAAAGGTACAGTGTGTAAATTTTAGCAGCATCTAGTGGTGAGTTTGCGAATTGCAACCAACGGCTCAGTCTACTGCTCGCTTTTGAAACACATAGAAAAGCTACGATAGCGCCACCGGACAAACATGCCATCGTCGGGGAACAACTTAGTAAAAAAAATTATCCGTAAAGGGCTTCTGTAGAAACATGGCGGCACAAAATGGCGACTTCTATGTAAGGGGACCCTCTCTATATGTAGATAAAAAGTCTTATTCTAAGGTAATAAACACATAACGGTTCATTATGAAAGGTCTTTATACACCACTAATAATATAGCTTTGTATATTATTTTGCATTTCTGTCAAGAGATCCTTCTAAAAATTACACACTGCACCTTTAACTTAATTATTAAAAAAGTTGAAAGTTGTTTAATTTGCTATGTAAGCTTATTACAAGTCAAAATTTTAAATATTAGGTTGACTTGCAAAACCAAGTTGTTTTAACTTTTTATTCATGTACCCAATATTAGGACCTCTTTAAGGGTACTGCCGCAGTGACTGCATGCTTGGGGCTATTTTCACTCATTTTTTTGACAGTTTACTTCATCTTTCTTTCATGCAATAGACCTCATAGTAAACGATTTTGTATATTGCTTAATGAAATGTTGCAGTTGACGGTACCCATTGACTTCCATAGTATTGTTTTTTCCTAAATGGAAGTCAATTTGTACCGTCAACTGAGTGATAATTTATCAAAATGTCTTCTTTAGTGTTCATCAGAGGAAAGAAACTCATGTAGGTTTGCAACAACATAAGGGTGAATAAATGATGACACATTTTTCATTTTTGGGTGAACTATCCCTTTAAACGTTACATACAACCCGTCACATAAAGTGTTCATATTAGTTTATTGTTGTTATAAAGGAGCAAAAATCACATTCTGGTAACAATTATAAATCTTTTAAATGAATGAAATCAGAAGACCAGCGCTTTATTTCGGTAGCGCTGTGGTTTTACGCGCACTCATGCACGTACGGTCCTTAGAGAATTTTGCTGCATGCTTTGAAAAAAAGAAATGATTGCTCTGAGTGCCATGGATGTGTTTTTAAAAGCATTTAGCCCTCTGGCAATTAGTTAGGTCTTAATGTACAATGTCAAAACAAGCTATCGATCCACTGATTGATCAATCCTCTATCCATTTTCCCATCTGCCTATGTCAGTGAAACAAGAGGGGGAGCTGGAAGCAGTTCTTTAGTTTTTATTTTTCCCAAGTCGCTCTCACTGTACCTTGTTCTGACTCTCCATTAAGTTGTGCTACATTTCCTCTATAGCAATACATGAATTGTACCATTGGCATTTCATCACAAATTGGTCTTTATCATTTTACACATGACGTTAATATGGAGACAGGCAGCTGATAAGATATAAACAATAAGAGTTGTCAATAAAGTGCATTGTAGTGCCTATAGGTCAATATATTCGGCCCATGTCGTCTAACCACCCTGTTTGGACCTTTATTGACCAACCTATAAACACGTGCACATAACTCACTGTCAGTTACACACGCCCACCAACTCCAGATAATAAGCCACATGAACACAGATGATGAAGTAAGACATAACACTTTTATTAAATACAATGTAGGACGACTGACTGGTCCTTATTTAGAGATAAAGAAATCATATAGCTGACGTTTGATTGTACTTTTGTAGATGAGTGAATAGCTGTATAGTGAAATCACAAATTTATCAGCTTCTTCCCTGAACAGCTTTCCCAGCCGTCAGTATAGCTGAAAACATATTAAGACAATCAAAAGTGTCTCTTAAGATGCCTCTTATAAAGGTTGGGTTTAATTCTGCAGTTTTACAGCCATTCGGGAACATCCGAAGAGGATGTGTACATTTGAAACAGCTTGCATATGCAGTCACAATTTGTTGTCCTTTCTCAGGACGCTTGTGGGTTTTTGTGAAAGGTAAAGATAACCCAAAACACCGGTCTATTCAGATTAGTATATCTGAGATAACTGTTCCTCCGAATACTGTCAAGAACATGACCTCATCATATTTCACCACAAAAACAAGAAGAAAATAAAAAATATATATATTTTGCTCAGAGGACTGTTTTATACGGAGCCCCTAAGGGGACATGGAGCAAAAATTAAATAAAGTTTAGTTTCGCGTGCGCACGTAAAACTATCATGTGGGCACATGAAACTATCGCGTGCGCACGCAAAACTAAACTTTAAAAAAATTCTGCACATGAAGTTTTCGCGCGAGCACATGCTAGTTTCACGTGAGCACGCGAAACTAAACACATGAAACTAAACTTTTAACTCCAATGTCACCTTAGGGGCTCTGTAGTTTTAGGATTTTTTTGTATTGTGAGATTATTTTCATGACAAACAGGCACGTGAAACTATCGCGTGCGCACGTGAAACTATTGCGTTTAGTTTAGCCTGCGCACGTGAAACTATCGCGCGCGCATGTGAAACTATCGCGTTTAATTTCGCCTGCGCTCGTGAAACTATCGCGTTTAATTTCGCCTGCGCACGTGAAACTAAAATTTTTAAAAAAAATTCTGCACATGAAGGTTTCACGTAAGCACAAGCAAGTTTTACGTGAGCACGCAAAAGTTTCACGTGAGCAGGCGAAAGTTTCACGTGAGCACATGAAACTAAACTTTTGATTTTTTTCCTCCAATGTCACCTTAGGGCAGTGTTTCTCAAACTTTTTCTGCCATTCCCCACTTTGGAGGTAGGGAAGAGTTCCAAGCCCCACCTGTCCCAATCGCCCGAACAAGATCGTAATCAGCTAGGCTTTAAGTTACCGTGTGACATTTTCTACAATCTGATTTATTTAAGTTTTAAGCTAGGTTTATGTTTAAATGTGCCGTTTTGAGTGTATGGTCAATAAATAATTGAATTAATAGATTTTCTCCCATTTGTCACGCCCCACTTGTAATGTTCCTATTCCCCACCAGTGGGGCCCGCCCCACACTTTGAGAAACACTGCCTTAGGGGCTCTGTAGTTTTAGGATTTTTTTGTATTGTGAGATTATTTTCATGACAAAAAGGCACGTGAAACTAAACTTTTTTAAAAATTCTGCACATGAAGGTTTCGCGTAAGCACAAGCAAGTTTTACGTGAGCACGCAAAAGTTTCACGTGAGCAGGCGAAAGTTTCACGTGAGCACATGAAACTAAACTTTAGATTTTTTTACTCCAATGTCACCTTAGGGGCTTGATAGTTGTAGGATTTTTTGTATTGTCATATTATTTTCATGACAAACAGGCACGTGAAACTATCGCGTGCACGCGTGAAACTATCGCGTTTAGTTTCGCCTGCGCACGTGAAGCTATCGCGCGCACATGTGAAACTAAACTTTTTTAAAAAATTCTGCACTTGAAGGTTTCGCGTAAGCACAAGCAAGTTTTATGTGAGCAGGCGAAAGTTTCACGTGAGCAGCCGAAAGTTTCACGTGAGCCGAAAGTTTAACGTGAGCAGGCGTAAGTTTCATGTGAGCACATGAAACTAAACTTTTGAGTTTTTTTACTCCAATGTCACCTTAGGGGCTGAGTAGTTTTAGTATTGTCAGATTATTTTCATGACAAACAGGCACGTGAAACTATCGCATGCGCATGTGAAACTATTGCTTTAGTTTCGCCTGGGCACATGAAGCTATCGCGCGCGCACGTGAAACTTTCATGTGCGCACGCGAATCTAAACTTTAAAAAAAATTCTGCACATGAAGGTTTGACGTGAGCACATGAAACTAATCTTTAGTTTTTTTTTACTCCAATGTCACCTTAGGGGCTCTGTAGTTTTAGGATTTTTTGTATTGTGAGATTATTTTCATGACAAACAGGCACAATTTCACTTCAAAGTATTACTACTGTGCAAAAAAAGAAAAAAAGATTCAAATTACAGCTCTTTTTAACTACACTGCCAGAAAGGGGTAATATATACATATCTGTACATAAATGGTACATAGTAGTAGGACCATTTTAAAGGGTACTGCCCCCTCGCCACTGCCAAAACAACTGAAAAGTATAAACATCCAGGTGCATAACAGTTATAATGTGGGAGAAAAGTGCTTCATTGTTTTATGCGTGTCATGAAAATATTACAATACAAATATATCATAATGCAAAAAGTCCTAGAATGTGGCTTCAAATATTTTATTTGATCTTGGGGTGAATTATGCAGGTCATAATTGTTTTATGTTTCGAGATAAACCAATTAACCTAAAACATAAAAGCGTATTTTTTCCTATTTAAGGACAATCTACCCCAGACAAAATCTACATTTCCTCTCAACCAAATATAAAAATAACAACTATTAACAAAATGATATTGTACAATAAAATAATTTACAGGCAAAAGTCAAACACATGAAGTACAAAATAAAATTTTAAATATAAAGAGGATTTCTCTATTTTCAATCCAATACAATTTTCCAATTTGTGAACTTTAGCTTGTCTACGAAACGAATCGCTTCGGAGATTTTGTTCACTTGATTCATTGTGGCATTCAGTACAGTGTGCAAAGTCTCACATGAGAGTTAAGATTGACATTGCAATAATAAATAAGGAAAGCCTCTATAGTTTGTATTTAATTAACAAAAAGAAAAGTTACGCATCTCCTGTTTTCCTCTGCCGTCTCTTTCACGTTCCCCTCCTCTCGTCCGACAATGTATATACTGTACGAGTCTTTAGGGAGTTGGTGCTAATAGTAGACATTTGTCCTGTTATGAAATATATATTACACCTCAGCAGTTGTGTGAACCCGAAGCTTGAGTACTACATTAGAGCTTCAGCAGTAAACCACAGTGAATGAGAAAGACAGAAAGAGGTTGTAATTTAGCCCTCACTAGAATCGGGCACTCTGCCTAATTAAGGTCCTGTAGTAAATGCACACTGACAGTACTGAGGTATGGCCTTGTCTCAAATGACTCCATTTAGTCCTCTATAGTACTGCATGTAGTGTTCAGTACAGACCTGAATACATGTTAGCGGGTCACACTGCCATTTCAAATTAGCTTGAGAGTAAAAACATCCTGTCAGAAACCAGAAGCATTCTACCAATCTGGTTCAGCTACGAATATAATATAAATACATCGCAGTTTGTCACTGGTTATCATCATTACTTTCACATTTAGATGTACACTGACAGACAAAGGTTTGGACACACTTACATTTACAGTTAAAAATAAAGGTGCTTGAAAGGTACAATTTTTGGTTCCTCAAAGAACCTCTCAGTCAAAAGTTCTCAGAAAAAAAAACATTAGTTACATTTGTATAATCAGAAGAAACGTTTCTTATGTTAAAGGTTCTTGAAAGCATTCAGCCAGAAATGGTTCTTGTACAGCCTTGTGAAGCACTTTTTTATTTTAAGAGCACTCACTGAAAAAATATTTATTTAATTTACTCATTTACTATTTTTTTTAAGGTAAGTGGTCGCAATCAATTTATTTAAGCTACATTAAAAAAATAGAAATACAAAACCAAAAACTTTTGTTTAAATGTAGCTTAAATAAATTGATTGCAACTTACCTTAAAAAATTAAGTAAATTGAATTAAATTGTCCTAAATTTTAAAGGTATTGCAGAGGATTTTCTTTTTCCGGGTGGATCATCAAGACTATTGGTGTTGCGCAATTGGATTTTTCAAAAAAGTGGAGAAGGTTCTAAAATTCGAGAAAATCCTCCGCTACACCTTTAAGTTTAATCAAATTGACTGTCATCTTTTATTTTTTTTAACTGTTTTAAATTTTGACTACACTGTAAAAAATTATTTGCCGCCTTAAATTTTAAGATTTACAAATCATTTCAACTTCCTATTATTTATCTGAACTAAAGAGTTGCTACAGCTTATAAAATAAAAGTTGACTTCTTTTAACTACAGTATATTTTATAACAACTCATCTCTAGTCAAGTAAATAATAGTAAGTTAAAATTAGTTGATTAAACAAATAAATTTAAGGCAGGAAAGAATGTTTTACTGTAGTCTAACTTATCAGAGCAATTTTAACTTAGCTATAGTTTAAAACAACTTAAAAGTGTAGACAATATCAAGTTAAAATAACTTGTAGAGCCAATTTGATTAAACTTAAAAATTCACTGTAAAAAAGTTGGTTCAACTTAAAAAAGTAAGCAACCTGATTGCCTTAAAATGTCTAGTTAATTGAACTTAAAAATGTTAGTTGACACAGCAACCTTGTGACGTTTTTGAGTTAACTATTTTTTTTAAGTTGAACTAACTCAAAATTTTAAGGCAACCAGGTAACCCAATTTTTTAAGTTGAACTCACAACTTTACAGTGTTAGGGAGCCAAGATTTTTTTTACAGTTGATCTTCATGATCTTAAAAAAGTTTGATCCAAAAACGTATGCTTAAATATACAGTATAACGTAAGTTTTGCAAAGAAATATATACATTTTGTGAACATATATTTTACAAGCACTACAAGAATTAAGGTGCTGTTAAGTGAAAGCGAAGTATCCAGAATGGGTACTTCCAGAAAAACAAATCCCAGGATGCACCTGTGCAGAATATTTAAGGTCATTTACAATATGAGATTTTTAAGATCATAATTATTATCCTATTTGTGTTTTTTGATAGCTTTAAAATGTGAAAAAAAAACGAACAAGAATGAGTTTATGTCCAAACCTTTGCGACTACATGTAGTGATGCACCGATGTATCCGCCGATTTTTGATAAATTTGAAACCATCGGCAATAGCACGAGAAAGCCCAATACCGATTGTTTATGAATTAACTGCGTGAAGGCAATAAGTTGCATGTCTGTCGCATAATCCAGCATTTATAATATTTAAATAATTAAATACTTCCCCAAATAAAATCTGTACAAATTATAGTTTGTCAGACGTGCAATAAAAATAGTAAATCACGCAGTTTATCCCACGAGAGATTACATTCACATGAGCCATGCGGTCTAAGAGTATTTCGGGAAAATGTCTGCAGTCTGGGCTTTTTTCAAAATCTCGGATAAAGAGCAAAAATCGCCAACATTTGATCTTACTTTGTGCCTCTCTCATTATGTTGGTTAGCATGTTCAGTAAAAATAATTGGATGCAGAAATGAACTAGCTAATAGGCCAACTGTATAGTATACAAGTGTATACAGGCCAATAGTTGTCTGTTTAAATCGGTATGCCCCCCCCAAAAAAAAATCATATCGGTGCATCCCTTACTACATGACATATGATGTACATAATGATACATAAAGTACAGTAGCTGTGTGCTGACAGAAGTCCAGCGGGCAGAAAAAGCTGTTTGTTTCTTCTCTCATTTTGTCCCTGAAGTTCTGACAATGATGAAACAATCAACCCAGCGGCAAAAGTCCTTCTGCAGTTGTGATGAATAAAATGAACAAGTATGCAGTGAGTTCACTTGGTCCTGAAGTTGAGAAAGGTCAACCGTTTGTAATTTTAAAAGCCGTGATCAGTGCACGTCTTTTCTATATGTTATTTTAAGTCATAATGTAAACGGACAAGATCCTGTGGCTGATCTATCTAGACATTTACATCGAAAAGAGAAGAACGAAGGAGGATTTAAAGCGAGAGGAGAGAGGAATTATGGGATGGATAGAAGGTATCCATGTGCAGTCTTATCCTAGGATGTCCAGGTACACCGGTGAAGCCTTCGCCAGGTTTAGGAGCAGGTTGTGAATCTCTTTGATGTTGAGTCGGGTGTGTGGCTCTCTCTGCCAGCATCCTAGCATCAAGTCGTACACCTCCTTAGGACAGGTCCGGGGACGCTGCAGTACACGCCCTTGAGTAATACACTCGATCACCTATAAAGAGCGAGGTGGACAGGACAATGGTAAATGAAACTGAACGTACATGAAGTTTGAGAATAAGCGGGTGTGTGAATGTAGTATACCTCATTATTTGAAAGCTGGTACCAGGGCTGTTTCCCGTAGGTGAAGATCTCCCACAGCACCACTCCCAGACTCCAGACATCACTCTCGGTGGTGAACTTCCTGTACATGATACTCTCTGGTGGCATCCAACGAATTGGCAGCATGGTGTGACCTCCAACCTAAATAAGAGAAAGAAATGAAATGAATTGTGGGAGTCGTGGCCTAGTGGTTAGCATTCGGTATGGTCTTACATTGAGCCATGGTGGCGGCGAGTTGATGGCTAGAAGGAATACAGCTACGACCAAAATCTTAAATCGCACTGAGCGCTGTTTTTATCCTAATCCTAACCCTAAACCCAACATCTTGCGAGATTTGGATGTAGCTGTATCCCTTCTAGCCAGAACCTGAGTGGAAAATTGCAGGGGACAAAATTCCATTTAATTTCAAAGTAGGGGGGGACCTGGGGGGCCTCTTCCTAATAAAAACAGTTTAAGACATTACAAGAGAGAAATTGCCAGCTTATTAAGCATGTAAGTCGAAGTAAATTTATATAAACATATATAAAAGTACATCTAAAAATTGGATTTACTCTGACGAAACTTAGGAGTCAATTAAAAGTTTCTTTGCAACCGTAGTGTCTGACAAATGCTAATGGACGCGATCCATACAGACTTTTAGAGCATGAATAGTCAATAATATTTCCAGTTCAGGCGCTGATACAGTGCCGTAAGTCGTCCCTCTCTGGATTTGGATGCTGTAAGCTCGGGGAGTTGGTCTGGCCTAAAGCTCAACCCCAAAACCAATCATTTCATTTATTAGCTCTCTCCATAATGCGCTGCCTCTGAAATATTAATTATGAGATTGCGGTCCAGCATGCGGATTAGTCTGAGATTAATTGGTTTAACATACTGGACTCATCAAATATTAAGGTCAAAAGCTTTTAGGCTTTTTCAGTGGTCCCACAGTGGAGATACAGACTGGAAGCGTCACTTCCAAAGTGGTCAACTACACAAGCGCTATTAAAACCTCATTCCACCGTGATCTAACACACACACAAACGCACACACAGATAGATAACATCTCACTTTGGAGACTTTGAGCTTAATATGGAGATCTTTTTTTATTCACAAACAGTAGCATTACACACCAACTAATGCTGAAAAAGTGAAAAAGCCCAATAGGGCCCACTTTAGTAGGGGAGAACAAAAGTAACATAGGACGAAAGTAACAATATGATTTTCTCCGAAACCCTGATAACATTTATATCCTAGACTATAACTTTATCTTTAGCACACAAACCCTTGACAGACCTGACAAATATTGCGTTATGTACTCACCGTTTTCTGCATGTATGTGATTTCAACCATAAAAAGTAAATTCCTAAAGTGGTCATAACGCGTTGTATTTCTGGTTTCATGTGGTTAGTACTGATCAGGCTGCAGGTTATTTAGTGCTCTAACACATCCTGAAGTTTGACTTCTCAGAGTTTTTCAGAATAAAAGTAAATCGTGTTTAAATGTGAGGAGATCTTGTCCCGCTGCTAATACTGTTGTATATGTTGAAAATTGATATTATTCTAATTTAATTTAATTTACATGGTGTTCAAACTGTTGAAAAATGTTTTATTTTCAACAATTTAAGTTTGTCCTGTTGGTTGCTTTTGAAACATTTGATAAAACTGAAATTTAAAATGAAAATGTTCTTTTTAACAAAGATAAATTACAAAATATGTTTGCAGTTATATATTAACAAGGTCATAGTCATGTATATTTAATAAAAAAAATTTTTTATCTTGTTTTGTTGTGTTACTTTCGTCCCTGCAGGTGGGGTCGCAAGTAACAATTCACTACTTATGTTTAAAGTGAAATTTTACATTTTTAAACAATTTCACCTTGTATTAGACCACACTTGTGAGTTATTGACCACAGCAAAAATAAATCTCTGTCTAAAACATTATCTTTTTATATTTTTTCTGAAAAATTTTACTTTCGCCCCCGCTCTCCCCTATAGACGGTTTCAGCAGTAACAACATAAACAAGCGGCTTTCGTGGTCTACATGTAACTTCCGGTAAACTCCGCTAAGAATAAATGCCACAAAGTACTTTAAACGTAGTTTATTTATATAACAAGAAAAAACACGTAGGTTACCTAGGAAACAAAAAAATGTATTATCTTCGACGAGGTATTTGTTCAAGAGTTCAGTTCTGCAACTAGTCAGACCATTAAAATAACTGAAACCGGAAGTAAAGGTCGGACCAGACGCGTATCGGGTCACCGCACGTGCGTCCGATAAAACCGTCTATACTAGTATAGTATTTGTTCATAACATACTGTTTACAGTACTGAAAAATTTCAATATATTTAAGTGTAGGAATATATCAAGAGTTTGGTTCCAAAACGAGATAACACTTGTTATGTTAATTATTATGTTATTATGTATTATTGTGCTACTTAGATGTATTTTTTGTTATGAAGGCTTAAATCAAAACAAACCGACTGCAGTTTGATTGATATTAATAATATTAAAGGAACACGCCCACATTTTGGGAATTTAGCTTATTCACCGTATCCCCCAGAGTTAGATAAGTCCATACATACCTCTCTCATCTCCGTGCGTGCTGTAACTCTGTCTGACGCAGCCCCCGCTAGCTTAGCTTAGCACAAAGACTGGAAGTGGGTGGCTTTAGCTAGCATACTGCTCCCAATAAGTGACAAAATAACGCGATCATTTTCCTATTTATGTGTTGTGATTTGTATAGTCAAACCGTGTACAAATAACAAGGTGATATGAGACACAGCGATCTTTTAACAGTATACATACTGAGAACTATATTCTCTGAAGACGAAGCACTGCCGCATGGGCGGAGTGATCTGCTCGCAGCACACGAGAAGCCCCTGGTGAGGAGCAGAGAGTTCGGTCAGAATTGTGCAAATCACTCCGCCCATGCGGCAGTGCTTCGTCTTCAGAGAATATAGTTCTCAGTATGTATACTGTTAAAAGATCGCTGTGTCTCATATCACCTTGTTATTTGTACACGGTTTGACTATACAAATCACAACACATAAATAGGAAAATGATCGCGTTATTTTGTCACTTATTGGGAGCAGTATGCTAGCTAAAGCCACCCACTTCCAGTCTTTGTGCTAAGCTAAGCTAGCGGGGGCTGCGTCAGACAGAGTTACAGCACGCACGGAGATGAGAGAGGTATGTATGGACTTATCTAACTCTGGGGGATACGGTGAATAAGCTAAATTCCCAAAATGTGGGCGTGTTCCTTTAACAAAAAATAGATTTTTGAATCAATCTCGTTTCCACACAGGTTTTGGAACCAAACTCTTCATATTATGTTGAGACTTGATTTTATACATTGTGAATTAATTTGTATTGTTTTTTTTTTAGAGATTTTTTCATCTCATTTTTCATTTTAGGATTTAAAATCTGAATGTTTGTGGAAAGTTAATACGCTCCCTTGTGAAAAATAAGTGTATGTGTTCACTTTTTAAAAAGTGAATAAAATATACATTTAAAATTTATTTGAAATTTAATTGTTTTTGAGTCCATTGAAACCAACTTTTATTTATTTGAAAAGTTGGAAAAATAATTTTGGGGATGTTATCAATTGAAGAAGTTTATTGTACTGATAAAACTATTCACTTTTTACATCATACTTAAAGTGTATTAAGCATACCCAAAGTTGTTCCACTTTAGGACATACTGTAGAAGTAGCCTACACTAAATACACTTCAAATTGTGTACACTTCAAAACCTAAAATATACTCAGTGCTTCACTCTCCTCAAGTTACTACTTATTAGTCTACCTGCAAATATGTTAAAGTATACAAAAACATTTGCACTTTAATTTTTCACTGTTGATAATTCACTTTAATTGCCTTTTAGTTCATTTAGAAGCACATATTAACCATATTTATATACATTATAGGTTGTTAAGAAAGTACTTAAGATGCATTAAGTGCCACTTAAAGGATTACCTCCAATTTCATAAAAAAATCCAGATAATTTACTCACCCCCATGTCATTCAAAATGTTGATGACTCTTTCTTTGTGCAGTCGAGAAGGAATTTCTTAAGGGAAAACGTTCCAGGATTTTTTTCCAGGCTTTAGAGGACCTCAGCTGTTCACATTTTCAATGCAGTTTAAAATTGCAGTTTCAAAGCAGGTTCAAACGGCTCTAAATGATCCCAACTGAGGCATTATATATATCTATATATACACACATATATACTTTTAAATCACAACTTCTCCTCTTGTTGCACTAGCCGTGTGACACGCAAGCATGACCTTACGTACACGTTACATATGAAACTACCGCCCCAATGTGAAGAAAAAGGAGCATTTAGACGTGGTTGTATGTTGAATGACACCAATGAATATTTTTGTTTCAGTTTATTGTTTAAAATGAGTGTGTGTTTTGCATTTGTAACACCTGACCTTTTGACATTATTATGTAATATGTAAGGTCGCGCTGGCGCCTCACACAGCTAGTGCAAGACGAGAAACTGTCATTTTAAACTGCATTGAAAAACTAAACTAAAGTCCACTATATGGAGAAAAATCCTAGAAAGTTTTCCTCAAAAAAACTGAAGAAAGACATAAACATCTTGGACGACAGGGGGATGAGTAAATTATCAGGATTTTTTAATGAAAGTGGAGTAATCCTTTAATATTCAGTTTAAAAGACTAAAACGATTGGTGTACTGACAAATGAAAAGATGCATGAATGAATTTGTCAATTATGTTTATCAAGTCTTCAAATATGAGTTATAATCAACTTATGTTATATTTTATTTAAAGTTTTGTGGTTGCACAACATGCTTTCACAATATATCTCCACCCATCAGCCTCCTCTGACCATCTGTTTCTATGGTAACTGATGTTCTATAGGCCTAATCAATGATGTACTCATAGCGCACACACACAAACACACACACAAATCCACTGACCCGCATTTAAATATCAAAAGAGATTCATCAAATGATGATGTGTGTGTGTCATAGTATTCATCAGTATTCAGAGATAAATCAACCTCTTCTCTTCTTGTTGGTGAAGAGAGTTATCTAATGCATCCTTCAACACACATTTCAATGGAGAACGGTATAATGACACATACTACATTCAAAAAGGTCTCTCTTTAAATATTCTCTGCATTTTGATCCTACAGTGTAAGGTTTGTTACCATTAGATTTCTTTATTTTTCTTTTGTTTTTACTGTTTCCCTAACTTAGGCCTCTCTGTGTCTGTCTTAATCTCTCTTTCTCTCTCCGTAGGCTTACATTGCTGAATGTTGAGGTGAATACTAATAAGAGATCTTTAATGACTTTTTCAGTTTCTGACGGATGACGTAAGCGCTCCCTTCTTTTTCTTTGCTGTTGCCATAGTAACCCCTCTTTCCTGTTCCCACGCCACCTTCCTCCCTGACTCCAAATCTGAGAGAGACTTACTGACAGGAGAGAATCAGGACCGACACACACGCACACACACACACACACACACACACACACACACACACACACACACACACACACACACACACACACGCACACACACAAAGAAATTCTGCTGACATCATGAAGGCATAAAGGCAGTAGGGTCAAGGTATTTGAATAGTTGATATTCAGTAATATAGGCTATATGTAGCACTGAACATGAGAAGCATATTGATTTTATACATATACTGGGATTTGAATACTTTAAATGTCCTTGTGAAGCAAGCATTCATTTCCAGCTACTGGAACTAATGTAAGTTCATGCC